>NC_073708.1:35658176-35963099 GCF_023634085.1 Falco cherrug | reverse complement strand
CTGCCCGACCACGACTCACCCAAAAGTGGCGATGCAGGAGCCGGTGGGCCAGGCGAGGATGACAGAGGTGCTGTCCTCATCGGTGCCTTCCTCCTCCTCCTGTCCATCCTGCCCTGCAGCCTCCTTCCCGCTGCTGAGCACCCACAGCTGGTCCAGCACCAGGCGGAGCTGTGGGCGCAGGCTGGTGCCATGTCTGCAGAGAGCAGAGGCGGGCACCGAGCTGGAGGGGGGCTCCTTGGGCTGGGTCCCCACGCGCAGAGCCCTGTCCCCCACCTGCCCTTGGGACGGACATTGGTGCCTCCAGCACCGAGGGGCCGGGGCCTGGGGCTGGTGCCAGGGTGTCCCTGGGCCGGGGCTGGGGGCAAGGATCTGGGCTCTGAGGGTCTTACCGCAACTTGGCGACCACCAGTTCCTCGTGGAGGAGCAGAAGGCGCCTCTCGCTCCTCTTGCGGCCCCGCGTCAGCCGCACGTCCGCGCTCAGCACCGGCTCGGCGTCGCTGAGAGCCTCCCTGCAGAGCAGAGAGCGGCGGGCGTGAGCAACGCCAGTGCTGCGTGGCCCAGCTGTGCCCGCGTGTCCCCGAGCCCGGGGGGAGCCCACCTGGAGCCGCAGCAGCAGCTGGCCTGGCCCATCCTGCCCGGGAGAGGAGGGCCCTGGCCGTGCAGCGAGGAGGGGGCCCAGCCGGCGACGGCGAGGCTGGGAAGCGGGGTGCTGGTGCTGTGGCAGCGCTGCTGGGCCAGAGGCTGCCTCCTGCCAGCGCCGCTGCGTGCCAGCACGGCTCTGCCCTGCTGCCTGTGGTGGCCGTGGGCTCCCCGTGACCAACGGTCTGAGCCCAACGGAAAGTGGGCGGGGCCTGCGGGGCGGGGCTGGGGCCCTCTCCAGTATGGCCGGGCCTGCCTCGCCCCGGGGAGCCCCGCGCAGGACAGGGCAGGGGGCAAGGGCCACCTCCCTGCGCCTGCGGCCAGCGCTTTGCCCTGGGGTTTGGACAGGGTCCTGCTCGATAAAAGAAGCCGTTTTTCCTAGAGATGACCGTTGTGGCCTGAGGCAGACTCCTCTTGGTGGAGGCCGGCCTAGCGGTCGGAAGGCCTCTGGCACACAGGCCGTGCCAGGCCTCAGGCCCCAAGGCGCTGGAACTGGAGCAGGCCCAGCAGGAGGAAAAACTTCCATTTTTACCAAAAGACGGGGGGACTAGCAGCAGTCAAGAGCCGCTCGTGTCCTGCCAGGCGCCACAGGGAAATGAAATGTGTGGTGAGCTTCGGCAGGAATTGTGGTGCCCCTGGAGCACCACCCTTGCTTGGGAAGGCTTTATTCCACCTGGGTGCTAAGGCTTCACCCTTGGCAATCAGGGCTGGATGAGCGCCACACAGGAGCCCCTGCCCGGTTAGCCATGACCTTCACCCAGCCGGTGGCCGACAGGGCCAGGGGCGAGTCTGTGGGGTAGGCCGTGACCATGGCAAAGAAGGGGAAAAGTAGTCAGCTTTTGATGGCCCGTGTCTCGTTTCACTGTTGACCCTAAGCAATGCCTTGCTTCAAACAGAAGTGATTCAGAGAGTTACACACCCGCCCTGTTCAGGAAAAATGCAGGAAATCAGAGACATCTAGCAAATTCTCTTGTGGCTGTTGTACACTGCAGCAAGAAGCAGCGTGGGTCCAGTGGCTAATGCTGGAAGGGGAATTCAGCACTTCTGGGAAAGGGAGATAAAGGCACTCTTGTGGGCCAGGCTGGGATTGGAGAGCCTGGGTGGGTGTCTGGGGTCCCAGCTTTCCCGCAGTGCTGACTGTGGTGCCTGCTGCTTGTTCTTCCCTGCAACGCCGGTTGCATCCACCTGCTGGGGCTGTGCTTGGGAAGGGCTCCGGGGGTGAGCAAGCCCATGGGAGAGGCCTGGGGAGAAGCTCTTCTCCAGAGATCTACCAGAAACTGTCCAGAGCATCCGAGAGGATGCTCTGTATGACAAGGGAAGGTGCCCGTTGGTCCAATGTACGAGAGCCTGCAGGGCTCCCATCAGGGTCCTTTGACCTACCCATCCTCCAGCCAGCAATCCAGGTGCTGGGGGGTCCCATGTAGGTCTCCTGAGGTACCCTTTAGCCCCGGGCAAGGTGTCGTGCCTCAGTGTGTGCTTGCAGGGCATGTTTCCTTCCTGCTGACAAGGGCGGAATTGCAGTTAAATGCCCCTGGGCGATCCCGAGCCAAGCAAACTTTTTTCTATGGGTCACACTGCTTTGCAGTCCATGTGTGTGGTTCAGCTCCTGCATGGGAGCTGAGGACACGAGGTGACCTAGCTCGGAAGCTGGCCACTCTTGCTCCAGGCAACTCCAGTTGCTTGCGTTTTCCTTCAGCTTCCCCAGCCTGATCATCTCCACTGTCACCTCCTCCCTGTCCTACAAGAAGTATCCCTATCCCAGCCATTAGGACAGTGGCACAGCACTCAGAATCCAGATCACTGGTAGAGAAGAAGGACAGAGGAAAAGAGACGTTCTCCTTTGAAAGAAATCCTTCTTTGTCCTCCTTTAGCTACTAGTGGATGAAAAAAAGGGGGACAGAATTTCAGGCCAGCCACAGCACTGGCTTTCAAGCCTGAGCTTGTCATCTCATGGCTGTTCTGGAATGCGGTACAGTGAAAGGAGAGATAGAAATGGCAAATTTTCCCCCTCGGGGCGATCAAATGCTGGCAGAGGTTGCCCAAGGAGGTTGTGCAGTCTCTGTCCTTGGGGATCTTCAAAGGCCAAGGGCACACAGTTCTCAGCAACCTGCTCGAGGTGAGCGTGCTGGAGCAGAGGGCTTGGCCCAGAGGACCTCCACGGGTCCCTTCCAACCCCACCCTCCTGTGTGGCTCTGTGCTTTGCTTTTGCCCTGGCGGAGATCTTCAGGGACTTTGTGCTCCGTTTTGTCTTGCCTTAGGGCTACGATGTGCTGTGGTTTGGGGGCAACAAGGTCAAGTATGTCAGAGGTCAAGCGAGTTAGTGTCAAAGTGTGTTACTGTTATGGACAGAATCTGTGTTTGTTGGCCCTGTGTTCCTGGGGTTATGGCATTTTTATCTTATCTTGTGATCTGTGTGGTGGGTTTTTTTTGTGGAGAGTGTCTTTTTTCAGCTATTTTGCCTTTGTGGGGTACGGATGGGTGCCTTTGGTTTGTGTATGATGTTTCTTCTCGTTGTTTTTCTGCTGTGCTGGTGGATGGTGGTGGGCTTTTCTGTCTTGAAACCATCGATACTGGTCTAATAGATCTCCTGCAGGTCAGGCAGTGTCACTTCTGGCGTGGACTGACTCATTTCTGGTGAGCTGGTAGGTAGGTGTGGAGGACTTGTGGTCCCTCCATGGAGAATGACTGCTAGAGGACTAACAGGCAGATCTGTGGAGGGGTGAGAGGACCGCTGGCCCATAAGTAGTGACTGTCAGAGGACTAAGTGTACTTGAATTTACGTGGGCTTCCAAATTCATGGTTATTTCTCCTGCCTTGCAGAAAAGCCATGGGAAGTCACCAGCCACACGAAAGGACAAGGGGGTTCCCAGGGGTACGTGGTTTCTTGGGTTTTGCTTTTGAGTAAGAAAGTCTTGTCTCAACATGAGTACAACTGTGAACGGTCAATTTTGCTAACTTTAGAAATTAGGGAGCAGCACTTTTATGCTGTGCCTCACATGGCTGCCAGGGCAGGGTGAGAAACAGCAAGAGAATTCCTGCCTGGCACTTCTCCAGGGGAGCAGCGCTGCACTTGTCAAGGTGAGGGTTTTTTGGCTCTATATGATTGAAAAGGTGAGGGGTTAATTTTCAGATCACAGAAATTAGGGAGCAGAACATTTGTGCTGTGCCTCACATGGCTGCCAGGGCAGGGCGAGAAGCAGCAAGAGAATTCCTTCCTGGCACCTTCTCCAGGGGAGCCGTGCTGCACTTACCCATAGTGAGGGTTTTTTTGGCTCTTCATGATTGCAAATGTGAGAGGTCCATTTTCTCACCACAGAACGCAGGGAGCAAAACTTTTGTGTTTCGCCTCACATGGCTGCCCGGGCACGGTGAGAAACAGCAAGAGAATTCCTTCATGGCACCTTCTCCAGGGGAGCAGTGCTGCACTTTGACAGGGTGAGCTCTGGTTCTGCATGAGTGCACAAGGTTTTGGTCGATTTTCTCACCACAGGAAGCAGGGAGCAGAACTCTTGTGCTGTGCCTCACATGGCTGCCAGGGCAGGGTGAGAAGCAGCAAGAGAATTCCTTCCTCACACTTTCTCCAGGGGAGCTGTGCTGCACTTGGACAAGGTGACTTTTTTTTGGTTCTGCACCATTTCAAAAGTGATGGTTCTGTTTTCTGACCACAGAAAGCAGGGAGCAGAAATTTTCTTTTGTGCCTCACATGGCTGCCCGGGCACGGTGAGAAGCAGCAAGAGAATTCCTGCCTGGCACCTTCTCCAGGGAGCACTGCTGCACTTTGTCAAGGTGAGTTTTTTGGGCTGTGCATTATTGCCACTGAAAAGAGGTCAGTTTTCTCAGCACAGAAAGCAGGGAGCAGCACATTTGTGCTGTGCCTCACATGGCTGCCAGGGCAGGGTGAGAAGCAGCAAGAGAATTCCTGCCTGGAACCCTCTCCAGGGGAGCAGCCCTGCACTTTCCCAAGCCATGTTTTTTGCTTCTGTATGAGTTCTAAAGTGCTGTGTCAATTTTCTCACCACAGAAAGCAGGGAGCAGAACCCTTGCGCTGTGCCTCACATGGCTACCATGCACGGTGGGAAGCAGCAAGAGAATTCCTTCCTGGCACCTTCTCCAGGGGAATTTCCCAGTTCCCGAGAGACTCCTGGCACCAGCTGCAAGGGGGCTCCCAGCCGAAGGGAATTGGGGTGGGAATTGGTGATGTCTCCTTTCCTTAGGCATGTTAACACTTTGGAATAACAATTGGATGCTTCGCTTCTGTTGCTCTTTTCTCATATTGCTCACAGTAACTGCTACTGGTTCCTTTTATCATATTGCATGCTATTTTCTTTTATTGTAATATAAGAAACTGCGTTTGATATATTCCATCATTTGATATATTTGATAGATTTGATTATATTTGATGTAGAGTTCAGCTTTGCTGTGTATCCAGTCAGTCAGCAAAACATAATTTGGCGTAGTCGGCATCGTATGAAGTAAAACTCTCTCTATTTAAGAAGAAAAAATGTTCCTCGACTTGCTATTGGCAGGTGGGAACCATTGCCTTACGGTGCTTGGGCCAGAGTGGTCTGGTGGTGCTGGGCAGTTGGGCCGTGCCAGGGACAGAGGGACGGGGGCAGGGGAGGGGGCGGGGGGAAGGGGTTTAGGGACGGACGGGTGGGAATGGATGAAGGTGTTTAGGGATGGAGCGGGGTGTGTGGGGGTGGGGCAAGGATGTGTGTTTGTGGGAGTGGGTGTGGGGGGGGGTGGGGGGTGGGGGGAGGTGTGTGTGTGTATTGATAAACCGGGGGTGGGGGCGTGGGGGGGGTTGAGGGTGTGTGCGTTATTTAGAGACCAGATTGGGGGGCCTGGGGGAAGGGTTTTAGGGACGGACGGGGGGTTAATGGAGGCCTTTAGGGAAGAACTGGGGGGTTGGGGGAAGGATTTTAGGGACGGGCCGAGGGTGGGGGAGGGCTGGACCAGGGTCTGGGGGAAAAGGTTTTAGGGACAGGGCGGGGAGGTGGAGGTGGGGGATGATTTCAGGAACAGCCAGGGTGGAGGAGGGGGTCAAGGGAAGTCTTTCAGGGTTGTTTGGGGGGAAGGATTTTAGGGACGGATGTGGTGTCTGGGCGGACTTTTGATGCCACCGTATAGATTCCACTGTATATACGTTTATGTCCAGGGATTCTGTTAAGGGAAGGCTGCTGGCTCGGCAAAGGGACAAGATGTCTGAGCTCCCCAGTTACCACACTGATTTGGTGTTTAGCTCTACGTTAAACACACCTGCGCACAAAGGTTAGGCCAAGCTGACTCTCTAAAGCTGTTAGAAGTGACAAATTAAGGGACCTCTCATCCAGGGAGTCAGCCTTGGGAAGGATGGGGAACAAAGAATGGATGGGGAAAAGATCTCCGTTCTCTTCAGTGATGCAGAAAGAGCCTCTGGGTGAGGACGTTGTGGCCACAGGAGGAGACAAGCCGATAGAGTGCTGCGATCCGCAGAATGTTGGTTGGAAGTCGGGCAGAGGTAATTGTTGTGGGGGGAGATCGCGACCTCTGACTCAGATAGCCCCCGAGAGAGGGCAAGGCCCCGCTTGGGGAGCATGGGGAGCTAGTAAAAAACCTCAGCAGTGCTGTCTGAGGGTGTGTGCTCATTTGTATTAAAGCAAGAAACTTGTAACCCATCCTGTGCCTGACTGAAAATGCATGTGTAATGCGCTATGAGTGTGCAAGTGCTCTGCTGTCCATAGCGCGTGCCCTCGAGTAACTGGGTGAGCACGCTCAGAGGAAACATTCCCCCGTGCTCCCAGCACTGCCATAAAGAATGCCGGCCTTCTGAAACTTGCAAGCAAGGCTTAGAGGGTTTCTCTCCATGACCGACTTTATGGCATCATTCCCACCATACTGGAGAAAGCAAATCTTTTATTGTTTGGTGGTGAAAGCAGCTTGGGCAGTGTCACTGATGTGCAGCACTTTTTTAACCTCAGGTCTAAAGTGCCACCGGTCCCACCGTGGGGTACATCCTTCCTCAGGCTTTCACCAAACGGAAAGGATGCATCAAACCCACCCCACAAACACGTCCTGCCCTTTTTTTATCTTTCCTGGAACGTGGGGACATGACCCTGCTGGGCCATCAGTGCCACCTGCCTGGGAGCCAAGATGGTGCCTTTGCATTCCAGGCTAGGAACTTACCTTCTTTTTTTCCTTTTCAGTGACTTTAGAGCCATCCTTAGGGAGGCTGGTTAAGCTGGTTTACTGCACAGCTGGTCGCCAGTGGAGGGAAATGGTAAGCTCCGCTGTTGCCTTTGGTGTTTACTTGTTACTGTGTCGCTCATTTGAGTGATCTTCTCATGCCCCAGCAAGCAGAAGCTATCACTCCACTTTAGGCCTTGGTCTAATAGTCATGCAAAGCAACATTGAAAGTCATTCTGAGGTCTGGAACAGGCCCCAATATGCATTTTATAAAAGTGCTTCTTGGCTGCTGTTTCTCTTTGTATGGGTTTTTTTCCCATTTCCCCAGACTGCTGAAGCTCTGAAAGGCGCCGATGAGCTGCTCTCCCTCAGTTTGCTCCTTTGCCTTTGGGGAGTGCGGTTCATGTTTTCTTCATGGCTTTGCAGAGGAGAAAATCCATGAGTACACCACCTTGGTTTTTTCACCTAAGCTAATTTCAGAAACTGCCTCCTTTAACTTAAACATGAAACTCTTCTTCACCTCTTTGTGCACTTGTAGAAAAGCAGGGTGGGGTGGGGGGTGGGGGTGTCTTCAGGAAGTGCCTGCAAAAGAGCCTTTGGGAGATCCTGTCCCTTGACTCACATGTGGGGTAGTGAAGAGTCTGAGAAAGTCATGGGTGTTTTGGTGTTCACCTAAGCAGGTTTTCGTTTTGGTTTTTTTCTTTTTTCTTTTTTATCTTATGTAGCTTATGTCACCAGGTAGTGACAGCCTGGGGATGACAGGAGGGGACAGCAGGCAGTGGCAGTGTGGAGTGTGACCAGAGGGGACAGTAGGCAGGGACAGGCCTGGGGGTTACCGGAGGGGACAGCAGGCAGTGACAGCCTGGGTGGTGACAGGAGGGGACAGCAGGCCATGACAGCCTGGGAGGTGACAGGAGGGGACAGCAGGCCGTGAAAACCTGGGGATGACAGGAGGGGACAGCAGATTGGGACAGCATGGGGGTGACAGGAGGGGACAGCAGGCCATGACAGCCTGCGTGGTGACAGGAGGGGACAGCAGGCAGTGGCAGCATCGAGGGTGACAGGAGGGGACAGCAGGCCGTGACAGCCTGGGGGGTGACAGGGCACGGGGCGGTGACAGGCTGGGGGACAGCAGGGACACCGGCGGCCCAGGCGGGGCTGATGAAGGCCCCTCCCCCAGGGGCGCTGAGTGGCCCCCTGAGCCCCTCTGTCACAATGCGGAGCCGCCTGGGTTGCCATAGCGAGCAGCTTGGCCTGGCAGCGCTGGTGCGAGGAGGGAGCGGAGGCCGAGCCAGGGCCTGTCCCCATCGTCCTCCCACCGGGGCTGCGAGGAGGAGCCGGCGGGCTCAGCCCGCGCTGCTGGCCCCAGCCCCTCGGTGGGCCCTGACCTGCTGTGGGGGCCGCGAGGCCAGCTGCTGCGTGAGGTGCCATCGCGGAGCGGGCACCGCCTGGCCCCGGCCATGTCGTGTGTCCACTACAAGTTCTCCTCCAGGCTGAACTCCGATGTGGTCACCTTTCACGGCCCCCACATCTCCCTGCGCGACCTCAGGCGCCAGATCATGGGCCGCGAGAGGCTGAAGGCGACCCACTGCGACCTGCAGGTCACCAACGCCCAGACCATGGAAGGTGCGTGGGGGCGGCGGGCGCGGGGACCGGGGACCGGCCGGCTGGCGATGGCGCAGGCGGCCAGTGAGGCGGTTGGGCCACGGCCGGCAGCGGTGACTTGTGCTGGGGCCTCAGAGCTGCTCTTCCGTGGATGTGCGCTGGCAGCTGCCGTCAGGGCTGTGTGCGCAGCCAGGCACAGCAGCGTACGGGGTCCGTGTGCGACACCGCGCGTGGAAGAGGTTTGGTTTCTGGGAACCCTTCTAGGTAAAACGATAAGGGAATGTGGGACAATGCCTTGTCATCACAGACCTGCCAGATTTCTTTGAAAGCCGGCAGAGAAGGCTGAACATGATAGAAAAGGAGTGGGTGGCTAATTTAAAGGGGAAAAAAAAGTGGGTTTGGTGACTGAAATTTGTCTTCAGCTACTTTTACTCCACCGCATTGGAAAAGCGGTGCTTGGCTGCTGCAGAAACTGCTCAGTAGCAACGTTTTGGATCAAGGGTGTATCTGTGAGTGAGAATCTATGCAGACCCTGGAAAGCCATCTTGTAGACGAGTGTTCTGTCTAAAGTATACTTGGCATTTCTTGCTAATACAGCTTCTTTGCTGCACCATGCTACACATTCATTCAGATGCTGTTGAGCATCATTTCTTCATTTCTTTCAAACGGTGCATTTTTGTCGTGGTACTGCGTGTTAAACGGTGTCAGGGCAGTACTGAAGTTTTATGGCAGATCAGTTATGGTGAATATACCTAGAAATGTTCTTAGAGAAACCCTAAGTTCTTTTGAATCTGAGAAATGGTGCTTGATTCTCAGAGACGGTAATGGTTTTGTATTACTTAGTGTGCTGTTTCAGTTTGGTAATCTACCGTCTGGCAAAGCTTGCATGTGATTAAAGACTTTGGAATATGACTTGTCAGAAATACAAAGACTTGGAAACCATCTCCATTCCTTAAACATTCAAATTTTATCGGTTGGGGTTTTTTTTCTTTTTTCCTGTGGTTCTGTGACATTCCCACAACAGTCTTGTCTTTACAATGTGTACTCATAGGATTTTTTCCTCTTCCTCTTTGATGTATTAAAACTTAAACAGAATAACATGCCTGCTGCGGTAACTGTAACTTTGGCCCCAGCCTTTCAAGTGGTTGGACCTAAAGACACTGTTTACCTACAGATAGGTAAAGTAGGTTCAGGAGAGTATCTGTGAGCAGACTTAACAGCACGGTGTTAGGGGTCTTGGGGGTGTTACGGGATCGCGTGTCATATACAGCAGTAGAGACAAACATGCAGGTAGAGGCAGACGTACAGGTTGTGACACAGATGCTTACTGGAACTTTTGTAAGGGTGTTTTCCCCGTGAAAATGCAAAAATTCCCCAGCGGTTGTCAGAGCAAAGCTAAGGAATACATTTCGGTGTCATTTATGTGTATGCCAGATTTTGGGGTTTTATACATAACCGTGACTCTCCGTTTTTATTGGACAGCATCTACGTGCTTAAAGTCACCTTCAGAAGATGAAGGAAAGAACTAGGCCTGGATGTCCTGCCTAAAGGGGGTTCTTGGAGATCCTCCCTGTGGAGATATGGTAGTGGGTTTTATAACTTTGTGCAGGAGTCCTGACTAAATGTTGGCATGATCTTGGAAAGACCCTTCAGTGAACCTTGAGTGAAGATGGCCAACTTGTTCAGAGTTTTCCGAGCCGCGTGATCACGGAAATCTCGTAATAGAAGCAATGCTAATAGAAGCTAAAAGTAAACAGGATTTTACACATCACTGGGGGGAAAAAAAAGAGATGGTGGACTCTTTTTGAAGATGGTGGGAAGGCAAAATGGATGGTTGGGATGTGTTTTAAAAGGTGGGAGGCGGGGTGGGGGTGTCCTCTTCCGTGCTCGCTATTATAGAGACATGTTCTAGGGTTTTGTAAGCTAACAGGAGCAAAAGCAATGAAAGTTAGATCAGGAAAGAGCCTCATGTTTTAGCAGACTCTGCTTTAGTGACTTTAGAGACCATTTTGCTGTTGGCATTGAAACGATTCAAAACAAATGGAAAAGATTTTGCTGCTTGTGTTTGACTATCAGACCTAAAGATTTCTGGAAAGGTACCGTGAGTGTGTGGACATGATAAAAGCATGACGCTGTGTGTAAAATGTTGCTTTTCTATCCGTAAAGGGTTCCCTGAAGTGCTATGTCATGACATATTAATATCACTCTTACGAACTGACTGATGCTTTCTCTGTATTGATGTTGTTTTCAGAATACACAGATGACAATGCCCTGATTCCAAGGCACTCATCGGTAACTGTTAGGAGAGTCCCTGTTAGAGGAGTTAAAGCTACCGGCAAGACAGACCTTGGGTAAGTAGCCATAACGCGTTGTGTTCTTTGGGAGGGGTTTCAGTGTGTTCACCTTCTTTGTGGCTGTTGGTTTACGGAGGCATTCCGGTTGTCTCTTTCTTGTTAAAGCTGCTGTTAAATTGTGTTGTGACAGGGCAGATTTGAATGTATCTGTCCCAAAGCAGACTTAGATTTTTCAGCCCGCTGGGACGTGGCATTCAAAGTCCAACAGTGGTAGCTGTTCAGACGTTTGAATTGGGTTTGTTCTTGGGGTTGGTTTTTCTGAGAGTCAAGTTCTCCATCCTGTTTCCTCTATGCAGAGAGATTCCTTATTTTATGCTTTTGCTTGTATTGCTTTTAGAGTAAACGGAGAGACACATTGCAGTGTGAACTGGTAATTGGTTCCCATCTGCCAGCAGTCCGAGTCCCAGTGTTTGACTGCTTCCTTTGTTTGGGGGCGGGGGGGCAGGGTATTCTTACACCCCAGAGGGGTGGGGGTGGCGGGGCTGCATGCTGTCTCCAGAGGAAAGACTGAGAGTGGCCAGCTGGCAAACCGTGCGAACAAGAAGTTTCATTCTTAAGTGATTCCTATTAGTTTCCTAAAGACAGTGCCTGTGTCGGGCAAGAGAAAAAGAGCAACGTCCTAGAGCGTATTGCCTTTTGTGCCAGGACGGTGAAGGAGCAGTTGATCTTTTCCAAACCTGAAGCTCAGAAAGCAGTTGGGCACATTCCCAAATGTTGGTAGTTACCTTTCTAAGTTTGATTTCACCCTAAGCTGCTCTCTGTGCTCCAGGTATTACTGCTGTATTCCTCAGATTTATGGAGGACAGAGATCTGATTACAATTGCAGATATTCAAATGTAAGCCTGACTACAGCATTGTTGCTGTCATCGATGTATTCGTCCAGTCCAGTTCTGTATCAGCTGCATCAGCATGGTTTGAATGGTCATGTTTTCCAGCCTTCTTCAAGACAGACCTCTCCTCCACCATTAGTAGATATTATTGACTTGTGGTTATGCCGTGTCTTTCTAATGTTAGTTCTCAATAAATAAAGTATACCGGCGAGTTTCAGCGTGTCTCAAACAAACAGTACAGCAGCATCCTAGTACCCATGAAGCATCTGCAAGCAAACCCCCCTGAATTTATGTGGCTCTCCTGTAAGCTTTGGGCATATTAGTGCTTTCAGGCACTACCAAGAGTTTCTGGATGCCACAGCGCTGTGCTGCTAAGCATGGCCTTGTTTGGGGGGTTAATTTAGATCGGGATGCTTAGTGCTGTCTTGTCAATATAGCCTCCATTTCTGGTTGGATGACACCCTCTCCTGGTGTTGGAATGCTGCCCTAAAATGAGAGGCTAGGTGCCACTAGCATCAAAGATCCAAGAAGCACCTGCACGTGGGGATAAGGGATGAATGCCGCTGCTCTGCTAAAGTTGCAAATGGATCAGGCAGGTCAGCTTTCTATTCCTTCAGCTGGAACCATTGTGGAAACAACTGGTAGAGTTGTTAATGTTTGGGAATGGTGAATGCATGCTGTCATGGTGGAGAGGCCTTCAGGAATGCGTTAGTCACCTTGTAGTATCTTCCTCAAGGCAAGTGGATGAAGAAACCATGGTGTGGTAATCTAAAGCTTTTCCTCGCGCTTCCTCATCTTCAGGAGGTACGTGGCTGTACTTGCGAGCCTGGTGGTGGTGTAGCAGTGGCAGGAAGTATGAGCCTTTCTATTTGTGCAGGACTTGCACAGCAGCCTTTGGGTTGCCTCTGCTCGTGGGACGCTTTGGATGAGGTATGAATTGTTTGTTAACTAGATGGGCGGTTGCATGTTTGATTCATGAGTAGCATGCAGGTACAGACCAACGAGTATGTGGAATCTCGGCAAGGGCTTGTGTGTCATAAGTGTTCCCTAAAATATTGTAGCATGTTCAAGATGATCTTAAAGGAAGTTCTGGTAATCAAGACTTTTTTTCTTATTTTTTTAACACAGGCCTCCTCGATCTCAGAAAATCCTAGGAACTGCTTTCAGGTGATGTTTCTACTGCTATTTGTAGTCACTTTAGGCTAAGTATGGTAGGTACCTGAACACAGTGCTTGGGCTTCCACCAAGAAACACTTTTCTACAGACAACTGTTCTCGTTTTGTCAGAGGAGTGTAGAAACCAAAGTGCTCTATCTGGTACCTATTTGTGGTAGTGGGGCTATACAGATTGCCTGAAGGTGCCTTCGTATTTGGATGGCTGACTATTTAAGAACAGAAAAATGTAGCACAGTCTTCACAGTTTTGGTACTTAGAGAGCAGAAAGAAAATATCTGAGGACTTCTTCTTGCACTGCTGTATTCTGTATCTTAGAGTCATTGGGGGCAAAGAAGGAATGGGATTTTGGGTTTTATTTCAATTGCACTGAATGCACCAGGAGAGCACACTTTATGTATAGAAATAAATTTCCGTATTCATAAGACTGCCAGTACACAATGTTTTGATGTTCAGGTTTTATAAACTGTTTTCCCTGCTTTATGTTGGTTACGAGTGCTTTATTTTAAGTTCTGATCATCTTTCTTTCTTCTTCTAGAAGTCGAACTGGGCCAGCGAGTAGAACATCAAAAGAGGTATGTAAAAACACAAGCTGAAACTTTTTTCTACATGCTGCACCTAAGTCTAAGAAATGTAGCCTCGTACTAATTTTTTAATATATATAAAAATATATAAAATATATATGGTTTATATATAATATTTATAATATATATATCTCAAACATATTTTCCAGTGAAACATAGTGTATGCTGTAAATCCAATGTATTTGATTCAGCATAGTGAAAACTGAGCAATGCCAACATTTGCGCGGTTCTAATGTGAATAATGGTATTTGTGCCTAGTAACGCATTGCATTTCGTACTGAATAGGCTAGAATATTTCTTGTGTGACTGTGTGTTGTACCGATAATGTATGCTCATTTTTAGAGCTTGTAGGTTCAAGGTTTGCACCACTGAACTTGGTGCCACTCTTCAGTACGCCACCACTTTGAATTTACATTTGGAAAAGGGGCAGCATTTTTCTTCCGGTCAGAAAACACTGTTGTTCTGCTGCTAAGACATGAATAAGTAACTCGAGGAGACACTTGACTAGTAATGGCCTAGATCTCCACTTGGCCCTTGGGGGGTATGCTACGTGCAACGATGCATTTCAAAATAGCCCTCATAGTACAAACATTACTTTGTGGTGGTGGTTGGTTTTCATCTGTAAGTATAACTGCTTGTTCTTCACTAGAATGGAGTGAGGCATTACATGAGCTCTAGGTCACTGGATCTGATCACTTTGTAAGCTCTTAGGATAACTTAATCGAGAAATTCGTGAACTTGGGGTCTAATTAAAGTAAATGAAAGACAGCGCAAAAACTATACTGCATTCATGAATCATACTTGTGTGCATTTAGTAAATGATGAGCTATTAACTGATTAATTTATAAACTGCACTGACAATGTTTCCTGTAGTGACACTTCCTACTCAAATAAACGGAAATAATTTTTTTAGATCCTTTCGAGCTGCAAATGGACAGCTTCCTTAACCCTCCGTCTTTTAAGCAGTTGTGAGCATTTGACAAGGGTCCCCCTCTGAGGTATTCTGAGCAATAGGTTGATCTCAGGAGGGGTTGGTTGCTTTAGTTTCTTCTCATTAACAACGTAGGCATACTTAAGCTGTTTAAGGTTTGGACTTTGTTTTGAACAAGTATAAATTCCACTGGCTTGGAGGTGGCTCTTCCAGTGACACTCAGAGGATATAGCGCAGGCTTTCATACAGCAGTAGGGGTGAACTATTGCTCTGTTTTGATTGTAGAACTTGAGTATGTGTTTAATTTTTCTGAATAGATTGGCGACCCTTCCGCACCTCTTTCTCTGGCCCAGCTTATTAAGGTATGCTTAGATGTACTTGCTTGTGAAATCGTGTTAAAAAGAAAGGGGTGGGTGTGGGTGTGTATCCTTGTATTTTCAAACCTTACACTGTGCTCTCTAGCTGGATAACTGCTGTAATATGAGCAAAACATTAATTGTTAATAATTCAGAGTGTTTCTCCTAACTTTAAAATATTACTTTGATACTATCCTGTAGAGAGTAGTTCCCAGCTTGGGAAGATGGAAGGGGAGCACCTTATTGGCCTCAGTGTAATGCTGCAGTGTTACTCATCTGCAAGACACAAAGAAGCAGCACTTCAGAAGCTGTTTACCATTTTTCATACGTCCCGCTCATTGTTCATTGGAAACTAACACCATTTTTACAGCAGGATTTAATTGGCTGTAAGTCATGGACATTTCTAGGGCCTTTGCAACAGCCGGAACAGACGTGTTTCTGGAACATGGACGATTGCATGGCTGTTTTTGAAGTTTTAGTCATTACAGTTACAGATCCATTCTTTGAATGGTGCGGGACTGCTTGAATTGTGGCATACAGATAGAGGACGACGCAACCTAGTTTGTTTACATGCAGACTGTGAAAAGTGTGCAAGTGCACCTAATTGTTGATAGGACTGTGCCAGTGTTTATGCGAGGCACATCAGCAGACGTGAGCGCCTGAAAGCATATTTTGTAATGGAACTGCTTGTATTTTGTGCTCAGCAACGTGTAACGTTGTCTGGGGAAACACTAGTGATTGCACTTGGTGAAGAGGCGTAGTGCTAGCCACAGAAGTGATTAAAAGCATAGTCTTTAAAGTTACAAAGACTAGAGAAGGCAGGGCCTAACGCAGAGGAGCTAGTTCTTTCCTCTGAAAATGAAGGCCAGAGCTCATGTCCAAGAGAAAGAAATCCTTCCCACTGGGAACGTCTTCCCTCGCTCGCTGCATTTATTTATTTTCTTAATAAATTTAATTGTGTTAATTAACATTTTGCGGCAGGGTGGGGGTGGGGGTGGAGGTGTGTGCAGAATTAGTTTGGGAAGCAGCCACCAAAAGACATTGGTCTCCCTCAGGGCTGTCCCTTGGTTCTGTAAAGTCATGTGAAATTTACTCTAAAATGTGGAAAACTGTCCAAGCTTTTGAGAAATTCAAAGATTTCAGAAATACGGAGATAGGTAACAAAGCAGCTCCGAACTGTTACCCTAGCCTCTTTAGTGCAGGCTGGCACAGGAGGCAATGTGTAGTAAGAACTTTTCTGCTTTGTTATGACTATGTATTGAATGCCATATTTGAATGGTGGTCTGTTCCTAGAAATGTGTTGTGGGTTTTGGATGTGTTTTGTAAACCATTTGGGTTCAGACAAATCAGTCAAGTGTCTATAAAAGTTCTCTGCAAATGTTACTGGAAATGATTTCATAGATGGAGATCTGGATTATGTTCCTGCGTATATGGAACAGCTAGATGAAGTAACATGTGGAAACTAGTTGGTTGCTTTCGTGAGTGAATGCATGTAAAAAGGAAAACATGAGCAGTTGGTCTGTAGGATAGGTGCTTGAAGTTCCAAATAATTTACAGTCACCCCCTTTGACCCTGCTTGTATCTGGACTAGTGTGTAATAGAAACATTTGAAGAAGTACTGTGTAAAAAAAACCATCTGGCTTCCATAGTTCGAAGATCTAGTTCTGCGTAAGGTTTATATTACAATTTGCGTGTTAAAAGGACAGTGCCAACTGGAAAAAAATTGTAGTTCAGTCACTTCCTATGAAGAAGCGAGTGGCGGTGGGGGAGGGGGCGGAACCGTGCGGTTTGGACTGCCTACAGCACATGATGGTCAGATGTCTGCTGAAAAGAATCTTTTCTCTTGCTGAGGGATTATAGAAAGCTTGATTCCTTTTAATGCTTCTGGGTCTGAAGCTGAATTTCAGCAAGCAAAACCAACTGCCACGACTCTGAAGTTGTGTGTCCTTTTGACACTGCAGAATGTAAATACTGCTACTTGCACACATCTTTCTCAGTTAAATGTACCGTGGCTAGCTTCTTTGACTAGTCTGGAGCTTAAAGACCAGCTTCAAAATGCTGGCTGGTGGGCTTTTTTCTACACATAGCTTCAGTCCGCTTGGACAAAACTTGGATTGGCTTCACAAGTCTTTATGTAAGGTACAAAGAGAGCCTATTTGTAGCCTAATGTGTGTGTCAAATAACCATTACCTGTTAAACAGACTGCCAACCTGGCTGAAGCCAATGCTTCCGAAGAGGATAAGATAAAGGCGATGATGATACAGTCCTGCCATGAATACGATCCATCCAAGTAAGTATCAAATGTGATCTTCAAAGGTTATGGAAGAAGTATGGAGATGTTTCTTTTAAGAAGAGAGACACATGCATACCTTTTCCTTTTTTTCCCCAAACCTTCTAGTTACTTGAGGGAACCCTTGGATCTGCCTCCACCATCATCCAGTTGCTATTGCTGTGGAAAACCTGGCCACTATGCCAAGAACTGCCCGGTAAATAGGGTAAGATTGGGGCAGGCCTCTGGTGTTACCGAGCTTTTAGGGTTTTTTACCTTGGCATTTATGTGACAAAGACATGAACACTCCCAGTAAGAATTGTTTCTCTCGGGGCGAAATGTTACATGGCAATGTTGCAAAGCCCTCCCAAATTCAAGGGAAACTTGGAATTCTAAATGTGAAACTTTTTTTTTCTCTAGGTCACAGACATTAAAGATGTCCATAGATCTTTCTCAGTGAACTTTCATACATATTTGTATCTATTTCAATAGTACTGGAAATGTTCCTGGTTCTAACTCTTTCTAATGACAGTTCAAAGTTGTTGGTATTTCCTCTAAAAACAAGAGGTTTCTGTCGACCCCGTCTATTGAGTATCTGTCAGTTTTAACTACAGAAGCCTCTGGCTGAATATTCATGCCGTTTAACATCAGTCCCTGAATGTACGTGCAGGAGGGATGAATTCAGCCTTCCTATATAGATGTGAATGTAAGTTTCCATGGGGGCTGATTTGGAGACCCTGAATTAAGCTCTCACACGTTGCCCAGGGGCTTTGGAGGGGGAACAGGTTTGTGTCTCTGCTCTGAGCGGACGGTGAGCAAAGGGCTGTTTCACCCTGAAGGGTCCTGAAGTTAAGCCAAAGAATGACGACTGGGTTCAAAACTCTGCTCAAACCTGTGGTACGTCCTGGCTATGCTCGTTGGGGAAAGCAGGAGTTTGAGTCGAGCAGCCATTATGTTAGGTAAAAGGAGGGGATTAAAGGCTTTCGCTGCTTAAAATTATCTCTGAAACGTCATTTTAAGTGTGCGTCTGAAGAGGAGAGATGTCTGCATTTCTGTTCTCAACAGGACAAAAATGTGGAGCCTGTTTGCAGAATTAAAAGGAGCACCGGAATTCCAAGGAGTTTCCTGGTGGAGGTGAAGGATCCCAACACAAAAGGTGCCATGCTGACAAAGGCTGGGAAATATGCAATACCAACTATTAATGCGTAAGTATGGAATTAATCGGACCGACCAAAATGCGAATGAGAGCAACCATGCGTAAATGTCTGAGTGGCAATGCAGCCGAGGTGGCCAGCCTCTAATTACGAGGGAGGAAGCACTACCGTCGTATCTTAACCTTAAAATCTGCAATACTTTCCCATATTGAAATAGAGTAGTCCTACTGTTCATGCCCCGGGAAGCTGGCTGACCTTGGGGTATGCTAAGAACCTGTATTTCTGCAAGGCATTTCAGTAGTGTTTCCAGCTGGCATCATTCTCTCTGAATGCTCATTTTGCTTCTGGTTTATGTTTCAAAGGCTTCTTGCAAAATTTAACAAATAGCCCTTGGACTGAGATTTCCTCCTCCTCTGACTTTTAACAAATCTCATGTGTGAAACGGGCTGAAGTGTTCCTGTTGCTATAAACTAAGAAATTACTGCTGTGTGCTGACAGGAGTGGCTGTTGGAAAGTGCACTCGGTAGCACTTCCCTTTTTCTGTCATGGATCTCCTGTTGTAGAAGCTGTAGCACAGACTTCTTTCATTTACAAAATGAAATTACTTGGGGACGAACTTTACCCTGATCCAGCAATTTGCACTTACCCTCTGGCAAAGGAGAGGTGGGATTCCTTTCCCCTGCTCTCTAGCTGTCAAGCAATTATTTTTCTAGTCTGAGCTCATTTCGTAGTTGATCCAACGGATGGGAGAGTTCTGCAGAAGGAAAAATGTTCCCCCCTCCTTCTTCTTCTGATAGTGTGGCTCTAGAGAAGTCATTTAGCGTAAATGCCTACGTTGTAGAAAGCCAATGTGGAGTGAGAAGACTTCCATCTATTACCTTTGTTTGATAAAATCCAAAGCTTGGAAAATTTTTCCTTTCCCATCTTTCACTTTTTTCTTTTTCCTTCCCCACCTGCCCTCCAGGGAAGCTTATGCTAGAGAGAAAAAGGAAAAGCCACCCTTTTTACCAGAGGAGCCCTCCTCCTCCTCCGCAGACAGGCCTGTTCCAAACGAGTTGTTATGTCCCATTTGTAAAGATCCAGTGACGGATGCAGCGCTTATTCCATGCTGTGGAGCAAGTTATTGTGACGAATGTAAGTGCGTAATGTAATGTAAGGAGTAAACTCCCCTCCCGTGTTTTTTAATCCAAAACACCACATCAGATCTTCTGAAAGCAGGAATAGGAGATCACCTGTGCTACCAGGTCTATTTCATACTTCAGTACGCCCGGAGTAGGAAAGGCCTCTTCTCCTTAATGGGGGGGGAAAAAAAAAACAAACCCAAAGGCCAAAGAGCTTTTTTCCCTTTCTGTGTATCTAATCAAATCTTCTTCACATGCGGAAGGTCGAGTACGAGAAGAGTGCATAATTGTGCAGGTGAATACAGTATTAGATATGGAATGCACGTAGTTTGTCCACAGCTCTTTCTCTCATACACAACTATAGAGCCAGCTCTGGTGACTGACTCTGGTCCGCCACAAACAGGCAGTCGGGCATTTAATCTACATTCTTTGCCACAGGAGTTGGTTAAACCTTCAAAACTCGAACCGACTCATGGCTTTTTGAGATGTGCTTTGTTCATTAGCCTTGATGTTGGTGGCTTCTTGCTGTACTCGGTAGTAGAAAAAAGACTAGTCCAAACATCAGGACACAGCCCACTCTATGGTCTTCAGCTGTTACAACAGGGAAATGTCAAAACTGTATAGCGATTTGCTGCATACTGGGCATTTTTTACACTAATGAACATTTATAGCTTCATGCTCTCCATTCAAGACCATATCCAGCCATTAATCGTCTGTGTGTTCTTATAATTGATGAGAACCCCAAAGAGTTCCCTACTTTGGCTGAAACCTATTTTGACGCTTCTAATTACACACAGGTATTAGAACAGCTTTACTGGAATCGGAGGAACATACTTGCCCGGCGTGTCATCAGACAGGTGTTTCTCCTGACACTTTAGTTGCCAACAACTTCCTGCGCCAGGTAACGTGGTGACTTTTTCATCAACTGTTTGTAAGGAAAGTCTGTTTGTAAAAAGCTGAAAGGGAGGAAATTATTGACATCTCCTTAAAGAAGGATAAACTGAATAAGGCTGCATTTACTTTTCAAATGCATTGTCTGTTGTTACAGAAGCTGACAACTCTTTAGAGATAATCAGGCAAACTCAGGTCAAACTTTTGTCTAAACATGCTTGCCTGCCTCTCAGATTCGCTGTTAACACTGAAGTCCTTTAACTACAGATACTCTGAGCTACCAGTCCTTAATAGCAGTGTTTCATGTGATGTGTTCCTATCTCTGTGTGCTGCTTTACTCTAGGCTTGATAGCATGTACAGGACTGTACAAGTCATTTTACCCTGTGGAGGCTTTTCTTCATCTATTGTCATCATAATCTGACACTTTGATCTTTTTGTCCATGTTCTTCTGCCTCTAGGCTGTGAACAACTTCCACAATGGAACCGGCTACACAACAGGGCTCCATAAGGAGATTCAGCAGCAGCAGCGACAGCCGCCGTCACCGCCTGCACGACCACTTGTGACTGTGACACCTGCTGCTCAGGTGACTGCCACCAAACTTTCTAAATCTTCCTCTCTGTCAGTCAGCGGTCTGTTAAGTTTTATTTCAACATATGCTTTTGAAATACAGTATTTATTAGAGCTTATTTTCCAACTGTTTGCATTTATTCACAAGGGCTTTCCGGTTCCTGTAGCAAGACAACCGGCAGTGCCATGTCTTCTGGGCCCCCAAGAGCTAAAAATACCCACACCTGGTGAGTGACCGTAACTTTAGAATTTCTTCTAAAAAAATTATCTTCAGATGAACTGAATGGGATTTATTTCTTTTTCCTCTCCCCACTCCAAAAGGTCATCCGATGAGAGCCAGTGCGGTTCGCTCAGCAGGTGGCAGACCAGGCTGGGGACTGTAAGTATTTCACAGAAATTCAGTCTCTGACGACTTGTAACCTGTTAAACCAGGCTGTAACACCTACATTACTTCTACAGTAGCTGATTTATAATGAAATGCGTATGCACAGATAGCTGTGGAGAATACAAGTGGCAATTCATTTTTAAGTGGCTCAGCTTGAGTTGGCTCTAACAAAGGGGATCTGTGCTTGCAGTAAAACGATTACAAATAAAACTCCAGTATGTGACCCAAAAGTAGACTCTGAAAAAGAAACGCTTTTGGAGGAAACCGTAAGTATATATCAAAATTAAACATAACGACAGGATGAGGTGCAAAGCCACCCTTTCGAATTACTTACTGGCTGGATAGGGCTGAAGAAACTGATTTCCCAATTGAAGTCAGCCTCCAACATTTGATTCTTAATGACTTAGTGATGGAGCAAATTGTTGGAAGAGTCAGTGCTGTTTTTTTATGACCATTTTGAATTTCTTTAGTCTAGTCATCTCAAATAGTCAAGCTGCTTTCTCTCCGTTGGAGAGAGAGGAATCTGTTTTTGCTGTTATTGCCCTACCAGTTAGTTCTTCCTTTTGGTATGTATTTGTTATGGATAGATTATAAGTGTGCATCGTGTTTATAAAATCTTAAAGATAAATCAAAAGAAAACACAGCAATCCGTCCCAGAGATACCTAAAATTCTCAGGTTCAGTAAGCAAGGAAAGAACAGTTCAGGGACAAGACCAGGCCAAACAGATCATCACGAGGCAACAACCTAGGTAGTTTGTGGGGAAGAACTGAAAGGAAGTTGGAGAGAAGCTTGGTTAATATCTGTGCAGTACTTTGAAGCTCGGAAGTGTGAAGTAGGAGGTGTATCGAGGAGTGGCAGAGGAGCCGTGGGCACCTGGCACCTGGGAGATAGGAGTCTCCTTTAAGCATGGGCAGCCTCTGCCCACAGTCACAAAGCTGAATGTAGGGGGAGAAGCCTGAGGCAACTACTTGGGGTGAGGATGTGGAAGGCAAGTGTGAGGATCCAGAAATGAGGGTAGGCTCAAATGGACAGGAAGCTGCCAGAAAAATGCTCAGGTTGAGAACAAGAAGGGCTCGCCACCGTGCTCCCGCTTCATTCACATTCCTCTTTAAAATCAGGGCAGAGTGTGACAGTGACACGCGGGTTTGGGTTTCTCTGGGAGTTCAAATGGAGGACATCCACGTAGCACACGTACCCAGAGGACTCAGGCCCCGACACTGCCATCATCAACAGCAGCCTCTGTACCTGTGCCTCCACCTCCCTTGCATCCTCCCCCACCCCAGGCGCTTCCTTTCCCGCTGGCGGTACCACCACCACCACTACCTCCTCAGTGTCCACCTGGTCAGCCTCCATCTGCTGGGTATACCCCCGCCCCGCTCCAGAATATCCCCCAGCTCCTGCAAACATGTCATCAGCCAACAGCACGGCCAGCGACTCATTCAAATACCCTCCCAGCGACACCAGCACTTTCTTTATAGAATCACAGGGTCATTTAGGTTTAGTTGGAAAAGACCTTTAAGATCATTGAGTCCAGCAGTTAACCTAAACCTACAAAGTCTGCCATTACAGCAGGTCCCTAAGCGCCACCTCTACATTTCTTTTAATACACCCAGGGATGGTGACCCAACCGCTTCCTTGGGCAGCCTGTTCCAACGCTTGACAAACCTTTTGGTGAAGGAATTTTCCCGAATATCCCATCTCAAGCTCCTGTGGCGCAACTTGAGGCCATTTCCTTTCCTCCTATCAATTGTTACCTGGGAAAAAAAGAGACCGACCCCCACCTCACTACAGCTGCCTCTCAGGTAGTTGCAGGGAGCAGTGAGGTCTCCCCTCAGCCTCCTTTTCTCCAGGTTAACCAACCCCAGTTCCCTCAGCTGCTCCTCACAGGACTTGTGCTCCAGAGCCTTCAGCAGCTTTGTTGCTCTTCTCTGGACACGCTGCAGCACCTCAGTGTCTTTCTTGTAGTGAGGGGCCCAAAACCGAACACAGTGTTGGAGGTGCAGCCTCACCAGGGCTGAGTACAGAGGGACAATCCCTTCCCTGGTCCTGCTGGCCACCGTATTTCAGGCAGAAGCCAGGATGCCGTTGGCCTCCCTTGTCTAGGGAGGAGTTTTACGGGAACAATGGAGACTTCAAAAGGAGTAAGTGTTTGGCTCCAGGAAGTTGCACGGGTTTGCGCTTTGGTATTTCGTTAGCACCTTGGACTGCAGTTACACTAAAGTGCATCTGGCAGAAGCAAAAATGGCATCGTGTTTTATCCAACAGACCTTTTCATTGCAGATGGTAAATGTGCAAAACTCAAGCAAGACAAATGGAGTTGTAGAACTTTCCCTGAATCCTGGGGGAATTCTAAACTCGTTTTGCTTGACTAGGATGTTCGTGTTTGGCATTACATGCAGTAAACATTTTCTCATCTTGGCCGTGTTTTGTATTTTGGTGTCTGTTTGGAATAAATATCCAACTATAATTGTAATAATGGTCAAACTGATTTTAACAGGGAAGAGAAAAAGCCCAGACCCGAAGTGTTCACAAACACTTCTTCTATGGAATTGGTGGCACGTGAGGAGTTTCAGGAGGAGCGCAGGCATTCATTTCCCAGGTAATTGCGTTGCATGTCCCTAACGGAGAAGCAGATTGTCTAGAAGAATCAGGAGGAGTTCCAGTCCACCTCTCTATCCTGAGGTGGGTTGGATGGTTCAAGGGACGAGCAGTGATGGGAGCTCCACATGTAGGTCACTAGCTCAAAGATGGCAGGGATTACAGGAGACTGATAGTTATAACTGGGCAGCAGTTGAGAAGGAACGGGTGTCTCTTTTGCCAAAGCTTCTCTGTAGTGACATCCTTCGCCTCCTGACAGCCCTGAGGAGGCTAGAAACTGGACAGGTGTGGATTCCTGTGCCTCCGTGCTCTGACTGTAACTGTTACCTCAAAGCACTTTGGAGGAGATACGTGAGAGGAATTGCCTTTGTTGCCTCTGTCGTCTAATCTCGCACAGACGGATTGCAACCTGGACTGCAAACTGGCGCCTTTTGCTCAGATTCTGCTGACATCCTTAAATTTTTCTTACAAATTAAAAGATCAGACTTGCGTAAGGAAATCTTAAGTTGGAGGAGGAATGAACATACGTGGAATAACTCGTGAAGAAAAATCTAAAGATAGCTGCTGTCTTCTGTCCTTAAAAAGCCCTTGGGCAGGAATCTGAAGAGCTCTCTGTAGTAATGCTGTCAGTATCTTTCCCAGAGTAGTGGCATTCCGTCAGCTTACTGGAGACTGAGTTTAGAAGCTTTTAGCTAGGATTTTTCTTGAAATGCAGTCACCGGCCTTGGTTGGAGCTAGAGGTATGTGCAGAATTTGGCTACCACTGGCTAGAAGTGGGGCATTTTGCATGCTGTACAAATTGCCAAATACGTAGTGAAGTTAAATAGACTAAGCTGGCATTTTCAAATGGAGCTTTACTGCCTCCAGGCTAAACCCTGCTTTTCTGACAGTTGATACTGCGCTGTAGCCATTAAGACTCACTTGTTTTGCATCTTACGGCAGCAAGAGTGATTTGCGCTGCAGGTGGATGCTGGGTAGTGAGACATCTGCATGTCCATGTACCAGCAGAGACCAGTAGACACCCCTGAAATCCATCCATAGCTAGGGCAGTCCATGCGATAGAAGTGAGTGGGAACAGACCCTTCCTGCGTGTTTTTACACTACCACAGCAGCAGCCGTTCTGGCTCGTAAGCAGAAACCTTTACACGCCGCCATGCTCTTCGGTTTGCAGCAGCAGTATATCAGCAGCTGAAAGAAGCTTTGACATAAGCGTATGGAGAGGAAAAAACCCCAAACCCAAACAAATTTGGGAGAAAAAAAAATGGTGTGAGTGACTGTTTTGAATTAACTTCATTCATTTCCTTTGTGTTGCGTTTTGTTTTTTAAGGTCCAGGTCTCCCTATGCCAGTTCTTCTCGCTCTAGAAGTTCGCATACCTACTGCAAGTCAAGATCAGGTCCTTCCCACCCTCGCTGCTGCTCTCAATCATCTAGTCATGCCCCCTCTCATTCCTACCCACGATCAGCACCATATCCAAGAAGAGGCAGAGAGAAGAGTCGGGGCTGTCATTCTAGGTCAAGGTCACGTGGTTATCCCCGCTCAAGGTCAAGGTCACATGGCTCTCCCCGCTCGTGCTAGTGGACTCACCCTTTCTCTCGTCTTCCTTAACTGAACATTTTTGGAAAAAATACTGCAGATACAGAATTTAAATAAAAGCTATTTTATGAAGCATTACAAAAGATGACAGTGTGCACCGCGCCCGTTGCGACTGGACTGCGCCCTTTTTTCCTCTTGGCACTGGTTCTACCAGAGGAAGCCCCGTCAGACAGAGTGAATAAAAGCCAGTTACAAAAGGAACCATCATTAATACCATGGAGGAGTACAACAAGGACAACACTGCGACACCCTGAGATGTCCCCTTCCTGCGCTGTCCCTGCGGTGCAGGCAGCCAAGTGCCACTCGGCAGAGCCCCAGCATCTCCCCCAGGCTGCCTTGGGACAGGAGGGGACAGCAGGTGGGGACAGCCTGGGTGTGACAAGAGGGGACAGCTGGTAGTAACAGGCCTGGGGGGTGACAGGAGAGACAGCTGGTGGGGACAGCCTGGTGGGTGACAGGAGGGGACAACTGTTGGGGACAGCCTGGGGGTGACGGGAAGGGTCAGCGGCTGGGGACAGCTTGGGGGTGACAGGAGGGGACAGCAGGCAGTAGCAGCATGGGGGTGACAGGAGGGGACAGCAGGCCATGACAGCCTGGGGGGTGACAGGACGGGACAGCAGGCTTTGACAGCCTAGGGGGTGACAGGAGGGAACAGCAGGCCTTGACAGCCTGGGGGGTGACAGGAGGGGACAACAGGCAGTGACAGCCTGGGGGGTGACAGGAGGGGACAGCAGGCCGTGACAGCCTGGGGGTTACAGGAGGGGACAGCAGGCCGTGACAGCCTGGGGGTTACAGGAGGGGACAGCAAGCCGTGACAGCCTGGGGGGTGACAGGGCACGGGGCGGTGATGTGCCCAGGGCTGTTGGGAGAGCCCCCACAGGCGCAAGGGCTGACAGGTGACGCAGGATGGTGAAGGCCCCAGGGGGTGACAGCAGGGACACCGCAGCCCTGGGGGGTGACAGGGCACGGGGCGGTGACAGGCTGGGGGACAGCAGGGACACCGGCGGCCCAGGCGGGGCTGATGAAGGCCCCTCCCCCAGGGGCGCTGAGTGGCCCCCTGAGCCCCTCTGTCACAATGCGGAGCCGCCTGGGTTGCCATAGCGAGCAGCTTGGCCTGGCAGCGCTGGTGCGAGGAGGGAGCGGAGGCCGAGCCAGGGCCTGTCCCCATCGTCCTCCCACCGGGGCTGCGAGGAGGAGCCGGCGGGCTCAGCCCGCGCTGCTGGCCCCAGCCCCTCGGTGGGCCCTGACCTGCTGTGGGGGCCGCGAGGCCAGCTGCTGCGTGAGGTGCCATCGCGGAGCGGGCACCGCCTGGCCCCGGCCATGTCGTGTGTCCACTACAAGTTCTCCTCCAGGCTGAACTCCGATGTGGTCACCTTTCACGGCCCCCACATCTCCCTGCGCGACCTCAGGCGCCAGATCATGGGCCGCGAGAGGCTGAAGGCGACCCACTGCGACCTGCAGGTCACCAACGCCCAGACCATGGAAGGTGCGTGGGGGCGGCGGGCGCGGGGACCGGGGACCGGCCGGCTGGCGATGGCGCAGGCGGCCAGTGAGGCGGTTGGGCCACGGCCGGCAGCGGTGACTTGTGCTGGGGCCTCAGAGCTGCTCTTCCGTGGATGTGCGCTGGCAGCTGCCGTCAGGGCTGTGTGCGCAGCCAGGCACAGCAGCGTACGGGGTCCGTGTGCGACACCGCGCGTGGAAGAGGTTTGGTTTCTGGGAACCCTTCTAGGTAAAACGATAAGGGAATGTGGGACAATGCCTTGTCATCACAGACCTGCCAGATTTCTTTGAAAGCCGGCAGAGAAGGCTGAACATGATAGAAAAGGAGTGGGTGGCTAATTTAAAGGGGAAAAAAAAGTGGGTTTGGTGACTGAAATTTGTCTTCAGCTACTTTTACTCCACCGCATTGGAAAAGCGGTGCTTGGCTGCTGCAGAAACTGCTCAGTAGCAACGTTTTGGATCAAGGGTGTATCTGTGAGTGAGAATCTATGCAGACCCTGGAAAGCCATCTTGTAGACGAGTGTTCTGTCTAAAGTATACTTGGCATTTCTTGCTAATACAGCTTCTTTGCTGCACCATGCTACACATTCATTCAGATGCTGTTGAGCATCATTTCTTCATTTCTTTCAAACGGTGCATTTTTGTCGTGGTACTGCGTGTTAAACGGTGTCAGGGCAGTACTGAAGTTTTATGGCAGATCAGTTATGGTGAATATACCTAGAAATGTTCTTAGAGAAACCCTAAGTTCTTTTGAATCTGAGAAATGGTGCTTGATTCTCAGAGACGGTAATGGTTTTGTATTACTTAGTGTGCTGTTTCAGTTTGGTAATCTACCGTCTGGCAAAGCTTGCATGTGATTAAAGACTTTGGAATATGACTTGTCAGAAATACAAAGACTTGGAAACCATCTCCATTCCTTAAACATTCAAATTTTATCGGTTGGGGTTTTTTTTCTTTTTTCCTGTGGTTCTGTGACATTCCCACAACAGTCTTGTCTTTACAATGTGTACTCATAGGATTTTTTCCTCTTCCTCTTTGATGTATTAAAACTTAAACAGAATAACATGCCTGCTGCGGTAACTGTAACTTTGGCCCCAGCCTTTCAAGTGGTTGGACCTAAAGACACTGTTTACCTACAGATAGGTAAAGTAGGTTCAGGAGAGTATCTGTGAGCAGACTTAACAGCACGGTGTTAGGGGTCTTGGGGGTGTTACGGGATCGCGTGTCATATACAGCAGTAGAGACAAACATGCAGGTAGAGGCAGACGTACAGGTTGTGACACAGATGCTTACTGGAACTTTTGTAAGGGTGTTTTCCCCGTGAAAATGCAAAAATTCCCCAGCGGTTGTCAGAGCAAAGCTAAGGAATACATTTCGGTGTCATTTATGTGTATGCCAGATTTTGGGGTTTTATACATAACCGTGACTCTCCGTTTTTATTGGACAGCATCTACGTGCTTAAAGTCACCTTCAGAAGATGAAGGAAAGAACTAGGCCTGGATGTCCTGCCTAAAGGGGGTTCTTGGAGATCCTCCCTGTGGAGATATGGTAGTGGGTTTTATAACTTTGTGCAGGAGTCCTGACTAAATGTTGGCATGATCTTGGAAAGACCCTTCAGTGAACCTTGAGTGAAGATGGCCAACTTGTTCAGAGTTTTCCGAGCCGCGTGATCACGGAAATCTCGTAATAGAAGCAATGCTAATAGAAGCTAAAAGTAAACAGGATTTTACACATCACTGGGGGGAAAAAAAAGAGATGGTGGACTCTTTTTGAAGATGGTGGGAAGGCAAAATGGATGGTTGGGATGTGTTTTAAAAGGTGGGAGGCGGGGTGGGGGTGTCCTCTTCCGTGCTCGCTATTATAGAGACATGTTCTAGGGTTTTGTAAGCTAACAGGAGCAAAAGCAATGAAAGTTAGATCAGGAAAGAGCCTCATGTTTTAGCAGACTCTGCTTTAGTGACTTTAGAGACCATTTTGCTGTTGGCATTGAAACGATTCAAAACAAATGGAAAAGATTTTGCTGCTTGTGTTTGACTATCAGACCTAAAGATTTCTGGAAAGGTACCGTGAGTGTGTGGACATGATAAAAGCATGACGCTGTGTGTAAAATGTTGCTTTTCTATCCGTAAAGGGTTCCCTGAAGTGCTATGTCATGACATACTAATATCACTCTTACGAACTGACTGATGCTTTCTCTGTATTGATGTTGTTTTCAGAATACACAGATGACAATGCCCTGATTCCAAGGCACTCATCGGTAACTGTTAGGAGAGTCCCTGTTAGAGGAGTTAAAGCTACCGGCAAGACAGACCTTGGGTAAGTAGCCATAACGCGTTGTGTTCTTTGGGAGGGGTTTCAGTGTGTTCACCTTCTTTGTGGCTGTTGGTTTACGGAGGCATTCCGGTTGTCTCTTTCTTGTTAAAGCTGCTGTTAAATTGTGTTGTGACAGGGCAGATTTGAATGTATCTGTCCCAAAGCAGACTTAGATTTTTCAGCCCGCTGGGACGTGGCATTCAAAGTCCAACAGTGGTAGCTGTTCAGACGTTTGAATTGGGTTTGTTCTTGGGGTTGGTTTTTCTGAGAGTCAAGTTCTCCATCCTGTTTCCTCTATGCAGAGAGATTCCTTATTTTATGCTTTTGCTTGTATTGCTTTTAGAGTAAACGGAGAGACACATTGCAGTGTGAACTGGTAATTGGTTCCCATCTGCCAGCAGTCCGAGTCCCAGTGTTTGACTGCTTCCTTTGTTTGGGGGCGGGGGGGCAGGGTATTCTTACACCCCAGAGGGGTGGGGGTGGCGGGGCTGCATGCTGTCTCCAGAGGAAAGACTGAGAGTGGCCAGCTGGCAAACCGTGCGAACAAGAAGTTTCATTCTTAAGTGATTCCTATTAGTTTCCTAAAGACAGTGCCTGTGTCGGGCAAGAGAAAAAGAGCAACGTCCTAGAGCGTATTGCCTTTTGTGCCAGGACGGTGAAGGAGCAGTTGATCTTTTCCAAACCTGAAGCTCAGAAAGCAGTTGGGCACATTCCCAAATGTTGGTAGTTACCTTTCTAAGTTTGATTTCACCCTAAGCTGCTCTCTGTGCTCCAGGTATTACTGCTGTATTCCTCAGATTTATGGAGGACAGAGAATCTGATTACAATTGCAGATATTCAAATGTAAGCCTGACTACAGCATTGTTGCTGTCATCGATGTATTCGTCCAGTCCAGTTCTGTATCAGCTGCGTCAGCATGGTTTGAATGGTCATGTTTTCCAGCCTTCTTCAAGACAGACCTCTCCTCCACCATTAGTAGATATTATTGACTTGTGGTTTTGCCGTGTCTTTCTAATGTTAGTTCTCAATAAATAAAGTATACTGGCGAGTTACAGCGTGTCTCTAAGACTTATCTCTAAGACTTAACCTTGAGACATAACCATAAGTCTTAACCTAAAGACCTAACCTTAAGACTTAACCCTAAGACTCAACCCTAAGACCTAATGGGTAGAAGCTCCTGATCTGGCTCCGGTCAATCTGGGATCATCACTGGGAACCACGGAACTTGGCCAGCACAAGGTCTGTGAGGTAGCAGGTTAAATGAGGCAGAGGAGAAGCCCACCACTCTGATGAGCTGGGTTCTTGGCACCAAGGTACCTCTGTGACATTTTCACTGTGCTGCAGTGTAAAGACGGCCTGTGATTTTCAAAAACTGAAGATCAGTCTTTAAAATGCAATTCCTTTATAGAACTCCTTAGACTACTCCTTTTTTTATAAAAATGAGAAATCAGGGGTTAGTCATGCTTTTTATGCTATCTAAAGGCTTTAATCAGCAGTGCCTCCCCTGTCCATGCAGAGGAGGTCATGTCCATCTTTTTTCAGATTTTCTGTAGCTGGAAGAAGTGTTTTTGCCAGCCACCACAGACAAGTTTTCCTAAAAGGCATAATCTGTCCATTTAAGTGTTCCTTCAGCCTGATAATGATTTAAAAACTGTGCCTGCTGGTCTGAACCTGGATTTCATGTTCTAGTTCCCTCCTAACCAAATAAATAGAATGTTCTTTGCTGTAGATGCCCCATTGCAACGGGGTCTTCAGGAAGGGATTCTGCATCCAGCCCATCATAAATAATCACGCAGAATTCCAGAGAATATTTTAAGACCAACACGCTCTGCACTGATATACGTCTTCACCACTGTCATCTACAGTGGTGAAGATGACAATGAGGAGTACAATGAAGAGGAAGAGAAATGTAAACAGTTTTTTTCTCTTTTTTTGCAAGGAAGAAGAATGAGGGGCTTTTCAACGCTTGCAATGCACTGCGTGAACGATTTCTTAGAAAGAGCATTACAATTCTAGGAAAGACTTGTCAACAAGTTTTTTGAAATAGTTTCCTAATCTTCAAAATATTGGAGCTGGTAGTCACCAGCTGTGGCTGACGCACCATTTTCTGACTCCTGTGAAATGCCTAACTGTCTGTTTCCATAGTGGTATCATTCCCATACCTCCTTTTCCTTAAATAGAGTTTAAAATGGGGTCCACAAATCAGATGATGCGGTCCACAATTCAGATGGCCATCAAAGAGTCTTCAAAATTTCTCAAAATTCAGGTACTTCTTTTCTGGGAAACATACTCTTTGCGACTTTAACAGAACGTGTATGTGTATGTATGTGTAGGTATTTACAAAGAGGCATTTTGTAAAACATTAGTTAAAACGTTGACTGTCTCTCACTTAGAGGTGAGAGATTCCGGGGGAAGGAATGGATTGCACATTCCCAGCGAGTGAAAGCGAGAGAACACCTTGCTCCCGCGCGTTCCCTCCGTAAATGCCTGTGCTAGTTCTCAGGCGGCCCCAAGCTGCTTTTCACATCCCCCCTGCCCTTCAGGCTGGCTGGCAGGGCTGCCGGTTAGCGCTCCCTCACCGCCTTTCAGGCTGAGCACGCCTGTCAACAAGACAAACAGGAGGGCTTTGCTAACCTTAGTATCCTCAACGGAGACGGGGAAGGAGCACTCGCGTCACCAGCTCTGCTGGCAGGCATCACAGGGCAGCAGGTCTGGGCAGAGGTTTTGTGTCGAGCCCTCCCTGGGGACACGTTGATCCCAAAGGTTTCCTTTTGGGTGTCAAAGGGCGATTGTTTTGAAAAGGAGTGCTGAGGATGGTTTTGGAATCATTTAAGATCAACAAAGAGCAGCTTCTGAGTACGTGTTGGACCTGCAGTTCCACTGCACTTGGCAATAGCTGCTGTTAAGGACTCCTTTTCCTGGCCAGGAGCAGAGCTTGTGGGCAGACAAAAACCAACAGAAAATCCAGTACCAACAGAAAATCCTTAAATCCCTTGCTAAGGGATTATCAAAAGCTTGATTCCTTTTAGTGCTTCTGGGTCTGAAGCTGAATTTCAGCAAGCAAAAGCATCTGCCACAACTCTTAAGTTGTGTGTCCTTTTAATGCCGCAAAACATAACTAATGCTACTTGCATGCATCCCAGTTAAATGTACCGTGGCTAGCTTCTTCAACCAGTCTGGAGCTTAAAGGCCAGCTTCAAAATGCTGGTGGTGTGCTTTTTTCTACACATAGCTTCAGTCCGCTTGGAAGAAAACTGGATTGGTTAAACAAGTCTTTATGTAAGGTACAAAGAGAGCCTATTTGTAGCCTAACATGAGTGTCAAATAATCAGTACCTGTTAAACAGACTGACAACCTGGCTGAAGACAGTGCTACCAAAGAGGATAAGGTACAGGCTATGATGGTACAGTCTTGCTGTGAATACAACCCAGTCAAGGAAGTGTCAGGTATGTTCCTTGAAGGTTATGGGAACATTGTAGAGATGTTTGTTTTAAGAAGAGAGATGCATGCATACCTTTTCCTTTTTTTTTTTTTCTTTTTCAAAAAACTTCTAGTTACATGAAAGACCCCTGGGATCCACCTCCACCATAGTACATTTGCTTTCGTTTTGGAAAACCTGGCCACCATAAGGTTAAGTCTTAGGTTGAAGTCTCATTGTTGAGACCTAGGCATAAGTCTTGGAGCTAAGTCTTAATGTTAGAGTCTTAGGGTTAAGTCCTAAGTTTAAGTCTCAGGGTTAATTCTTAAGTTTAAGCCTTACGGATTGAGTCCTAGGGTTAAGTCTTAAGTTTAAGTCTTAAGTTTAGGTCTAAGGGTTAAGCCTTAGGGTCAAGTCTTGGGGATAAGTCTCAGGGTTATGTCTTAGAGTTAAGTCTCAGTGTTAAGTCTTATGGATAAGACTTAGGGTTAATTTGTAGGGTTAAGTTTTAGTGTTAAGCCTTAGGGTTAAATCTTATTGTTAAGCCTTAAGGTTAATTCTTAGGGTTAAGTCTCAGGGTTAAGATTTAGGGTTAAGTCTTAAAGGTTAAATCTCACAGTTAAGTCTCAAGGTTAATTCTTAAGGTTAAATCTTATGGTTAAGTCTTAGGGTTAAGTATTAAGGTTAAAACTTAAGGTTAAATCTTAGGGTTAAGTTTAGGGTTAAGTCTTAGGGATAACTGTTAGGGTTAAGTCTTAGGGCTAAGTCTTAGGGTTAACTGTTAGGGTTAAGACACAGGGTTAAGTCCCATGGTTATATCTTAGTGTTAAGTCTTAGGGTTAAATCTTACCTTTAAGTCTCAGGGTTAAGTCTTAAGGTTAAATCTTAATTTAAGTCTTAGTGTAAAGTCTCAGGGTTGAGTCTTAAGGTTAAGTCATAAGGTTAAATCTTAAGGTTAAGTCTTTGGTTTAAGTTTTACGGTTAAGTCATAGGGTTAAGTCTTATACTTTAAATCTCACGGTTAATTCTCAAGGTTAACTTATAAGGTTAAGTCTTAGGGTTAATTCTTGTAGTTAAGTCTGGGGATAAGTCTAAGGGTTAAGTCTCAAGGTTAAGTCAGGTTTAAGTCTCAGTGTTAAGTCTTAGGTTTAAGTTTTAGGGTTAAATATTAAGGTGAAGTCTTAAATGTAAGTGTTAGTGTTAAGTCTAAGGGTTAAGTCTTAAGGTTAAGTTTTAAATTTAACTCTTAAGGTTAAGTCTTAAGGTTAAATCTTAAGGTTAAGTCTTAGGGTTAAGTCTCAGGGTTAAGTCTTAAGGTTAAATCTTTAAGGTTAACTATTCAGGTTAATACTTACGGTTAAATCTTAAGGTAAAATCTTAAGGACAAGTTTTAGGGTTAAATCTTAGGGTTAACTCTCAGAGTTAAGACTTAACATTAAGTCTTAAGTTTGAGCCTTATGAATAAGTCTTAGGGCTAAGTCTGAACGGTGAGCCTTAGGGTTAAGTCTTAGGGTTCAGTATTAAGATTAAGTCTGAAGGTTAAGTCTTAGGGTTCACTCTTATGGTTCAGTCTTAGGGTTAAGTCTGAAGGCAAAATCTTAAAGGTTAAATCTCAGGGTTAAGTTTTGCGGTTAAGTCATAGGATTACATCTTATGGTAAAGTCTCACGGTTAAGTCTCATGGTTAACTCTTAAGGTTAAGTTTTAGGATTAAGTCTTAGGGATAAGTCTTAGGGTTAAGTCTCAGAGTTAAGTCTCAAGGATAAGTTCCAGGGTTATGTCTTAGGGTTAAGTCTCAGGGTTAAGTCTTAAGATTAAGTCCTAGGCTTAAGTCTTAAGTTTATGTCTTAAGGTTAAGTCTTGGGTTAAGTCATAGGGTTCAGACGTAGGGTTGAGTCTTAAGTTTCATCCTTTAAGGTTAACCCTTCACCTTAATTCTTAAGGTTAAATCTTAAGGTTAAGTTTTAGGGTTAAGTCTTAGGGTTAATTCTCAGGCTTAAGTCTTAAAGTTAAGTCTTAAGGTTGAGCCATAAGTATAAATCATAGGGTTAAGTCTTAAGGTTAAGTCTATAGGGTTAAGTCTTTAGTGTATATCTTATGGATTGAGACTCAGGGTTAAGTCTTTAGGTTAAGTCTTAAGTTTAAGTCTTATGGATGAGTCTTAGGGTTAAGTCAAAAGTTTAATTCTTAAGTTTAAGTGTTAGGGTTAACTCTTAGAGTTAAGTCTTGGGGATAAGTCTTAGGGTTAAGTCTTAAAGTTAAGTCTTAAGGTTGAGTCCTAGGGTTAAAACTTAATGTTAAGTCTTGGGTTCAGTATTAGGGTTAAGTTTTACGGTTAAGTCTTAGGGTTAAGTAGTCTTAAAGGTTATATCTCAGGGTTAAGTCTTAGGGTTAAGTTTTAAGGTTAGATCTTAGGGTTAAATCTTAGGATAGAGCCTTAAGGTTGAGTCTTAAGGTTAAATCTTAAAGATAAGTCTTAGGGTTAATACCCAGGGTTAAGTCTAAACGTTATATCTTTAAGTTTGAGCCTTAAGGTTAGGTCTTAGGGTTAAATCTTAGGTTTAAGTCTTAAAGGTTGAGTCTTAGGGTTAAGTCTTAGGCATATAGTCTTAGGTCTCAGTCTTAAGGTTAAGTCTTAAATTAAAGTCTTAAGGTTACGTCCTAGGGTTAAGTCTTAGTGTTAAGTCTTAGGGTAAAGTCTTAACATTAAGTTTTAAATTTAAGTCTTAAGGTTAAGTCTCAGGGTTAAGTCATAGGTTAATACTTAGTGGTAAGTCTTAGGGTTATGTTTTAAGGTTAAGTCTTAGGGTGAAGTCTCGGTGTTGAGTCTTAGGGTTAAGTCCTAAATTTAAGTCTTAGGGTTAAGACTTAAGGTTAAGTCTTAAGGTTGAGTCTTAGGGTTAAGTCTTAGGGTTACTATTATTACCGGGAACAGAGGTGTATTTCTCAAGTTCTTGCAACTTAGTCTTCTGCAAGATTGATCGATAGATAGATAGTCAGACGGACAGAAAAATTACGCAATAGCTGCCGTAAATGGTTCAGAGATTTGTTTCCATCAGGGTAGGGCGCAGAACTTCCTACAGTGGTTATCTACTTCCTCATGCGGCCAAGAACTCCATCGTGTTTGCCATCACTGCTACCAGTTGCTCTGTTCCTTGCTTCTTTGGGCAACTTTGGAGCCTTTGCTGTGGAAACAGGCTGGTGTGATGAAATTTAGCACATAGGAATACTTCATGGTTTGCTGGCTCTTCAGCAGGGGTTTCCTTCCTCCACTCCCTGCCCAGCTCCACCCCTGTTCTCTTCATTCCTCTGTCCCTCTCCTGTCCCTCTCCTGCCACCACACCGCCCCATCTCACCCCCCTCTGCTGCTCGAAATATTAAGGGAACTAGACCTGTATTGAAAAAAGTGGGGTTTCTCTTTCCTCTCCTGAGGATTTACCACCCAGAGCAGGCTCAGGTTCTGATCCTGCCAACTGCTCCCCAGCGCCTGGATGCTTGCTCTGGGAAACAAGGACAGCTGCTCTAATTCTTTTGCAGGCACAATCTTTGTTTAAATTCTAGTTGAAATGAAATAAAGAGCTGTCATCAGTCCCACCTGTGGCACAGAGAGACACCTGTGTTTCATGCACATGTCTGCACAGAAACACACACAGAGGGAAAAAAGCCCAGAACCGCTTTGTGCAAGGAAGTACGTAAACTCTCCCTATCAGCATTGCTGCTTTGAGCAATTGAATTGTTCTACAGTCAACTGACAAGCCGACACGCTGCCCATCAAATGAGAACCAGAATGTATGCCATTTGCAAGATGGGGCAGCAATAAGCTTTCGACCACTTTCCAGCAAGATCATGTCAAGCAAGGTGGTGTACTCATGGATTTTCTCCTCTGCAAAGCCATGAAGAAAACATGAACCGCACTCCCCAAAGGCAAAGGAGCAAACTGAGGGAGAGCAGCTCATCGGTGCCTTTCAGAGCTTCAACAGTCTGGAGAAATGGGAAAAAAACCCCATACAAAGAGAAACAGCAGCCAAGAAGCACTTTTATAAAATGCATATTGGGGCCTGTTCCAGACCTCAGAATGACTTTCAATGTTGCTTTGCATGACTATTAGACCAAGGCCTAAAGTGGAGTGATAGCTTCTGCTTGCTGGGGCATGAGAAGATCACTCAAATGAGCGACACAGTAACAAGTAAACACCAAAGGCAACAGCGGAGCTTACCATTTCCCTCCACTGGCGACCAGCTGTGCAGTAAACCAGCTTAACCAGCCTCCCTAAGGATGGCTCTAAAGTCACTGAAAAGGAAAAAAAGAAGGTAAGTTCCTAGCCTGGAATGCAAAGGCACCATCTTGGCTCCCAGGCAGGTGGCACTGATGGCCCAGCAGGGTCATGTCCCCACGTTCCAGGAAAGATAAAAAAAGTGCAGTGTTGCCTTCACAGGCACACGGTGACCTGGGTCAGGAACGGCACGGCGGCCGACCCCTGGCCGCGCGGTCCATTAGCTCACAGACACCAATGTGGTGGATGGCAAATGGCGTTTATTGCTGAACAGCGTGACACTATATAGCCTAGTTTTACACTGTCACTTCCGTTTGCTTACATCATAAACTAAAGCTGTTGGCTACATGGAGGGGGGCCCTGTGTTTCCGTACAGCGCGAGATCTTCTGGTCGCCAGGCCCTACCTAGCAACAGTGCAGGACGTGTTTGTGGGGTGGGTTTGATGCATCCTTTCCGTTTGGTGAAAGCCTGAGGAAGGATGTACCCCACGGTAGGACCGGTGGCACTTTAGACCTGAGGTTAAAAAAGTGCTGCACATCAGTGACACTGCCCAAGCTGCTTTCACCACCAAACAATAAAAGATTTGCTTTCTCCAGTATGGTGGGAATGATGCCATAAAGTCGGTCATGGAGAGAAACCCTCTAAGCCTTGCTTGCAAGTTTCAGAAGGCAGGCATTCTTTATGGCAGTGCTGGGAGCACGGGGGAATGTTTCCTCTGAGCGTGCTCACCCAGTTACTCGAGGGCACGCGCTATGGACAGCAGAGCACTTGCACACTCATAGCGCATTACACATGCATTTTCAGTCAGGCACAGGATGGGTTACAAGTTTCTTGCTTTAATACAAACAAGCACACACCCTCAGACAGCACTGCTGAGGTTTTTTACTAGCTCCCCATGCTCCCCAAGCGGGGCCTTGCCCTCTCTCGGGGGCTATCTGAGTCAGAGGTCGCGATCTCCCCCCACAACAATTACCTCTGCCCGACTTCCAACCAACATTCTGCGGATCGCAGCACTCTATCGGCTTGTCTCCTCCTGTGGCCACAACGTCCTCACCCGGAGGCTCTTTCTGCATCACTGAAGAGAACGGAGATCTTTTCCCCATCCATTCTTTGTTCCCCATCCTTCCCAAGGCTGACTCCCTGGATGAGAGGTCCCTTAATTTGTCACTTCTAACAGCTTTAGAGAGTCAGCTTGGCCTAACCTTTGTGCGCAGGTGTGTTTAACGTAGAGCTAAACACACCAAATCAGTGTGGTAACTGGGGAGCTCAGACATCTTGTCCCTTTGCCGAGCCAGCAGCCTTCCCTTAACAGAATCCCTGGACATAAACGTATATACAGTGGAATCTATACGGTGGCATCAAACGTCCGCCCAGACACCACATCCGTCCCTAAAATCCTTCCCCCCAAACAACCCTGAAAGACTTCCCTTGACCCCCTCCTCCACCCTGGCTGTTCCTGAAGTCATCCCCCACCTCCACCTCCCCGCCCTGTCCCTAAAACCTTTTCCCCCAGACCCTGGTCCAGCCCTCCCCCACCCTCGGCCCGTCCCTAAAATCCTTCCCCCAACCCCCCGGTTCTTCCCTAAAGGCCTCCATCAACCCCCCGTCCGTCCCTAAAACCCTTCCCCCAGGCCCCCCAATCTGTTCTCTAAATAACACACACCCTCACCCCCCCCCACGCCCCCCACCCCCGGTTTATCAATACACACACCCCCACCTCCCCCCACCCCCCACCCCCCCCACACCCACTCCCACAAACACACATCCTTGCCCCACCCCCACACACCCCGCTCCATCCCTAAACACCTTCATCCATTCCCACCCGTCCGTCCCTAAACCCCTTCCCCCCGCCCCCTCCCCTGCCCCCGTCCCTCTGTCCCTGGCACGGCCCAACTGCCCAGCACCACCAGACCACTCTGGCCCAAACACCGTAAGGCAATGGTTCCCACCTGCCAATAGCAAGTCGAGGAACATTTTTTCTTCTTAAATAGAGAGAGTTTTACTTCATACGATGCCGACTACGCCAGATTATGTTTTGCTGACTGACTGGATACACAGCAAAGCTGAACTCTACATCAAATATAATCAAATCTATCAAATATATCAAATGATGGAATATATCAAACGCAGTTTCTTATATTACAATAAAAGAAAATAGCATGCAATATGATAAAAGGAACCAGTAGCAGTTACTGTGAGCAATATGAGAAAAGAGCAACAGAAGCGAAACATCCAATTGTTATTCCAAAGTGTTAACATGCCTAAGGAAAGGAGACATCACCAATTCCCACCCCAATTCCCTTCGGCTGGGAGCCCCCTTGCAGCTGGTGCCAGGAGTCTCTCGGGAACTGGGAAATTCCCCTGGAGAAGGTGCCAGGCAGGAATTCTCTTGCTGCTTCCCACCGTGCATGGTAGCCATGTGAGGCACAGCGCAAGGGTTCTGCTCCCTGCTTTCTGTGGTGAGAAAATTGACACAGCACTTTAGAACTCATACAGAAGCAAAAAACATGGCTTGGGAAAGTGCAGTGCTGCTCCCCTGGAGAGGGTTCCAGGCAGGAATTCTCTTGCTGCTTCTCACCCTGCCCTGGCAGCCATGTGAGGCACAGCACAAAAGTTCTGCTCCCTGCTTTGCGTGGTGAGAAAACTGACCTCTCACATTTGCAATCATGCAGAGCCGAAAAAACCCTCACTGTGGGTAAAGTGCAGCACGGCTCCCCTGGAGAAGGTGCCAGGAAGGAATTCTCTTGCTGCTTCTCACTCTGTCCTTGCAGCCATGTGAGGCACAGCACAAATGTTCTGCTCCCTAATTTCTGTGATCTGAAAATTAACCCCTCACATTTTCAATCATATAGAGCCAAAAAACCCTCACCTTGACAAGTGCAGCACGGCTCCCCTGGAGAAGGTGCCAGGCAGGAATTCTCTTGCTGTTTGTCACCCTGCCCTGGCAGCCATGTGAGGCACAGCACAAAAGTGCTGCTCCCTGCTTTCTAAAGTCAGCAAAATTGACCGTTCACAGTTGTACTCGTGTTGAGACAAGACTTTCTTACTCAAAAGCAAAACCCAAGAAACCACGTACCCCTGGGAACCCCCTTGTCCTTCCGTGTGGCTGGTGACTTCCCATGGCTCTTCCGCAAGGCAGGACAGATAACCACGAATTTGGAAGCCCACGTTAGTTCAAGTACACTTAGTCCTCTGACAGTCACTACTTAGGGGCCAGCGGTCCTCTCACCCCTCCACAGATCTGCCTGTTAGTCCTCTAGCAGTCATTCTCCATGGAGGGACCACAAGTCCTCCACACCTACCCACCAGCTCACCAGAAATGAGTCAGACCACGCCAGAAGTGACACTGCCTGACCTGCAGGAGATCTATTAGACCAGTATCGATGGTTTCAAGACAGAAAAGCCCACCACCATCCACCAGCACAGCAGAAAAACCACCAGAAGAAACATCATACACAAACCAAAGGCCCCCATCCAAACCCCACAAAGGCAAAATAGCTGAAAAAAGGCACTCTCCACAAAAAAAAACCCACCACACAGATCACAAGATAAGATAAAAATGCCATAACCCCAGGAACACAGGGCCAACAAACACAGATTCTGTCCATAACAGTAACACACTTTGACACTAACTCGCTTGACCTCTGACATACTTGACCTTGTTGCCCCCAAACCACAGCACATCGTAGCCCTAAGGCAAGACAAAACGGAGCACAAAGTCCCTGAAGATCTCCGCCAGGGCAAAAGCAAAGCACAGAGCCACACAGGAGGGTGGGGTTGGAAGGGACCCGTGGAGGTCCTCTGGGCCAAGCCCTCTGCTCCAGCACGCTCGCCTCGAGCAGGTTGCTGAGAACTGTGTGCCCTTGGCCTTTGAAGATCCCCAAGGACAGAGACTGCACAACCTCCTTGGGCAACCTCTGCCAGCATTTGATCGCCCCGAGGGGGAAAATTTGCCATTTCTATCTCTCCTTTCACTGTACCACATTCCAGAACAGCCATGAGATGACAAGCTCAGGCTTGAAAGCCAGTGCTGTGGCTGGCCTGAAATTCTGTCCCCCTTTTTTTCATCCACTAGTAGCTAAAGGAGGACAAAGAAGGATTTCTTTCAAAGGAGAACTTCTCTTTTCCTCTGTCCTTCTTCTCTACCAGTGATCTGGATTCTGAGTGCTGTGCCACTGTCCTAATGGCTGGGATAGGGATACTTCTTGTAGGACAGGGAGGAGGTGACAGTGGAGATGATCAGGCTGGGGAAGCTGAAGGAAAACGCAAGCAACTGGAGTTGCCTGGAGCAAGAGTGGCCAGCTTCCGAGCTAGGTCACCTCGTGTCCTCAGCTCCCATGCAGGAGCTGAACCACACACATGGACTGCAAAGCAGTGTGACCCATAGAAAAAAGTTTGCTTGGCTCGGGATCGCCCAGGGGCATTTAACTGCAATTCCGCCCTTGTCAGCAGGAAGGAAACATGCCCTGCAAGCACACACTGAGGCACGACACCTTGCCCGGGGCTAAAGGGTACCTCAGGAGACCTACATGGGACCCCCCAGCACCTGGATTGCTGGCTGGAGGATGGGTAGGTCAAAGGACCCTGATGGGAGCCCTGCAGGCTCTCATACATTGGACCAACGGGCACCTTCCCTTGTCATACAGAGCATCCTCTCAGATGCTCTGGACAGTTTCTGGTAGATCTCTGGAGAAGAGCTTCTCCCCAGGCCTCTCCCATGGGCTTGCTCACCCCCGGAGCCCTTCCCAAGCACAGCCCCAGCAGGTGGATGCAACCGGCGTTGCAGGGAAGAACAAGCAGCAGGCACCACAGTCAGCACTGCGGGAAAGCTGGGACCCCAGACACCCACCCAGGCTCTCCAATCCCAGCCTGGCCCACAAGAGTGCCTTTATCTCCCTTTCCCAGAAGTGCTGAATTCCCCTTCCAGCATTAGCCACTGGACCCACGCTGCTTCTTGCTGCAGTGTACAACAGCCACAAGAGAATTTGCTAGATGTCTCTGATTTCCTGCATTTTTCCTGAACAGGGCGGGTGTGTAACTCTCTGAATCACTTCTGTTTGAAGCAAGGCATTGCTTAGGGTCAACAGTGAAACGAGACACGGGCCATCAAAAGCTGACTACTTTTCCCCTTCTTTGCCATGGTCACGGCCTACCCCACAGACTCGCCCCTGGCCGTGTCGGCCACCGGCTGGGTGAAGGTCATGGCTAACCGGGCAGGGGCTCCTGTGTGGCGCTCATCCAGCCCTGATTGCCAAGGGTGAAGCCTTAGCACCCAGGTGGAATAAAGCCTTCCCAAGCAAGGGTGGTGCTCCAGGGGCACCACAATTCCTGCCGAAGCTCACCACACATTTCATTTCCCTGTGGCGCCTGGCAGGACACGAGCGGCTCTTGACTGCTGCTAGTCCCCCCGTCTTTTGGTAAAAATGGAAGTTTTTCCTCCTGCTGGGCCTGCTCCAGTTCCAGCGCCTTGGGGCCTGAGGCCTGGCACGGCCTGTGTGCCAGAGGCCTTCCGACCGCTAGGCCGGCCTCCACCAAGAGGAGTCTGCCTCAGGCCACAACGGTCACCTCTAGGAAAAACGGCTTCTTTTATCGAGCAGGACCCTGTCCAAACCCCAGGGCAAAGCGCTGGCCGCAGGCGCAGGGAGGTGGCCCTTGCCCCCTGCCCTGTCCTGCGCGGGGCTCCCCGGGGCGAGGCAGGCCCGGCCATACTGGAGAGGGCCCCAGCCCCGCCCCGCAGGCCCCGCCCACTTTCCGTTGGGCTCAGACCGTTGGTCACGGGGAGCCCACGGCCACCACAGGCAGCAGGGCAGAGCCGTGCTGGCACGCAGCGGCGCTGGCAGGAGGCAGCCTCTGGCCCAGCAGCGCTGCCACAGCACCAGCACCCCGCTTCCCAGCCTCGCCGTCGCCGGCTGGGCCCCCTCCTCGCTGCACGGCCAGGGCCCTCCTCTCCCGGGCAGGATGGGCCAGGCCAGCTGCTGCTGCGGCTCCAGGTGGGCTCCCCCCGGGCTCGGGGACACGCGGGCACAGCTGGGCCACGCAGCACTGGCGTTGCTCACGCCCGCCGCTCTCTGCTCTGCAGGGAGGCTCTCAGCGATGCCGAGCCGGTGCTGAGCGCGGACGTGCGGCTGACGCGGGGCCGCAAGAGGAGCGAGAGGCGCCTTCTGCTCCTCCACGAGGAACTGGTGGTCGCCAAGTTGCGGTAAGACCCTCAGAGCCCAGATCCTTGCCCCCAGCCCCGGCCCAGGGACACCCTGGCACCAGCCCCAGGCCCCGGCCCCTCGGTGCTGGAGGCACCAATGTCCGTCCCAAGGGCAGGTGGGGGACAGGGCTCTGCGCGTGGGGACCCAGCCCAAGGAGCCCCCCTCCAGCTCAGTGCCCGCCTCTGCTCTCTGCAGACATGGCACCAGCCTGCGCCCACAGCTCCGCCTGGCGCTGGACCAGCTGTGGGTGCTCAGCAGCGGGAAGGAGGCTGCGGGGCAGGATGGACAGGAGGAGGAGGAAGGCACCGATGAGGACAGCACCTCTGTCATCCTCGCCTGGCCCACCGGCTCCTGCATCGCCACTTTTGGGTGAGTCGTGGTCGGGCAGCAGAGGTTCCCAGCCGTGCCCACGCCATCCCATGAACACAGGCCTCTGCCTTGCGTGCAGAGCTGGGCAGGGAGCAGGCAGCCCGGTGGCAGGGAGGGAGGGATGTGGGATGTTTCCCCATCCTGCATCCCCTGGTCACCTTTTGGTCCCCAGAAGGGAAGGGCAAATGCAGCCGCTCAGGCAGGACAGAGCGACCCAGGGCTTGGACAGCACCTCTATCCTGCCCCACAGCACAGGGCTGTGCAGGCACCCACCTTTGCCCAGGGCTGGGGGCAGCACGGCCTGACGCTCTCTCTCCTCTCTATCTGCAGATCCCAGGCACTGAAGGAGCTGTGGGTGGCCACGCTGCTGGGGTAAGCCGGGGGGATGCTCCAGGAGAAGCTGGATGGACGGGGGAACACAGCCCCCAGCTGGGGAAGGTGCCCCCGTGGCTGCGAGCAGCTCTCGGGCACAGCTGCCTGACAAGAGACAAGAGACGGCTTGGGGCTCACCCAGCTCTCTCCCTCTCCCTTCCCGGTGCACAGGACACCAGAAGGACGCAAGGGAGCCCGCGTCACCCATCTGACATCCATCAAGCTCCTGGAGAGGGAGCTGAGCCGCCGCCACGCCGTGAGTGTCTCTCTGCTCTGGGCCCTGTCCCCAAGCACTGCTCCTGCAGCCGAGCAGCAGAGCCATGGCTGCTCACCTTCTTCCCCTCCTTCTCTCCTGCCCAGTGGAGGACACTGTGCACCAGGAGCCTGGAGAGGCTGATGGAGGCACAGGCAGAGGTGAGAATGGCTGCCTTGCACCTGCCTCTGGCTGCGCCGGGATGCGCAGGGACTGGGGTGAGCTTGTGCGGGAGGGACAGAGGGTCTGATGGTGCCACTCAGGGAGCAGAGAGTTTTGGGAAGCCAGCAGCACGCCAGCACGTTCTGACTGGTGACACTGGGAGGAACCCTGCCACATGGGGAAGAGAGCCCGGGAGGGCAGAGGGTCCCAGCTCTGCCGCGCTCAGGCTGCTGGTGGCCCTTTCTGCTGCGGGGCTGCTCTCCAAGCACAGCCCGATTCTTGGTTCTTGCAGGCTCATCCCAAGCAAGGGCCTGCGACGGCCCCATCTGCAAACGCAGGGGGACTTTGCCCCACACCAGGTGAGTTTGGGAAAGCAAGGCAACCTCCTGCAATGCTGTGCTCACTTGTCCCGAGTGTCGCCATGCAGGCTGGGCAGCCCACGGAAGGACGTCACCTGGACGGACAAGGACAACTGCTGGGCAGTGCCTGCTGGATATGCTTCTGCGGGGACACGGAGCCTCTGCTGCTGCCCGCAGCTTGCAGGAGGGCAGGGCGAAGGCTGGCACAGGCTGACCCCGTGGCACGATGGCTCTCAAGAGCCTCTAAGTCAACACCTCCGAGCCACAGCCGCGGTTCCAGCTGCTGCCTCCCTGCCCATCCTGCCGCACCACACAGCACCGTGCTGCCGGCAGGGCAGCGCAGGGCAGGGCAGGCGCTGGGACCGCTGGCCTGGGGTCTCCATTGGTGGTGTCTTACTCTGTTTTCCTCTGCAGCAGGAGGGAGCAGCAGCGGGAGCAGCACCAGCCGGAGGAGGATGGGGCTGCCCTGGCCCTTCGCCCTGCGGCGCACCCCGGCCGCTACCCAGGCGCCAGGGCAGGCGGGCTCCAGCTGCAGCAGGGTGCTCTTTGGGCAGCCCCTGGCAGCCCTCTGTGGGGAGGACAACACGCTGCCCCGGCCCATCCAGGTAAGCCAGCCTGGACAGACAGGGTCCCCAGCCCTCCCTCCGGCTGCTCTGGAGAGGGCCTGCGTGTCCCCAGCAGCTGCGGGGACAGGGCACTGGGCTCTGCACCCCCAGAACCTGCTTCTGGTCCCAGACCCTTTGTGGCGCTTAGGCAACCACGTCTGGGGCAGAGCTCTGGTCCTTGCCACCGCTTGGTTCTTCAGCCAAGCAAGTGGCCTCCTGCCTCTCCTGCAGGAGCTGCTGGCTGTCCTGCGCCAGCAAGGACCAGCAACGGAGGGGATATTCCGCAGAGCTGCCGGTGGGACAGAACTTCGGCAGCTGCGCGAGGCCCTGGACCGCGGCAAGGACATCGACGTAGGAAGCCAGCCTGCGCTGCTGCTGGCCGTCATCTTGAAGGTGAGCACTTCTGACGTGCAGCTGGAGGAGCTCCTGGCTGGCCTGCAGCGTTCAAAGGCTCACCTGCAGCCCTTGGCATTGCAGGACTTCCTGCGAAGCATCCCCACCAAGCTCCTCGTCGTCGACCTCTACGAGGACTGGATGGCAGCCATGGAGAGGGCCAGCAAGCAGGCCAAGGTGGAGGAGCTGAAAGCGTAAGTGTGGGCAGCAGCCTGCCTGGTGAGCAGGGACCGGGAGAGTTCTGGGACCTGCCTGCAAAGGCACGGGCTCCTCAGAAAGCTGTCTTTTCGGGCAGCTGCAAAGCTGTGCAACACGGCCGCTGGCTCCCACCCGCCTGGGGCCAGCTGCAGGGACGGCTGTGGGCACCCTCTGCTTCATCAGCCTTGTCTTCCTCTTCCCTCAGGGTGGCCAACAAGTTGCCTGCGGCCAACCTCCTCCTCCTGAAGCGGCTGATGGCCCTGCTGCAGCACATCGGCCACAACGCAGCCACCAGCAGAATGAGCTGCAGCAACCTGGCCATCTGCGTCGGGCCCAACCTGCTGAGCCCACCCAACGAGGACCTGCTCCCGCTGCAGGCCATGCTGGCGGTGACCGAGAAGGTACGCCCTACCCAGCAGCCAGTGCTGCCTTCCCGGCCCATCGGAGCTTGGCTGTTGCGAGGTCCCTGGCTGCCTCCTCCCTTGGGCCAGTGCTGGTGGGCTGGGTGCCTGGAAGAGCAACCCCCAGCCGCAGCCGCCTGCGCAGGCGAAGGGTCAGCAGTGGGAAAGGCTGCTTGACACGTCTGCAGGCACCTGGCTTGAGACCAAGGCTTTGATGTCTGCAGGTGAACGTGCTGGTGGAGTTCCTCATTGAAAACTGCGGGGACATCTTTGGGGAGGAGGTGGCCGGCCTCTCCCCTCCATCAGCCGAGGAGGTGCCAGCACCCATGGACCGGGGCACAGGTAGGAGGCGGGACTGAGGCTTGTCACAGACACTGGGGCTTGGGATGCCAGAAACCTCAACGCTGACGAGACAAGTGGTGTAGGGCTCGGCTGGGCTTTGCTTAGGTGTTCTTGACTTCCAAGAAGTCGCGCTGCTGCACATGCTTTTGCTTTCCAGAGCTGCGGTGCGAAGAGCAAAGTGGCCCTGCAGGCACAGCAGAGACCCAGCGTCCAGCAAAAGCCTTTCTGGATGCAGCCGCCTCTCTGCTGGGCATCGACAGCGGAGCTGGGGGAGACACAGGGGCAGGGCCCAAAGCGGCAGAGGTACGGCAGCTCCACAGACGCTGGGGCAACATGTCTCAGGTGGGACAGTAATTTCCCAGGAGGCCAAGCAGCCGCTGGGCCTCCTCCTGGCAGCCGCTCTCTTGTGCCTTTGGGGTTCCTCCTCTTCCCCCAGAGTGGTGCGTGTTAAGGAAAACTGGAAAGGCTGTTTCTGGAATGCACTTCATTAAGTGTGATCTGCTTCATCAAACAAAACATAGCTACAAAATACCCACAAAAGGACAGAAAGGAGTAGCTGCCACCTTGAGAGGGCTTTTGCTCAAATCCTACTCCGTCGCAGCTTCATCAAGTCTAGGCTGCGTTGGCTGGACTGTGCAAAATGTGCACGATGCAAACCAGCATCTCCTCTGTAGAGCTCATACAGCAATTTGGCAGTCAGGCCCTCACTACCCCAGGCTGTCACTTGCCACCCGTTACCTCCCAAGTTTCTGGTTTAGGCACCTCCAGATTTGCCTCCAGGCACCCCCGAGGGCACGGCAGAGTCCCTGGCACGCCTGCCACAACTGACCAGCCTGCCCCAGGAAACCAGGTAGGAAGAGCTCCCCTTGCCTGACCTGAGAGCTCGCTGCAGGGGCTTGGGGCTTTCCCCATCTCATCACGCTGTGGGACGGAAAGGTTTGCAGGCTCCCAGCAGGAGAAGGAAAAGTCAAGGAAAAGGAAGAGAAAAGAAGCCTGGGCAGAGGAGAGGGACAGCCAAGCACAAATAAAAAGGAGAAGAGAGGAAATGACTTTGTGGACCCAAACCTGAGAAAATGCAGGAAGCTGCAGCACGTCAGGAAGGCCAGGTGCGTACCACGCGCTGCTGCCCATCTTTCCCAGCCCTGAACACGGCCCTAAGTCAGCCCAGCTGGCTGGCAAGGGCCGGCGAGGGCTGGTGCTGAGCAGGGTTTGGGATGAGCCCCACGGCAGCTCCCCGGGGGCTCCCCGTCGAGCCCTGCTGCGCGGCACAGGGGCACTGTCAGCATCCCTGCGCACGCACAGCTCCCTAGGGACATCACCCCTGGGGAGAAGGCACCGGAGCCGGCCTCGAGTGGAGGCCAGCAAGAGCTGTCCCTTCTGGGCCATGAGGAATTCCTCGGAAACAGCGTCCCCCAAAGAGGGGGGAACCAAATCCTGCCTCTTCCTGCCTCTGGGGGCTTATCAGAGCTTTCTGACTCTGTCGTTGCAGGTGCCGACTGATTTTCACCGGCTGCACAGCTGTGACTCCTGGGCCCCTGCAGCTGCTGTTGACAATAAAAGAATCTTTTCCCTCTCCTGACTGTGTCTGCCATAGGGTCTTGTGGAGTGGGGAGCGCTTGTGCTGGGGTGGACCCTCGGGGAGGAGATTGGGATGGTCCCTTGCCCCAGCACCCTTTCCAGCGGGCATCGGGGCTGAGCTGAGGGGCTTTAGGAGGAAAAGCAAAGCACAGAGCCACACAGGAGGGGGGGTTGGAAGGGACCCGTGGAGGTCCTCTGGGCCAAGCCCTCTGCTCCAGCACGCTCGCCTCGAGCAGGTTGCTGAGAACTGTGTGCCCTTGGCCTTTGAAGATCCCCAAGGACAGAGACTGCACAACCTCCTTGGGCAACCTCTGCCAGCATTTGACCGCCCTGAGGGGGAAAATTTGCCATTTCAGTCTCTCCTTTCACTGTACCACATTCCAGAACAGCCACGACATGACCAGCTCAGGCTTGAAACCAAGTGCTGTGGCCAGCCTTCAGGGCCAGCAGGGACCGGGGGCGAGGGGAAGTGTTTTAGGGACGGACCGTGGGGGCCGGAGGGAGGGATTTGAGGGACGGACGCCGAGGAAGGCCTCATCCCTGCAGCGATGGCTCAGGCCCAGGGCAGGGCTCTTCTCTGGGTGCCACGGGGTCGATTGCAAAGGACCGGGCCGCCCCACGCAGGGAGCAGGTGCGTGCCGGGGTGCCAGGGGCCCTGCCTGGCTGTTCCCAGCCCAGCCCCGGCTGGGGCCAGCCCTGCGCTGCAGCCCTGGGGCCGAGGCGCAAGGAGCCGGGCATTGCTGAGGGTGCTGCACCCTGCCGGGCCCCGCCGCCGGCTGCCGGCTGCCCTGGGCTGCCCCTCGCTCCCCCAGCTCTGCCTGCTGCCAGCGCCGGGGGCACCGCCACGGGGCTTGCCCCCTGCCCACAGCTGCCCTGACCCACAGCTGCAGCTGTACGTGGTGCCCACATCGCACAGCTGGGGCGGGGGGTGGCAGGTCTCTCTGGTGGCAGCCTGGGACTGGGGGCAAAGCCAAGCCCATCCCTCGCTTGTGATCTTTGTCCCCAGGGAGAGCCAGTGCAGACGTGTGCTGCGCTGGGGAGTGTCCCGCGGGGAGGTGACGGCCGACTGCAGAGCAGCACTGAGACCCGCGCGACAGCAACGGCAGCCGGTGGCCGCAGAGCAGCCCAGGGGAGCTGGTTCCCTCGACGGGCCCCAAAGCAGCCTTCCTCAGCCCCTGCTTTTGGTGACGTGTGGAGCAGCGCAGGGATGTCTCTCAGGCTTCCAGGCCTGAGGAGGCTTTCCTCCTCAGGGGCACTGTCAGAAATCCTGCTCCCAGGATTAAAGCACCCCTCCCCCCATGGATCCGAGGCTGTGTGTCCAGCCCCCTGGAGCTGGGTACAGGTGCCCTGAGCAGTCCCTCAGGGAGGATGGGGCCACCTGCCTGGTGGCTCTGACACAGAAATGATGAGCTGAAGCCCTGTGGTGGTGGAGGGCTGGCTCAAAGCCTCCGAGTGCCTCAGCCTCTCTGCCCAGGAGCGTTTATCTCAGGCCCTTTTCCAGGGTGTGAAGACGCATGGCGGTGTTGTCCTGGTGCCTCCATCTTGATCTCTCTTGAAGGTTGTGATACTTGAGGTCAGGGAGCACCTGAAAGCCCTGGCGGAGATCTCCAGGGACTTTGTGTTCCATTTTGTGTTGCCTTAGGGCTACAGTGTGCTGGGGTTTGGCGGCAACAAGGTTATGGTATGCCAGAGGTCAAGCGAGTTAGTGTCAAAGTGTGTTATTGTTATGGACAGAATCTGTGTTTGTTGGCCCTGTGTTCCTGGGGTTATGGCATTTTTATCTTATCTTGTGATCTGTGTGGTGTTTTTTTTTGTGGAGAGTGCCTTTTTCAGCTTTTTTTTCCTTTGTACAGTACGGATGGGTGCCTTTGGTTTCTGTACGAAGTTTCTTCTGGTGGTTTTTCTGCTGTGCTGGTGGATGGTGGTGTTTTTTCTGTCTTGAAACCATCGTTACTGGTCTAATAGATCTCCTGCAGGTCAGGCAGTGTCACTTCTGGCGTGGTCTGACTCATTTCTGGTGAGCTGGTGGGTAGGTGTGGAGGACTTGTGGTCCCTCCATGGAGAATGACTGCTAGAGGACTAACAGGCAGATCTGTGGAGGGGTGAGAGGACCGCTGGCCCCTAAGTAGTGACTGTCAGAGGACTAAGTGTACTTGAACTAACGTGGGCTTCCAAATTCGTGGTTATCTGTCCTGCCTTGTGGAAGAGCCATGGGAAGTCACCAGCCACACGGAATGACAAGGGGGTTCCCAGGGGTACGTGGTTTCTTGGGTTTTGCTTTTGAGTAAGAAAGTCCTATCTCTACATCAGTGCAACTGTGGACAGTCAATTTTGCTGACTTTGGAAATTAGGGAGCAGCACTTTTGTGCTGTGCCTCACATGGCTGCCAGGGCAGGGTGAGAAACAGCAAGAGAATTCCTGCCTGGCACCTTCTCCAGGGGAGCAGTGCTGCACTTGTCAAGGTGAGCCCTGGTTCTGCATGAGTGCAGGTGGTTTTGGTCAATGTTCTCACCACAGAAAGCAGGGAGCAGAACTTTAGTGCTGACTCACATGGCTGCCCGGGCAGGGTGAGAAGCAGCAAGAGAATTCCTTTCTGGCATGTTCTCCAGGGGGGCAGGGCTGCACTTTCCCAAGATGATTTTTATTGGCTCTTAACGACTGCAACTCTGAAGGGTCAATGTTCTCACCACAGAAAGCAGGGAGCAGCACTTTTCTGCTGTGCCTCACATGGCTGCCCGGGCAGGGTGAGAAGCAGCAAGAGAATTCCTGCCTGGCACCTTCTCCAGGGGAGCAGCGCTGCACTTTGCTGAGGTGAGCTCTGGTTCTGCATGAGTGCAAAATGCTTGGGTCAAATTTCTTACCACTGAAAGCGGGGAGCAGAACTTTTGTGCTGTGCCTCACATGGCTGCCAGGGCAGGGTGAGAAGCAGCAAGAGAATTCCTGCCTGGCACCTTCTCCAGGGGAGCACTGCTGCACTTTCCCAAGATATATTTTTTCTTTTGGCTCTGCATGAGTGCAAAAACTTTGGGTCCATTTTCTCATCACAGAAAGCAGGGAGAAGAACTTTTGTGCTGTTCCTCACATGGCTGCAAGTGCAGGGTAGAGAACAGCAAGAGAATTTTTTCCTGGTACCTTCTTTATGGGAGGAGTGCTGTACTTTCCCAAGGTGATTTTTTGGGCTTTTAACCATTGCAACTCTGAAGGATCAATTTTATCACCACAGAAAGCAGAGATCAGAACTTTTGTGCTGTGCCTCACATGGCTGCCAGGGCAGGGCGAGAAGCAGCAAGAGAATTCCTGCCTGGCATCTTCTCCAGGTAAGCAGCGCTGTGCTTTAAGGTGATTTTTTTTTTCTGTGCATGATTGCCACTGAAAAGAGGTCAGTTTTCTCACCACAGGAAGCAGGGAGCAGAACTTTTGTGCTGTGCCTCACATGGCTGCCACAGCAGGGCGAGAAGCAGCAAGAGAATTCCTGCCTGGCACCTTCTCCAGGGGAGCTGTGCTGCACTTTCCCAAGATATATCTTTTTCTTTTGGCTCTACAGGAGTGCAAAAACTTTGGTTCCATTTTCTCACCACAGAAAGCAAGGAGCAGAACTTTTGTGCTGTGCCTCGCATGGCTGCCAGGGCAGGGTGAGAACAGCAAGAAAATTTTGTCCTGGTACCTTCTTTATGGGAGGAGTGCTGCACTTTCCCAAGGTGCCTTTTTTGGGCTCTTAACGGTTGCAGCTTTGAAGGGTCAGTTTTGCTCACCACAGGAAGCAGGGAGCAGAACTTTTGTGCTGTGCCTCACATGGCTGCCAGGGCAGGGTGAGAAGCAGCAAGAGAATTCCTTCCCGGCACCTTCTCCAGGGGGGAACAGTGCTGCACTTATGTCAAGGTCAGCTCTGGTGCTGCATGAGTGCAAAATTTTGGGGTCAATTTTATCACCACGCAAAGCAGGGAGCAGAACTTTAGTGCTGTGCCTCACATGGCTGCCAGGGCAGGGTGAGAAGCAGCAAGAGAATTCCTGCCTGGCACCTTCTCCAGGGGGACAGTGCAGCACTTTGCCAAGGTGACTCTTTGGGGCTCTGCATGATTGCCAATGTAAAGGCGTCCAGTTTCTCACCACAGAGAGAAGGGTGCCGAACTTTTCTGCTGTGCCTGACGTGGCTGCAAGGACATGGTGAGAAGATCCCAGGTAGGAATTCTCTTGCTGTTTCCCACCGTGCCCTGGCAGCCATGAGAGGAACAGCACAAAAGTTCTGCTCCATGCATTCTGTTCTGAGAAATTTGACCTCTCATACTTGGAATCATTCACAGAACAAAAAAATCACCTTGGGAAAGCACAGCGCTGCTCCCCTGGAGAAGGTGCCAGGCAGGAATTCTCTTGCTGCTTCTCACCCTGCCCTGGCAGCCATGTGAGGCACAGCACAAAAGCAGAGCAGTACATAGTAGTAGGTACTGGAGTAAAGGGAGCGTGGGGGAGGAGGCTGGAGCTTGGCACCCTGCTCTGGCACATGTGGGTTTCCTGAGACACGTCAGGAATTGTACCCCAGCCCTGGGTATATTTCCTCATTGCTTTTCTGAGGTGATGGTAGCTGTTGTGTCCTGGCGCAGCTGGTTCCCCTGCCCAGGGTTGGGGCGTTCATGCTCTGAACCCACAGTCGAGGTGCCCGAGCCGTCTGTGCCCTGAGCCTGGAGCAGAGGGGCAGTTGCAGTCTGTCCTTAATTTCTGGGGGGGGGTGAAGGGCTCTCTGAGGTGGGGAAGATGGAGCTCCCCGTGCAGCAGCCAGGGGTGGTGGCTGGAGGTGGGCTGTGTTGCGGTTGCTGTTTTGTCCTGCCCCCGCAGGAGAATGTGGCTGCTTTCTTAGTTCTGCTGCTTTCCTCCTAATGCAGGAGGCTGGTCCCTGCAGGCTCCAGGGAAGTGGGGCTGTGGAAGTGCCTAACTCTGGGGCTAGAGGGTAGGGGAAGCTGCTGGACTGGTATGGGGGCATGCAGACTGGAAGCCCTCTGGAAATAACTGGTGTGGGCATGATGAGCAGGATTAGTTTCAAGTGAAGTGAAATTACAGTTAGAAAATTGAAACAAATAATCCAGTTACTCTCAAGACCCAGTAATAAAGCACTGATACCCAGATTAGTGTTGTATCATCCCCATTAGATTTCTCTCTTAACGAATAGTTATTTCTGGCTTTCAATCCGAGCTCCAGCTGCAGCATGCCCTTGTGTCCGTAGGACCGTGCTGTTCTCTCATGTTCCGGGCAAGGACAAAAGGAAATGGCAACCCTGTTGTTCCCTGAAACTATGAAGGGCCTGGTACCGTGAACATGCGCAATGCTGTAGCTGTTTCGGGAGTAATGAGCTGAAAGTATTGCCTCGTTTGCAGGATGTGGGTCAAACTTGAGGGGAAGGGAATGGTGGTCTTTGCATAGAATGGTGTCTAGCTGTGTACAGCAAGTCCACATGAAGAAAAATGATGTGGAACAGGAGGAAGCAGGAGGGGGTAGGATCTGTGATTTTTTACTTATTGTCAGGATGTAAAATAATTTTAGGGTAGAGCTGGGTTTGAGGCCACTGGTCTTTCAAGTCCCAGAAAAAAAAAGAGGTGGGGACATCCATCTGTTCCTTGGTCCAGTTAGCCAGAAAGGGAGGGGAAACGGTTTCTCGTCCAAAGTAGTGCTTAGTAAATGCTGTACATACTCACCTTTGACTTTTGTCGGTGCTTGAGACCCACTTTCTGGGGGTGTTTTCTTTCCCTTTCTTGCACACCCACTTTTTGAGAGACAGATGGGGAGGTTGTCAGCAGGCTGGTGATAGAAGAAGGATGGCCCATGGACCTGTCAAGCCATGCTGCCTGCAGGACAAGGATGCTTGAGAGGAACTGCCATTAGGATAGCCTGAAGTGGCCAAGCTGTCACATCTGTTGTATTTCTATTTGAGCTAATTGCTCATGCGACTTTAATGGTTTCATGCTTTTATTTCTGCTGCTACAGCTTTTCATGCCTGTAGGGAGCCTAGAGTTTGGGTGTTAGTAAGTGAAAAATAAGGCCCTCATTCTCCATGGAGAAAGGCTCTTGGGCATGGTAATTTCATGCCTGGAAGGAGTCATATTTGCTGGATAAGTTTTGTAACCTAACCAAATTAGCTTTGAGAAACCATAGTTGTTAATCAGAGTGTTGAACTCTATGGTCCCTTAGTTAAAAACATCACCAACCTCCTTGCACAAAGGATGGGCGTTTGGTTTGCAAAGTAGGAGAGCAGTCTGATTTTGATGCTTGGGGCAGCAGCGATCCCTGGGTTTAAGGTTGTTCATAATAGTCTGAGCACTTAGTAGGGTCAGGCACAAAGTCACATCGGGTCAGCTGTTTTTGCAAAATGAAGCAGTGAAGTGACATTGTTCCCACCAAAAAACTTTTAAAGAGTAATAAAGGACAGTTTGGGTATTAATAGAGATTTGGATAATAATTCCAGCAAATAGTTCCAAAATACATGGAAGAGGGGGAGAAGATGAGAAGTGGCCGCAGTCTTTGATGTGTGTTTGTGGCTTGTGGGACTGCGCCCACAGCAAAAGGCTGTTTTGGAGTGTTTGTTCTGGGCTTTTACTTCTATCAGTCTTAACTCTGCCACTGAAATATGGTCTAGTTATGAAACAGGGTGGGGATGCCGGCTGCTCTCCAGTTATGAAGGAGCCACAGCCCGGAGACACAGCTGTCTCCTTTGGGTCTGCCATGGAAGGGGATGCTGGATTTTCCAAGTCCCGTTGCTGTTCCTTGCAGGTCAACTGAGGCATGGCCACTGGAAAGCCCCGCTGGTTCACGGGGTCCTCCAGGATGGCTGGTAGATTCACGAGCCAAGTGGTAGTGCCTCGTAAGCCGAAGCTAGCCAGAGGGACAGAGAAGCCTGCAACTGTAAGTACCTGCTGCGGCCAGGTAGGAGCTGTGTAAGGCTGGAAACTGCCCCCGCGTCCTTCCTCTACCTGCCCCTCCTGTTGTCTGGCAGCACTGTGAAGCTGGACACCACCTCCCCGTCTCTCTGCTGCCATGCTTCTGTCGGAGGTGGTGACCATGGTGCGGTAGGGGATGGACTGTGTGCTGCTTCAGGGGAAGTCCAGAGTTGTGTCTGGATGTGCCACTGGAGCCATTTAAATGAACGTACCGGGCATTGCACCGGAATAGCTGAAGCGTGAGCGTGTGCTTCTCTCCGCCCCCTTTGTGTGGGCAGTAACGTTTTGTCACCTCGGGATGCTTGCCAGCGCTGCTCTGACCATACCTGCCCTCCAGGCAGCTGGGCACGTGGTGGGCTGCTCAAACTCTGCCTGAAGGTTTCGAGAGGTATGGCTGGTCCCAGATGGAACGGGTTCCAAAACAGTTGTTCTGTCCCGTATCCCGTGTGGAGCACAGATCCAGCGCTGCAGACAGCAGCGGAGTCAGGGCAATTCCTCCTCCCCATCCTCAGACAGCCCTTTGCTGACCAGAGCTCACTTGGCTGAAGATGACCTGGTGCTGAAGCTCTGTCGAGGAGATACCTTTGCATACTTCTGTGGAGGGGTCTCGGAGGCCCAAACAGAGAAAACAAGTGCTAATTCAAAAGAGATAACTAAAACTTGGAGCCATTCCTCTCCACCTCAGTCTTGGCACAACACTGCTTTTCTGCTTTCCTGACTCACCCAGCAGTGACATCTCCACATGTGTGGTGGTTGTGAGCGTTGTGCAAGGGTGGAGTTAAGGGATTTCTGGTAACTCCTCCCAACCTTTTTCAAAGGTCACTGGCTCACTCCGGCCAAACTGGAAAGGAAACAAATGCCCGAAGAGCAAAACCCCCAACATGTCACATCAAATCACGAAGGAGAAGCTAACGGGACAAAGCTACTTGTTTGGAGCATGTGTATTGCGCTCTCTATCATTAATTTACTAATGGTAAATATTTCAACAGGTAGTTATGGGACTTCCAGGACTATCCTAGCGGCTATGATCACAAATTATTCATCGGTGGCTCTTGAAGAAGAAAAGCCTTTCTGAATAAAGGCAGTTCTGTAGCTCTTGCTGGTGTTTTGCATTTCAGCTGACTCCCTCTGCCCTCCTGAAGGAGATGTCTCTTACCACCAAGCAGAGGCTGGCCAGCACTCGGGAGATGCGGCGACCCCAGATTATCCAGATTCTAGACATGAGCGAAGCCTCCCATCGTAAGGTAGCCTTTTCTTGCCCTTTTCCTTGCTGTTTGATGTGACGTTTGAAGAGAGCGCGTGCTTGTGACAGGCTTGCCTCCAGCTTATCTAAATGCCTTGGTGACTAAGTCCTGTTGTTGTTTCAGACTGCTGCTGGTGTGGAGTTCCTTCTGCTGGGGGAAAGGTAAAACATTTTTCCCCAGTGAGATGTTGAAGTCCTGACCTGCGCTAAGCCCATATAAACAACCTCTGTTGAAGTTGGTGGCTTTTGCTGGAGATGAGCTACTGCGGCTAAAGCATGATACTGGGGGAAGGCTGGGGCGGGCCACAAGGATGCAAGCTTGCAATTTCCCACCTTCCTGCTGAAATAGCCAGCCCTTGGTTTGGTGTAGTCTCTGTCGAACACTTGGGGTCATAGGATGCCCTCAGTGGTGGCAGCGTTGGCCTTTGAGGGCTGAGGGCCTACGGTAACTACTCAAGGTGTAGCTAAAGCAATTGCATGAATGCTTTGGGTTGGAACAACGAGTGGGACCCGTACAGGGTGTTAGATTTTTCAGGCTGCCAGGTACACAGGGGAATGGCCCTGGGCAGAGGGGAGTGGGTGTGCTTTATCTGGATCAATGTTTATTTACACGTGTGTTTAAAGCTGCTTTTCTTACAGATCTGCTTAGTATAACACACGTTCCAAAGGGGTAGATGACTGAGGTAGGCTGTTGAGTGGAAAACTGCCAGCGAGAGACCTGTAGCAAATTGGTTAAGGATTGCCCTAGACAGCGCGTGAGGTTGGGAACGCCTCGGACGAGCGCACACAGAACTGGCCGTGTGCTGTGGCCGCTGGCTTCAGCACGGCCCTGACTCCTGTGGAGAAGCAGGAGACGTGCCTGTGTCTTGTGAGTGTGAAGAGTTCAGCTGGAAGGGGGGAGACAAAGCAGGGAGGAGTTTTCTCAAAGTAACGCCTCGGCGCTGTAAGCATTTGCTGTTTCTGTATGTTTTCAGACCTGCTGCTGTAGTGGTATTAAAGAAAATGGCAATAATAGAATATAATGAAGCATCCATTTAAAGCTCGTGGGAAAAGGAGATGCCAAGTCCAGCTTTACTCAGATTGCCCAGTGATGCTGGGAAAGTACCTGGAACTTACCACCTCATCTGTCGCTTTCTTAACGGCGGTGTTCCTTTCTGGCCTGTCTTCTCTTCTTCCTGGTTTCTGGGCTGTGTGTCAAAAAAGAGATTTGAGGATGTGTTGGGCTCGGTCTCTGTGTCTCAATGTAAAGATGATCCCCAAATTGTTTCCCATGGGGTCTCCTGTAAATTCTTGGCTTTCCCTTGCTCCACGAGTGCTTACAGCTCTTGCAGTGAGTGCTCTGGAGCTGTGTGACCGTGTTAGCCCAGGGCTCTGCCGGAGGTAAGTGCTGCCTTGCCTGTTGGAGAAGGAGACCTGGAGAAACACCTGCCAAAAGAGCTGCTCGCTTGAGCCTGCTCTAGTGTGGCCCAGAAACTTTTGATCTGCTCAGAACACAGGTGGGTGAGCTTCTGTTCCCCTAGCGTGAGCTGGGCAGGCGTACTCACCAAGGGACTGTCCTTCGCTGGAGGCCAGTGTTGTATTCTCTCACCGATGAGTCTTTCTCCCCGCGGCTGAAACTCTCTGCTCTCTTTTGCATCTCCAGTTCTCGGCAGTTGCCCTGGAACAGAGCTTGTTCCGGCCTTTCCCATCAGAGGTGGTATTTCAGAGCTACGTCCCCGATGAGGTCTATGAAGTGCCACTGATTCTGAGGAACGTGGACAAGGTAAGTGCTGGGATGTGGAAGTTTAACCCTGTGCTGGAACTGGAGAGCAGTGTCATCCGCGCGGTGCACAGCACAGCCAGTCGCCTGCTGCAGCACAGCGCATCCAGAATAAAACGTCTCACCGCCTTTATTTTGCAAGACGGTGGAAATCTTGCCGTGCTGAGGTTTCTCCCCCTGGTTTTGGCTGTGTGTTGGTGGTACCTAGCTGAAAGGAGCTTTTCTGGTCAGCACCTTTCCCCGTGGAAGCCCTGCACGGGTGGGAATGTTGGGGGCTGTACAGTTCTTCCCTGCCCTCGTGCTTTCCCTCGAGTGTGCACCGCGTCCTGGTGGCTCCGTGGTTAATCTCAGTTTCCACAGGGCACCTCTGCCTCTGGGTGAGCTGCACAGAGAGCTGAACGGGCTGTCAGAGCTCGGGGTGGGGTCTTCTCCACTTTATGCTGGAGTAAGTTATAATTAGTGGTAACAGCGCTTCAGGAAAGGTGTTTTGAAACAGCAGTGGAAGCAGGCTGATTTAGCAGCAGCAGCGGGAGGCCTTTAGGTGCCCCTTCAGGCTCCTGCTAAGCTTAATTGGGTTCTGCTCAGGTTTTCCTGAGACAACGTGATGCTCTGCTTCCCCTTTGGAGAGCCACGGCCTGTTTGGAGTAAAGTGCCCTCAAAGGTCTCCACCTTTACTTGAAAAAAACGATCATTTTGAGACTTCCCAAGAAAGTTGAGAATGGAAAAGTTGAAAAATGTCAGCAGTTTTGTTCCACTGTCAGGAGGGAAATTGGGACCTTTTGAACTTCAGCTGGGGAAACGTTTGCTGGAATGAGGCATGTGCCAAGGGCAAGCTGGTGGGAAAAGGCAGGAGGGAGGAAAGGAGCTGAGCTCGGTGTTCTCTCCCTGCGCACTTTCATACACGCAGGGGTTTCTCTTGATACATAGCAGTAAGTGCACGGGCAGTAGAGACAGGTCAGAAAGAGGGGTGTAATTAAGGATACTCTTCTGTAATGAAGAGGAAGGGGTATGCGTGAGGGCAGGGTGGGATGGGAAGATGGAAGTGTGCACAAGAGACGGTGAATTCGCCTCCTTTCCAAATTTCCCTGTTGGGGAGGGCAAACAGGTGGACAACAAAAAAAAGCTGTCGAGGCATATTGCAGGTGGAAGAACAGCAAGTCCAAGTATCTCCTGAGATAACAGGTTGTGACAGGGATATGGGTGAAAATGGAAGACCCTTTGGCAAGGAAGGATGCGGGTGTGCTCCCTCAGTTATTCCGGGAGAGTACTGCACCATTCCTGGTCTGGCATTTAACTTGGGAACATTGATAAGATGCAGCATGTGTGCCTGCACCCGGGGGATGCCACTGGTGTGATCTGCGCTGAATTTTGGGCAGTCTTTGCTGTAGGTATCCTCGTCCCTGATTAAAATGTGCCTCAGTCCTCACTTTCTCTCTTCCTACTCTCTGCTTCATTCCCACTGAGTCTTTGGCTTCACCTGCTCCATTATCCATGCAGCACTTCAAAATGTTTATCTTTGCCAAGTACCAGCCAACAGGCAAACAGTTAATTTGCTCTATTCATGCTTCCTCAAGTGGAAAAGATCATCTGCATTAACATTTCTGCCATTCCCAGTAAATGATAATAAACTTGTACTGTGTAAAGCTGCACCTTGGGATTTACGTGCCCTGTGAAGGGGGAGGCAATGTGTGAACTGTGGTTTTTTTCCCAAAACAATGTCGTTTTGAAGCTAGTTAGAGCTCAACCACTGGAGAGCATGGGTGTAAAAGTAAGATAAGCTCCAGGAAAATCTTTGGTATGTTTTAAATACAGAAAGACAGAGAGGATAATCCTGCGAGGGTGTTATATTCTAAATTGGTTGGCTTTTGGCGATGTCCTGGAGAAAAGCAACGTTGTGCTCCGTCTCAAGTTTTTCGTGCCAGTTTCCCACATTCCTCTGAATCATACTGAGTTACACTGCATGGTAGCCTGAAGTTGTCTGCCCCATAAAAATCCAGCTGACAGCAAAATATATTCCGCATAGAGGCTCTGTAATCGTGCAACTACAGAAGTGCTGTACTATATACTTCCTGCTCTTACCTGTGTTGTAAAAATTGCTTTTCTATTTTCAGGCTGTTCCTCAGCACCCTCAGATGTTCTGGGTGGCTTTTGCTGAAGGTCTGAGCCACACGTGCTCCCCTTCTAAGGGACATGGTGACCAAAATGCTTGTCTGCACTGTGAAGTTGGCTCCTGGAACTCGCCGCCCCAGGACATTGCTGGGTTCCAAGGGCGTTTGGAGAGTTCAGGACTGCCTTGGCCACGGGTTACCAGGCTCGGGTGGGTGGCGCAGAGTGAGCCTCCATTTTTTCCAAGCCTCATGTGGGGTTGTTGTTGATCCGTGAAGCTGCCCACCAGTCCAAATCACCTGCTTCAGACTTTGAGATTTGGCGCTCAGGGGTTGCTCTCTATGTGCTAGGAAAATGCCTGTGTGCTGTCTGTGTGCTGGTGGTGCCCCAGAGGGCAGAACCGTGCAGCAGGGTGCCTGCAGGGACTGCTGGGGGTGGGCAGGGGTCCCCAGGGATCTGGCTTGCCCGCGCTGGCAGCTGCCTGGCTACAGTCACAGGCAGCAGGAGCCTCCGGAGAGCAGAGGTTGGCTTTTAATAATGAAACCACCACCAGGCAGTGCCAGTCATGTATCTCGGGGCAGAAAATGCCTTTGAGGCCCCTAGTTGATAGGCACAGCCTGGGGGGTCGCCTGGCTTTCCATCACTTGGCCAGGTTGCTGGCTCTCATCCTCTGCATCAGCCTTTCCTTGTAGCATATTGTGCTTCTCCCTTGCTTCTTTCCAGCTCCCTTTGGATTTTCCCAGCCATCTCTCTGTTTCTGGGGTTGTCTCTTTGTCTTCCTGTGGTTCCTCCTTTTGCTCTTCATTTGCTGCTTTTATTCCCAGTAAGGCCACAGTATCTGTGGTCCCCTCTTGCTGGTCTGCCTACATGACTGTAGCACCGCAGCTTGACTGCCCCGCTCAAACCCAGCACGTTAAAGTGAATTTCTTCCTTCCGCCAGGATTAACACGTACTGTTTGGCGTTCAGATAATACATGCCCCTTCTAGGGGCATGTCTGCCTGGATGTGTACGGGCAGAAGCCAGCAGATTCTCTGGGCTTATTGAATACACGGGTGACTTGATTCAGATATTATACCGCCGTGCTGCTGGTGTCTTCCCTGCTTGGCCCTTCCTTCATCGCCCTGCTGCCTCTGGCCTCGAGCTGTTTTGCCCAGGCAGAAGGGATTAATGTTCACTCTTATGTGTTACGTGCATGTACCTCCAGAGCTAAAAGTGCTTTGTGAAGGTGGTATCACCAGGCCTCTTCTCCTCCTGTTCCCACAAGCTGCAAGATCATACTTTCCTCTCTTTTCTGCAGGTTCCTGGGCTGGTGAAGGTCATCTTGGAGAGCTCACCTTATTTCAAGCTGATCAGCCACCATGCTGTGTGCCGCAAGGTACTGCCTGGCATGCTTGCGACTTTCCGCATCGTTTTCTCCCCTGATGAGAACAAGGTGAGACTGGAGGTCCCGAGAGGTGTGTGCCTTCAGTGGGAGGTGAACCTGCGGGGCTGGGTTCAGAACAGGGCATCTGCTGTGGGTTTTGAGGCACTGTCCTGGTTTCGGTGGCATTGCACTGGATCTGCAGCTGGGGGAAACTTTTCCTGTGGTGAAGATGATGCTGTCATAGGCTGGAGGCTCTTCTATGCTTCAGACTGTGATTATCCTTTGGTGCTGGAACGTTTAATGCCATGTCTGTTGGCTTCAGGGATAAGAGTGCACTGTGTGGTGGGGTGGCCTCTCATGGTGTTGGTTTCTAGTATCTGACTATTGCTGCATAATTACGGGTTTGCTCTGATAATTATAAATACAAAAGCCTGTTTGCATAAATACAAACCTGTTGTTTGGAGGACCCAAAGCTGAGCCTGATCAGAGTGAGGACCACCACCTTTGAAAACTGGAGTTGCTTCTTGAATGCATATCGTGTTGGCCGCAGTAGTGAGACGGCGGAACGTTCTGTCTGAAGCCGGCACTTTTCTTGCACACCGGTCATAGCCCATGCCGTGCTGCGAGGTTTGCTCTAGGCTGTGGTCAGGCAGCCTGCAGCTGGTCACATCCTGGCTGGCAGCACCATGCGATGCCACCGCAGCAGGGACTGACGAGCTGTGCGTTCCCTCCCTGTGCTTTCCTGGGCGTTTTCAGGGGAAGGCGCACGTGGGACAGTAGGGAAATGGCAGGGAGGGGTGCTGGTAAGGTGTTTAGCCATCGCACCTCTCTACTCGATGTTAGGGGCTTAATTATGATGGAAAACGCTAGGGGAATGGCTAGATCCAGAGAGCTTTCCCCTTTCCCGTCTGGCAACCAGTTCCCTGCCTCACCCTGGGCTGGAGCGAAGGTGATGCTTTTTCATACCCTCTGTGTTCCAGCCTTGCCGCTGTGCTGCCCCTGAGGATACTTGCCCACCTGTGCTCCAGCTGTGATTCTAGGGGAGAAGATGCGCTGTGCTCGTGGCAGGGAGCCAGCCTGGCCCAGACACGCTGAGCTCCAGATGTCTTTAACCAGCAGGAGGCTGGTGTGCTGCAGAGGACTGAGGCATCTGGAGCGCACACAGGAGTGAAGGGGCAGGTAGCATCTGCAGGCAGAGTGTTAGCCTGGAGCCTTTGGGCAGTCACTCTGGTGTGGCTGTGCCTGCGTGCATGGGGCTGTGGTTGCTGTGTCAGCTGGCACCTATTCCCTGCCCCGTGTGCCATGCTTTTGCTCGGAGGTTGGAACATCGGTGCTGTGGCCCTGGCAAGTCTGGCACTGTGCCGTGATGTGAAGGGGCGGCGGTGTTACCTGGAGGCTTGCTAACGCAAAAGGGTTTAGTACCTGGCATGGAAGGGAGGAAGCCCTGCAGGGGAACACAGACAGACAGGCTGACTCTTTACACCAGCACTCTGCTGCCTCTTGGCACAGTTCTTTGCGTGACTTTGTGGGTGATGCAAGGTGAGGGGGTCGCTCTGAGCCAGCTGGTGTTTCTGTGCCAGGCCAGAGGTGCAGGCTCTCTTTGGGCACAGCTGTTCTCTCATCTTCTGTTTGCTGCTTAGATGTAGTTGAACACCCTGTCCTATCCTCAAACAGCATGGCTGTAGCAAACTAGAGAGGAAATGCCCTGTGGTGCCTGGCTCCCCATGCTTGTGAAATGATCTGTTGCTTTGCGGAGGGACTGAGAAATTGTTTTACGTCATTCGTATGGAAGGTTAAAATGATGTTGGCTTAGGGCAGTTCTCCATACTGCCCAAGTGACATAAGAGCTTAACCTCACCGAGGTAGGCTTTGCAGGGGACACTGCTTCCTTTAAAATGTGATTGACTAGTATTCATGAGCATTCATTTTTGGGATGGAAGTAAATCGGTTCCCATGAAGGGCAAAGAGCTGCTCTTCAACTACAGAGAAGCAGCAGAGCAACACATGAACATCACCCCAAATAGAAGTAGGGTGAGGTAACTCCCAGGAACACTCATGTCCAGTACTTTGTCCCTTGTCTTGCCCTTGAACTGGTGAGTGTGTGGCATTAGGGAGCTGTGCCAGCGAGGTCCTCTGCACAGCTTGAGCGACACCCTGGCGGTTTCTGCCGACCTGGGTTTTGTGCTCCTTGCAGGGCACTGGGAGAGGGATGTGGGCTGCTTGGTGAGGAGCACATGGGGACTCTACAGCAGAACCAGAATGTTGTATAAATCGAACTTTTTGTCTCGTGCTTGATGGAGTGTGAGTCAGGAAAGTGCCGGAGTGCTGTCGCTCAGCTAGAAATGCATCAGTAGCATGGTCAGGATGTGCAGAGCACCTTGAAAAGCCCTTAGCCAAGAGGCAGGCTTTGGGAGATGGTTCTGTAAAGCCACCTGTGTTGGGCTTGCAGTTGCTTGCCTGCAGAGTATCTGTGTGTTAGTTGTGGAAGGCTCAGGAGTGCTGCCTTTGAATAACTCCTACATCTCTGATACCGCATGATCCACAGGGACTGTGGGTAACCCAGTGAAGTGGGGTCTGGGTCTTCCTGATGAGGAGCCGGTTTGTGTCATTCTCTTGCTTTGAATCTGTTCTTCCCTGGAGTAAGTCTGACTTCAGTGAAGTCACTCCTGATTGAAAGGAGTAAAATTGTGCCTCAGCCCTAAGTAATAGGGCCATGTGAGTTGTTAGTGGCTGAAATGCCACGTAGCCCTTTCTTGGAAAATGAGCAGTTTCCTACTGTCTCGCAGTCATTTGGGAATGTGCCACGTGGTCAGACTGTCAGAAAAGGAATAGCTGACGCGCCTCTTGGTTTATTGGCACTCGTGTTATAAATGAACTGCTAATTTTTCTGCTGGGCAACATTTCCAGTTTGTTACTCTTGCTGCTTCTGATTTGCACGTTTCTGTTTTATGGCTCCATTGTACAGCGTGGGTGTTCTCGTGCCAGCCCCTGTTCCCGTGTGTTCTTGCGTTATGGTCTGACGGCCTCTGCTGAACTGGAAACCATTGTGGCACTGACCGGCAGATAAACAACAGACAGAAATACTTCCATTTGTGCGTCCTTCAGGCTTATTAGTAGTTTATTGTAAAGGAAGAAGGAAGCAAGAAGCACATAAAACCATAGCAGAGCTTATTCTGTGTTGTCCTCTTGCTCTTTTCACTGTAGCAGTGCACTGTTTTCAGGCAGTGCAAGTTCAGTCTGTGAGGTTTGTGGAATTCATTGCTGATGCTCAGTGGAGACTGAATTAATGCACATTGATTACTCTGAAATATGACAGGACGGTGAGTTATTGCATGACTGAAATGAAGTCCTTTAAAATTCAGCCCAGCCCTGCTAGATGTTTTGTTGTGCACAGAAGCTATTCCAAGAATACTTTTAAGATGACTCTTGTGAGGAGGAAAGGGGCAGAAGACCAAGGCAAATGGCGCGGCGCCACAGGAACCTGAAGCCAAGTGACTCATTTCAAAGACTCCTGCGAACCGGCGGCTGAGGGGGGCAGGCGCAGGGGCACCCCCTCTGCTGCGAACGGATCTTCATCCTCTGGTCTCTCCTCTGTTGTCACGGCCCTTATTTTCCAGCCTTTTTTTATATCAGGGTTTCAGCAGGAGCTTTCCCTGCTTGGCTTGCTGTGTTACCTCATGCTACAAGGATCTTTTCTTTGCAAGTTGGCTGCTGCAAGGAATTCAGTGAAGCATTTGGGATAGGTTATGCAGGGAAACTGACATCTGAGTTTGGGGTTCTGGGCAGTTAGGCTTGATATTGCTGCGACAGTAATTACTGTTAGCCTGAGTTTACAAAGAGCCTGAAACAACACCCAAGACGAGCAGCTGCTTCAGTCTCAGTGGGTGCCAGTTCAGACGCCAGTGGTGATACCTGGAAGGCCAGAGCTTGTAATTTACTGCTTGTCACAGGGGAGCACGAGAAGGGGAGCCATCGTACAACTGTCTGTATCTTCCGTGAAACTGAGAGGGGAGTTGTATGCAGGATGAAGTCGTGTTTTCATGAAAACCTATAGCCTGAAGCTGTGTCTAAACACAGCAAACTTTAAAGCATAGATGGGATGCAACCCCTCTGTCATCCAGGCACGTTTATTTAGAAACCTGGTCTTAAACAGTCTGCTAAGGGTTTGCAGTTGCGAAGCAGAACAACATTTTGAACTGGTCTCAACTGTGCCCCTAGGCTGCAAGCAAGTGCGTAGCAGGGTTAGTGCCCTGGTAACACGAGGCAGTGCTGAAGTAGAGACTTTGCAACCTGTTGCCCCCAAGGGAGGGCAATTCGGCTTTCAAAAGCTTAAGGGACCATGGGTTCACAGTGGCACAAACAGCCAGCTTCTGCCTAGCACCCCTCTTGCCTTGGGTTTCCCCCTTTTTGGGCTGGCGCTGCATTCAGCCTGGTGCAAGGTCCCACGTTGGTGGGGTGGTAGAGCGTGGCTGAAGGGTCAGCCCGCTCTGAAGTGCTGAGTCAAGCCTTGCACGGGATGCCATGTCCCACGGTGTCCCTGGAGAGGGGGCTTGGAGCATAATGTGCATCTGCATGAATGGCGAGAGGCATCTTTCTCTCTCAAGGTCGTGGTTGTCTCTGTGAAACCAAATCCTTGTTGCTTTAGCCTTGCCCTCAGGTCCCTGGAGAAATCCCTTGTGCATTGCTGTGCAGGTGGTCCCAGCGCCCCTCACCAGCAACGGAGCTGGGAAGGCTGCCTGTGCTTGCTTTTGGGGGGGGATTTATTTCTTGGGCTCTTAATTGCATTGCTGTTGATCCATTTGCTCCTTAGCAATGACAACACCTTGACAATTACTTCCTTTTACTTGCTCCAAGTAGCTCCAGTTGTTGAAGTTCCTTTTTTCTTTATCCTCCTGCTGATCTGAACTTGCATCCTCCTCTGCCTACCTGGCACCTGGAAGAGGGAGCTAAGTAAATATGGCATGCCAAGACTTAATAAGGCAGGTAGCTTTCAATTGGCTTTGCAATGCCTTTGTTACAGTAGTGTGGCCAAAAGAACAACAACAACAAAAGCAAATAACATTCTTCATTTGCTAATGAGTTTCTGAGGATCGAAACAGTGCAGGACGTGAAGTAGCCAGATAATAGGTGCTTTAAATTCATATGGGCTGCCCATAGCTTTTATTTTAGAGGGCTTAGGCTGCAAGATTGAGTACAAAATTGCTAACTCAGAACGACTTGCTGAAGATGAAACGCTTTCCTGAAATGCGGTATTAAATCATGCAGGTTGCTTGCTGCAGTTCCCTTCCTAGTATTTTACCTTCCAAATAGGAAAAGCAAAAGCCCTTCTGCAGTTTCTAGGGTGAATATTTGAGATGTCTAGAAAAGGAGATTATTCTTTTTGTCTTGGATGGGGCAGCATCTGTATTGACAAGCTTAAACCCCAGCTGAGCAGGTGGTAGGCGAGGTGCTGGGTGGTGGGTGAGGCGCTGGCTGTCAGCGCTTGCGTTAGAGCAATAGGTACGTGTCTGTGCCTGGGCTGGCTGCCTTAGGGCCCTTCCAGGAGGGGATGGGGACGGGAGCAGGAAATCCCAGCTGTGGGGGAGTCTGGATCGGTTCTGCTGAAGGGAGTTTGCTGCTGTATGCAATTCCTAAATCATTAAAATCCTAAAGCGCTTGCTGCTTCAACAGTGATAAAAATATCAAATTAATTAAAAGCACTGAGGAAAAAATCAGGGCAGCCAGTGAGTGACGAGAAGCAGAGTTTTTATCAGCTCATCCATAAGAGCGCTGCTGGGGGTAATGGCTCCTGGCCCTATGGCAGCAGATTTACCACTGATTTCAGTGGGGGCAAGGTGATAGTTCCAGCGCAGCGATGCCACGCCATACATCTGGAGACTGCTCTGCTCATCTCTACAGTAACATGATTTTGGTAATTTGATTTGCCTTCCTGCTGCTAAACGCCAGACAGCCGGGGCGCGGGGGGGATTGCCTGGCTCTGTTCTGCAGAAGGCAGTGGCTGGGACTGCACAGCCGGCTTTGCTCTGGTGGGGTGTCTGAGTGTCCCCCGTGTGCAGCTCCCGATGCCGCCTGCCTGGGGTGGGTGTGCTAACCAGGCACGCCGTCACTTACTCCTCTAGAACAGACCTTACAGAGGGGTGTGATTACGGCATCAGCCAGAGCTGTCTCCTGTGCCCCCTGAGGCTGGGTGAGATGTAAAGGGAAACGGAGTTCAGACACAGGAAGAACTAACACCCTTTAATTCTAGCGCAGAGGTGGCATAGGCTGCTGAGGGCAGGGGTGGAACTGTTAGCACTTCTAGGTACTTGTGAAACCTCTCGCAAAAACAGTTTGGGTCTGGAGCTGAGCCAGCTCTGGTGTGGGGAGATGGATCAGGTGGCTTTTGAAGGGTGCGTGTCCCCAGCCTTGGCCCTATAACGCTGTGAGAAGGGGCAGGAAATACAGCCGTACCCTGCACTGCCCTGACGCTGCCGCAATTACCGTGTCCAGCTTGTGAAGTATTTCACCGAAGACTGACCATTGACTATGCATGTGGTGAAGTCCTTTTGAAAGTGTACCTGAGCATCCCCTGCCAAGCTTCAACGAGGTCGCCGCGTTGCTGGCACTGGAGTTAGTGCTGTGGCACAGCTGGGTTCTCAGTGGTGCTTCCAATAGTCTGCAGTGGCGATCGAAGCAGGTTGCGTTAGTGCTGTGATCCCTTGCATGAAGAGACTGTTCTGGTGTCTCGGAATCAAAGCATCAGATAATTGTGGTGCTGCCAGCTTGCTGCAAAAGCAGGTGAATCAATGGGGTTGTTTCTCCTTTGCAAGTTAACGACCCTGTGCAAGTCATGCTACTGGAATGAAAGCTCATGAAGGTAAAAAGTACTGTTGCGTTACTGAATGATACTGCTACAGCCATAGAAAACAGCAGTTTTCCTTCTGCCGTGGGGAAAGTACTAAAAGCATTGTGCTGAGATTGTTTCTTTCCCCGCAGGATTATTTCCACGAGCTCATCTGCATCACAGAAAGGGGAGAAGTTTGTTGTGCCTCTCCGAGCTATAGGTGCCCGAGCTATCCTGGACTTCCCCGACCAGGTGAACTTCTCAGCCTGTCCAGTCAAGTACAGCACCCAGAAAACACTGCTGGTTCGCAACATCGGTAACGGGGCGGCCCGCTACTGCATCAGCCCTCAGAGGTAGGGAGCTCATCTCTTTTTGTGCAAAACACTGTTGTGTGATAATACAGTTGGTAAACAGCGACAAAAAGGAGCCAGAGCGTGTGAGCTGCTGTACTGCTGCCGTGGCTGGAAATGGGCAGGGCACGTGGGGTTTGCTGTTGATTATAGTGTTTGAAGCATGGCGCAGCCTCTGCTAAAACTCTGCAAGCTGCAGAGTGGAGTTTTATAGTGCAACGGTGTCTTCAGTGCACAGTCGTGCAAGACTGATTCTGTTAGATTGAACGAGCAAATGTAGGAAGGCAGCTGGACTGCCCTCGGGCTGTGTAAGATCCTGCGTGGCAGACGACAGCTCTAGGAGCTCAGTTCCTGAGGACCAAAGGCAGTGTTAAGAAATGGGCAAGCTCTGAGCTGGTGGAAGAGACATTTAAGAATTTATCATCAGCTTTACCAGCAGTTTGTCTATAGTAGCAAGTGCAATCAGAGATGATAGATCAAAGCAACTGGTATTGAGACCCTGACAAAAACCCTGTGGGGTCCAGAACCTGGTTTTCCAGTAGGTTTGATCTGGTCCCTGGGATCCACTATTCTTCATTAGAATGAGCTCTTAAGTGGAGATGAGCTGGCAGCGGCTTCAAACCTGCACTTTAGCCCCAAAGCAGAATGCCGATGGGCGCACAGGCAAAAGGTGCAGCAAATGCCTGGTGCGTGGGTTGGGAGCCTTTTCTAGAGCTTTGTCTCTCTCAGATCTCCTGGAAAGTGCTCTAGCATGCTGTAGTAGCTACCAGCAACCCCCTTGATCTTCAGTACCTTCTGAAATGGTTATGTGGCCCTATTGGCCAAATATACCCATTCCCTGGGAGGCCACAAGCACGTGGTATTTCGGCAGTCTCCTGGTCAAGCGCCTGATGTGTGCTGTGTCGTGGACAGCCTGTACTGTTCCTCTTGGTCTGAGAAGACAGTCACTGGTTTTCCAGTTTGCTGAACTGGAGAGGGTAATGCGTTTTGGAAACTGCACCTGCAAGGAAACCACTTCAGCTGGCTGGTAGTTAGCTCCGTGTTGCTTGGTCCCAGAGGTTTTGGTGTAGGAGCTGAGGTCCAGAATGCAGCAAAGACGTGCCATCTGCCTTAGTGCACCTGAGTTGCTTCGGTTTCTTCCCCAGGAAAACAGGGGTCAAGAGAAGGCTCTTTGCTCTTTCTCCTGGGAAATGCGAAGGTCCAAGAGGCTTCTACCAAAGCCTGGCAAGGCTGTTGAAGCAGGCTTCCAGGATGCTGTTCAAGCAGGCTGCTTCTTTTCACTGTGGAAATACATAGGCAGGAACTTGTAAATCCCTGTACAGCTTCCCTCTGGGATTTCCAGATCTACTTGTCACCACCAAAACAAGTACCCAGTCGTGTGTAGCATCTCTTGGCAATGTCCTTGCCAACTGTTCTGTCGCGTGATACGGCGTACGTTGAATCCTGCTTGATACGGATTTTATGCTGAACTTCACCAATTGAATGTTTCAGTCCTGACTTGCAACAAAGGGATGGGAAGCGTTACGAAAGCTTTATTTCAAACTACACAAGAAAGTACAATTCTGAATAACTGGATTGCGTGTGCGCAGAGATCAAAAGCTGGTAAGATTTCCCATGTCAGCCAAAGGCATCAGTCATCTCTTCCATTTCGTTATGAACTTTTGAAAGCCAGTCTGAAATTTCAAACTGATGATCTTTGAATATAAGCAGCGTTTTATTCTAATTAGGTCGCCCCCACTTTCATTCAGATTTCTTTTTTAAATACTCTGAGGTTCCTGTCTTTCTGCTCTTTTATTTTTTTTTGCTTTAAGTGTTCAGCGAAATGTCATAATGAATTCCTCATTGGGAACTTTCTTAAAGGTTGAGTTCCTCTAATGCCTGTGTGTCTACCATCTGCCTATATATATGCACAGATGTATAAGAAATAATATGAGAAATTTGGGGAACACGTGAAATGGAATTGGGCTGCTGGAGAAGATAAAATCCTAGAATAACTTTGGAAGAGACCTCTGGAGATCATGTGAGCAAACACAGTGCTCAAAGCAAGACCAGTGTCAAAGTTTGATCAGGTGTGCACTCAACACGAAAAGTAAGACCAAGTGATACCAGCCTTCGTCTTTCCTTCTCAAGGCTGTGCAAAGCCATTTATCCCAGCATCTCCCTGTATGTGCTGTGCTCCAGCCCCTAAGCTCCTCTTCTGTAGAAAGGCTTTCGTGCCCACCAGCCTGCACTGCCAGGGATTCTTCCATCCCAAATACAGGTTTTTGCATTTTCCATCCCTCGGCTGCATGCGGTTCTGCTGTGTCCCCTGAATAGCAGCCCAGCCCTCCAGTATCTCGACTGTACTCCCCCAAGCTTGTATCCTCCACTCAAAATCCGAGTGCTCCCCACTCTTGACCAGGTCACCACGTCCCCTTGCAGCCTGGGAGCAGAACAACCACGTTCTCCCTGCGCGATGAGGCCATGGTGTGCCAGGAGTGGTTTCTCCAGCCAGTGCTGGGGACTGCGCTGGGTGACAGTGGGTTCCCTGCTGCTTGTGCTGTGAGAAGTTGCTCAGGTGCCTGCCCCGAGGTCCCAGGTGAGCTCAGTGGCTCCAGCAGCCCCAGCAGAAAAGAACTGGCCTCCCAGCTGGCATGACAAGTTGGCTGGAGAGTCTCACCAATACACTGCTCCACAGGCGAGTAGGTCATTAGCTGTTAATTGTCTTTGAACAACTCTACTTACAGAGGCTTTCGCGGGAGAGACCGTTTTCCTCCTCCTGTCAGGGGATTAATTTCCCTGCGTTAGAGGCTGTGACCAAGGCTGCATCATTATTAACGACAGGGGAAGTTTTTAGTTTAATGTCATTGCATTCTTTTGAATGACTCCCGTAATGATTGTTCAGCATCACAAACACTTAAACCTGTGCTTTGGACATTAATGCGTGATGTTTCCTGTCCTGGAGAGCTTAATGTGTAGATACGAGACGCAGTATTTAAGAGTTATGGCATAGGTGGTAGGAGTGCCAGCCTTACAGACTTACATTCAGGACTGTTTTAGTCTCTTCCTATTTAGTGGAGAACTGAAGCAGCTTTAGTGTGTGCTTAACTTTTGCTGAGTACGGATGTAGTGTTGTGTTAAAGCCAACATCAATATCACGTAATAGTTTTGTGTGCCGCTATGTGTAAGCATGCGTGCACGTGAGAGGGGGAGGAGGCTTAGTGGAGTAGAAGGGAATGAGAGATCAAAGTTTGCGGACCATCAGCTGGCCTCTGTGTCCTTCATTCTCTCTCTGCACAACTGAGACTTCTTAGTTGCTGCAACTTCTGTCTTCTGGCCTGGGCGAATTCAGGCTCTTGCCCCTTTGCAAGGCAGCTGCAGGCGCCACAGTTTCCTAGTCCAATGCGCCGCTCGTATCACTTCTCTCTGCCTCCTTTCTCAAAATTCCCTTGGCATCAAGTGTAACCTACCAGCTTTCACCTTCAGTGCATTTTTCAGCCCATCTCCAATGCTAACCTTTCCTCTCGGTCAGTACTGCGAGCTCTGCTCTTGCAGCGGGTCACTTCATAAGGACATTCCTTGCCTCTTACAACTTTATCTAAGGACTTGTGTGGTGTATTTTACTCCACGGCAGAGCTCTCAAATGAATCCACGGGGCCAGTTCAGCATCCTTCTGCTGTTGCTTGTTCAGAACTCTCCCTTGCCGTGGTATCTACCAGAAAACATGGACACGTTTTGACTCCTCTTTCGTAAAGGGTGTGTGTGTGTGTGTGTGTGGGAACCCTGACACCAAAGCACTCCCCATTATGCAGCTTGGCTCTGTGCCTGTCCTCCCCCTGCATGCCCATACCCAGCTGTTCACTGCATAGTGTAGTAATAAAAAAAAATAACAATAGTATAAATATAAAAAGTCTTTTCCTCCCGTTCTCATTGTTAAGGCTGGTTAGTGAGTTTCTTCTCCACGGCATTCACGGAGATAAATGTCATTCCAGTACATTTCAGTTGAAAATGGTGCCTGGAAGCAGATCTCAGTGCAGCACTGCCTTTTCCTGACGTTACACTGTGCTGTGCTGTGCTATGGGTTAGAGAGGATCTGTCTGAGAAGGTCCATTTAGGAATGTCCCATTAAGCTCTGGAAGCTCAGGAAATGTTCCTACATGGCACAGTGCCAGGAGCCGCCTTGCATCCCTCCCTGCAGTACCCATTATACTACATGGAGGTGTGGGGCTGGAGAGTTACCATGGGATGTACAGGGATGTGACAACAGAGCCTACGTGCAGGGAAAGAGGGAAAGAGAGAGCTTGTGAGATGCTGGCTCTGTGCAGGATTTTTTCAGTATGGAGATGGAGTCTTGGATGCTTTGACCTAACAGACTGTGTTTACTGGAGTGGTTACAGTGCTCGACTTTGGCTTTTATACCATTACCAAAAAATTACGTATGCCAAGATTAAGTGATCTTTGGGGTTTTTTTCCTGCGATAGGTCTTAGTTGACAGAGGGGGCAATTCAATCACCAGTAATTTTACTGTCGGTCTTGGGGTTGGAGGCAGCTTTTAATGAAATCAATTCTCACAAACTCAGATGATTTTATAATGCAAATTAAGGCACCAGAGGAGTAAAGGGGTTTTGGTTGTAGAAGAGAAACATACCATGGGACGAAGTATGTTGCAGCCTCGTTGCACGCTGCACTGACTAAACGTATGGTTCCAGGAGGAAAGGCAGCGCGGTAGTCGGGAAAGCCTGAGCCACAGAACTGTCAGCGTTGTTCACTTGTCAGTTGGTTGCTAAATTGTCAGGAGTATTTTGCCCGTGGTATCCTCATGGGATTTAACTTTTGCCCACCTTGGGGAGCTGATGCCTGGTGAAAGCAAGCAAGATGTAAACGCCAAGGCAGATCACAATGAAATTGCTTACTAATCTGGTGTTGTTCCCTTTCTGAAGGGCAATTACGGGCAAGATCTCAGCAGGTTCTGCTGGGAAGGTCTCCCTCAGATTGGTGCGGCTAGATGAGTTTATACAAGCTGGGGATTGCAAGGCACCGTTGGGAGATCTGGACCTGTGAAAGTTTAGATGTTGTACAACAAAGCAAACGTACAAATGGACGTAGTTGAAAAGCATGTCAGAAGAAGAGCTATTAATAAACCTCCAAACCTTATCTTTCCTGTTTTGTCAGGAGCAGTAGTTATTCATTACAAGGGTAGATCTAACAGGACAAGAATTACCGTAAAGAACAGCTCACAATTAATGGCTAAAAGGCCAAAGTTGAGCCTGCCAGCTTCATCTGTTGGCAGTGGTTTCCGTGTGGCTATTAGTGTGTCAGGGACGTTTCCTTAGCATCTCTTATCTGTAGGCTGCAGGGAACAGCTTAGTGATGTGGACTGAAGTTCAGAGTTCAGGTGAAGCACGGACCTTACATCCCTCTGGGTCTTGGAGAAGCAGGTCTACGTGAGGGATACCAAGCTCCTGCTACATCAGGAACCAAGTTGTCCTGTGGGTACAGCGTGGGGTGGGAGGCAGGAGGTGCGGTGTCTGACTTGTGCTCTGTTTCTCCGTCCTGAGAATGAGTCCTGACCTCGGTGGGATCCTCCTCTCTGGTAATTTGAAGATGTGAAGGTATCTACTTTCTCGGGCATCCCCTGAAGTCATCCTCAGGAGTGTCATTCCCATCCCAGCTATCCGAGGGCAGGGGTATGCAGACATGGGGATGGAGTAGGAAGGGCATGGGATGGGAGGTAGTGCTGAAGTGTGGCCCTTACCCGGCAGCTTTTCTGTTCTGGCAATGTTTCTGGTAAAAACAACAAACTAAAAGAGGTGGGGGGGAATTTTTCTGTGCCTTTCCCACAGCAGGCAGTGATCCCCGCCAAGCACCAGCAGAGCCCTGCCCAGTATAACCAGGCACAACCCCCAGCGCAGGTGCAGGGCCATGTAGAGCAGCCCGGTTCTGAGGCTGGCGGCGCCTTGGCTTTCCTCCTCCCTCTCAAAAGCCTCAGGTCCAGCACGTGAACATTGCGGGCCCAATGCTTCCCCGTTAGTCACTGGCGATGTTCTTGCTAGTCGTGATGGGAGCAGGTCAGGCCTCCAATTGCATCAGTGTCTCCTTAATGAGCAGGAACTCCAGCAGTTTCATCAGCTGTCACTGCTTCCATGAGCGAAGCTCAGCTTGCGCATGGCTCCATTTTTTCTCATTATTTCTGTGGGCTGCACTCCCCAATCACTGTAAAACTCTGCAGAAAATATTTTTAAGGTGACAAATTGACCACCAGCAAAGCACTAAATCCAATAACTTTTGCTTTCTAAGTGAGGCTGTACAAGAGCCGCAAAGCCCAGCTGCTGTTATGCAGAAACATGTTGCATCTGACTTTTCCCTGAGCATTAAAGGACTGAATTATGTGTCTGTCAGCTGAGAGCTGTTTACCTGGCGACAAATCATAATTGCTCTTGTTAAATCTAAAGTACACCGACACATTTTCATACTATTTCCCACACATTGCACAGAATTTCTCTAGTAGGCCAAGCAAACAGTTACCAAGCCTGGATTACAACCCAGAGCCCCAGACTGCATTGCTTGTGAATACGCAGAAAACCTCCTGTTGAAGGTGCCTTGATATGCTCCTGCTAGCGGTGCTTCATTTAGCTAGAGATTTAATTGTTCAGGCTGTAAATGGGATACTCCTTTTGTGTCTTGTTTTCTTGTTTCTGTATCACTCTAATCTGCCTTTGCACTCGTACAGATTTTTCTTTGCTTAGAACAGCTTTCATTGAAATGCTGATAAAATGTGCCCTTTCTGAGGCAAACCCAGGATGCTTTCAAGGTAAAAAAAAAAAAAAAAAAGAAAGATAGATTAATTCTGCCATTAAAGTCTAATTATTCTCCGGTCATTCAAGAATAAACTTCTGTTCTCCCTGTCTGATTTCCAGGCTGTAATCTCACTGGGACAGGTATTGCCTTGACATTTGCATCTCTTGAGGTTTATAGGTGGCAGGAAAAGACGGATTCCTGAGGAACTCAGTGTCAAGTTGTGCATGCAAATAACTCTTGCCATCTCCGTGCCCTTCAAAAACCCTCCTCCGATCGTATCGCTAGCAGTCAGACTCTTGAGCCTTGCTGCAGAAAACTGGATGCAGGGTATGGGGGAGACGAGGTCATTTTATCGCTTAGGATCTTCTGAGGGCTGGAGCTCTTCAGGAGTTGGGTCGGTGGCTCAGTTCCTGGCCCTGTATGTTCTCTTTTTCTGCTGCTGACTGTGGTTTCTTGGCCCCTTGCTAATACAGGTGAGCTGGAGTGAGCTGGACGGCAGAAGGAACGTAGTCCCCAAAGGTCCCACAATAATCCTGATGTGCCTCTCCGTGTTGCAGCCCTTTCTCTGTTGATCCCTCTGCTGGGACTCTTGGGATTGGCGATGCCATGCAAGTAACGGTGGACTTCCACCCAGAGAAGACTGGTGATTATTCCAGGCCCCTGACAGTTCACTATGACACAGGTAAGGTCTGGGCACTGCATGGTGCCCAGTCTCTGCGTCCTTCAAAACAGAGACCTTTCAAAGCAGAAAAATGTTAAGCTTGCTTTGCAGACTACTTCTAAAACCTTTTCTTTCAAAACCTCTGTATGTTTCGGTGCTTAAGTGAGCAGGTAAGGGGCAAAGGCTGCGTGTGCCCTCGTTCTGTGTGGCTGTGTGCCGGTCTCTCCCTGGGGGATGCTGGTGTCGGCTGGGTGCTCTCCACCCAGCACCCCCCATGACTGCCATCTGCCATCATTCCCTGTTGTCCCGGTCACCTTAATTGCCTCTCCAGGTGTATCTCCCCTGTCCCGGCTTTGCCTCAAAGAAAAGTGACAAATAGTTGGTGTTTAGGGGGCTTCTAAAGTGCATCCCCTCAAGCAGGAATGAGGTTTTTTGGAATCCGGTTTTGCTGGGAGTTGCTGAGTCGGAGGCGGGAGGAACCTTGATTCTCCGTTACGGTGTGCATATGCACGTGTGAAGCTTCATTCCTTGGCGGTGCTATGTTTGAAGCGCGACGTGGGAATGCGTGCCTCTGTCAGACTCGCTCCAATGCCGCTGTCTCTTACACATCTGTCCCCTGCACTGCTTCTACGTTGTTTTGCCGCAGAGCCTTGTTCTTTCTTTTTGCCTTCTCCCACAGCTCACGACATCAGGACTAATGCAGCCAGGACTTGAGGGCTCTTGGGATTTGGCAGGAAGAGCTCGCTGCCTCCCGAGATAGGTGTAACATTTATATTAGGCTAGGAGAAGCTGAGGTCAGGCCACAGAAACACCATCAGCTTTACGCTTCACTGAAGAGTAAGCGGGGAATATCTTTAGGAAAAGGCGCCATGTTAGAATGCTTCTGTCGGCCTTGGCTCAGCAGGGGTATGTTGTGGTGCCGAACGAGGCGCTTCCTCAGTTGCGTGAAGGCACTTGGCGTGTGTTTCCTCTCGCCTGAGAGGGAGGTTTGGTTTGTCCCTGTTCCTCAGCGTTGGTCCTTGGAAGTGTGGTGTCCTAACCGAGGGGATACTGTGTGCTGCTTTAGCCCGGCAAAGAGCATTTTAGTTGTCTTGGGTTTGTGGAAGTTACAAATGCTCCTGTATCTTCCAAACACTTATGTAGCCTCACGACTTATTTCAGCTTTGTCTAATGTTTTCCAGTTATTGACATATTCACGGAGAATGGTTGATGCTCACTCAGAGGAGCTTATTGTTTTGGGTAACAGTTTCTAGGACGGGTGACTGAAATATCAGCTAGGGAAGCACAAAAACGTGCCTTATTTGTATGCCTATACAGAATCTATAGGATAAAATTCAGAGGGCTAGAATTTCTCTGGGGCAGATGAGCAGTGACAGTGGAGATTAGGGCCGTAGGGTTTATACTTTGTGACGGAACAGAGTGAGCGAATAATTAGGGCCAGGATCTTCGTGGCTTGCTTTGAAAAACCTGAGAGTCTTGTTCTTACTGAAACAGCTGGTTCCCCCATAGTCAATCTTTGCAAAAGTGATTTGTGTGGGTAGGCCACGGGGATAAACTCTCTGCTGGCTCTGAGATGGGTGTTTTCCCAGGAACACGTGCAGCTCCCTGGGAGATGAACCCAGGATTTCATTCCTGCCTGCCAGTACAATGTTGCAGTTATTTTGAAATAAACTACGAATTGCGAAGGAGAGCAAGGGGATAATGAAGGGATTATCTCTCTAGCTTTGAAGCGTACAGGTAAGTGAAAGGCTGCTGAGATGAATGGCTAAAGTGAAGCAGAAACGTGTAATCAATCAGTCTTTCGAGGTGTGGTGCAGAGTTTATTGCAGGAGTAGTGCAGAGCACCAGACAGCGTTCCCTGACCTCGCGTGGCGAGCCCTGGCTCATGTGTCCGGCACCACGGCAGGCTCCCTGTGACGCGCGTACAGAAAGCAGCCGGGTTGCTCTTTCAGAGCCACCAACAGAGTGTTTATTAAGAAACAGAAGTGCTAAGAGCAAAACAGCAGTTTAAGGTGTTGGGAGGCGTTTCCCTCGCTTGGCTGTGTATCAGTACTGACTTGCTCGCAGGCAGCAGTCGTTCTCAATGGATCACACCCTTCTTAGGGTGACTTACGCAGGATCAGGTGAACATTGCTTAAATTTCTGCTGAAGCTGGGTCAGATCTGTCCCTAGCATTGCTTAAGCAAGCATGGAGCTCTTCCATGTGAACAAGTCACAATTTTTCCCTTAGCGTATGATTTGGTTGATTTAAATTGTGTGTCTTTTGGGCTGGTTAGGAGCACAGGTACTGTCCCCTGGATAGACTGTGTGTGTGGTGGCGGTTCTGTTGCTACAAATTTATGGATGAGTGTGGAGAAAATGTTTGCTGCTATGAGCGTAATGATTTACAATGAAAACTTGTCCTTCAGTGCTTTACATGCCTAAACTCCTCCTTTTCGCCTGTGTACATGTGTCTGGGTGTGAAAAATCCCAGCTCGTACTGAAATGAGGGTGACTTGGGATGTTCTGGGCTCCAGCATATCCCTGTCCAGCACCTTAACATCAGATTATGGTACTTGAAAGGGTTTCTGAAACCTGCGTGCGAAGCACTCGTACAGCTTTGGAAAAGGTTTCAATACCACTGAAAGTCCTGTCGGTCACTTGGCCTTTCCCAGATGACGTTCAGCCCACCCTGTGTGGACCGTGTGGATGTGGGAAAATAAGTTTATGGAGGTAAGTCCTAGTCTCAACCAATCCAGTATTCATAAAGTTTCGATATTCTTTCAGCTGTCAAGTCCTGCTCAAGTGAGATGATGCCCAAGCTGCTTGCCCTGAGTGCTGCTGATTGTACACCAAACCCAGTTTGCTGCAGTAACAACATTTATTGCAGCCTGGCAGCGTAGCACCAGCTTGGTGTGGGAAGGTGAGCTTTGCTCAGGGACACGTGGCTGAGGAGATGCATGACGGGTTCCCAGAGGTGTGCCAGAGGTGCAAAGCAAATCCACCAGTCCAATGCCATCCAAAACAATAACGTCTACGGCAGGTGCTCCATGCAGGTGAAGAAGGCTGCCAGAGACAGGAGGTGCCGGCGAGATGCTTGGAGTTGTGGAAGGAGAATTGCTTCTCTACTCAGAGCTCCCTAAATGCTGACTCACATTAGGCTCCTGTCTCCAACGAGTACTAGTATAGTATGATGGGTGGTCTTCAAGGTGTAGGACCAGATCCTGTGCCTGTATGTGGGTGCCTCCAGTGCCCACTGGCCCTTGTGGCAAGGCGCTACAACACGCTTCTAGCCCAGGGGATCTGTGGTGCGGTATTGAAATTCCTCTGTGCAGTTTTTCCCCATCGGTTGCTGCATCCCTTGGCATCTCTTTGTCAGCACAGAAAACTTCAGTAATTAGCAAAGCACCACTGAGCTTGTGCGTGGCCGACGGACGCTATGTATTGAGATGCTTTTATTGCTGTCAGTAATAAAAGTAGTGATGCGGATGGCTCTCTTTCAGTAGCTCTGTGAGTCTAATGCAGAAGCAAAAGCCTGGGGCAGGATCTCACCCTCTTTGAGGGGGGAGATCAGAACCCATACCCATAGGAGTATTTTAGGAGACAGCACACCCAAGAGGAGGCAGCCCTCAAGCAGAACTGCCTATTCCATTACTCTTCTGTCTCCCCTTGGTTCAGAGCCCCAAAAAGCGGTTTCCCCAGAAGAGAGGTAACGTGTGTGGCTCAGGAGTAGTTCTCGGTGGTTTTAGTCCTGCTGGAAGCCTCCAGCCTTGTGCTAAAAGCCTGCTGAGGAACCGTCTAGGTGTTTGGCAGATGAATACCCTGTTTTCCCTCAACTTCCCACACAGCTTGCAGGAGGGCTGACAGCTGCTGAGCAGGAGCTGTGCTAAAGCAAATCTTGGCTTGTTTGCTGTGGATGGCAGACCCAGGCTCAGAGCATCCTTTGTGGTTCTGCACGCCCAGGGCACAGATGGGGGAGTTCAGCCTCGGCTCCTCAATTGCTTACTTCAAGGGCAGGTAGAAAGTGCGAGCAGGGTCTGATTCTGGCTCCGTGGTTGTTAATCAGAGTGAGTTTTCCTGCGCTGGCTCAGTTCCTGTCCCCGTAGGAAGTGGGTGAAGTCATGTCTCCCCTCCTGAGCCCTGGGCAGCAAAACTTGCTCTGTGCCAGATTCAGGTTATTCCTATATGGCAGGAGGGAGCAGCTAAATAGGCTTCTTCAGTGCAGCACGCTGGGAGCTGGATGTGGAGCGGAGCTTGCCTTGCCCTGGGTCAGGGAGGGGTCTGGCTGCCTTGTTCCCCCGCCGCTGAGCTTTGCTGCCTGGCCCTGGAAGCAGGGGGTCCCCAGCACCGTTTCCTCCCCATTGCTGCTTGCTAGGCGTGGGGCAAATGCCAGCAGCCTCGTAGAATCATAGAATGATGGAGGTTGGAAAAGACCTTGAAGATGACCAAGTCCAACTTAACCCCGGATTGCCAAGCCCACCACTAAACTGTGTCCCGAAGCACCACATCTGTGTGTTTGTCAAACGCGTCAGGGGTGGTGATTCCAGCCTGCAGCGTGGAGAAGCAAGCCCTGCCGGAGCCGTCTCCTCCCTGGCAGGCTCCCGCCAGCCCCCCAGTCCCGAAGGCTGGCCAGCAGCTGCTGCTTAGGCTGCCCGCACGCGGGGGGCTGCTGCAGGGGGGTTTGGTACTGAGCACCGGAGAGCTACTGGGATGTGTGGTTTGGGTTGGTCAGAAAGCGTGATGAGCTGGCCTCAGATCTTCCCCTTCCTCTAAGCCAGCACCAACACTTGCACGATAGACAAGATCTCCTTAGGGCAACGTAAGCATAAAAAATAATAACAAAAGAATTTCTTGGGTAGATCTGGAAGAACTGGCTGGGGATCACTGTATTTAGTGCGGCAGCAATGCTCAGGGTGGCAGGGGATGTCAGAAGAGGATCTGGGTCTTCTGCCCTACGCAGGACGGCCTGAGGCACTGCCCTGAGGTGCCTCTGCCCTTCTCGGTCTAACCACAGGCAGCTTCTCTGTGCTGCAGCAGCCTCTGGAGCTGTGAGTGATAACCGCCAGCTTGAGAAAGCACCGAGGTTTCATCACAAATGGGGGAAAATGAGGCATGAGATCACAGGAAAAATCAAGGCATATGAAACACGATTAATTAGGGAGCTGATGTGGAGCTCTTCAGTCACCTGTGGCACGACAGAGAGTTTGGTGTGGTGTGTTAGAGCCATTTGGGTTTGGTGAAGATGACGGTAACTACAGAACCGGGTGTGCTCGGCTGGCAGCAGGGCAAGCACAGCCTGTGCATCTCGGCCGCGGTGGGAAACTGTGGTAGGGGCTGCATCGCGTTGCAAATGGGCCGAGGGGAATTGTCAGGGGCGTTGCTGACTGCTCAGCTCCTGCACAGATCAGCATGGGGTTCCCAGCCGGGAATGTCGGTGTGTTGGGGTGCTGAATCCCTTTCTTCAGCTGAAATTGATGCTGGGCTTAGCTGGATCAGCTTACGTTGGTAAATGAGGCCACCTCTGCAAGGGCTTGGCGGTGTGTTAGTGGCCACTGTACACACGCAGGAAGCTCATTAAATCCCAGCCCTACGTGTTTATTGATGTTTGAGGCTGAACGAGTAACGGCAGCACGGATGTGCCATCACCTCTGGGCATCTCAGCTACTCGCAAGAGTAAAACATTACCTTGCTGTGATATTAGTCTGTGGTTTTGTGCAGACTTTGGAGAAGACAACCACCTCTGCATGCCTCTCTTCTCTTTCCTTTAAGAACCCCCTTTCTACCGAAGGTCCTGTCATCTTGCCAGGCTGGCACTACCATCAGTAGCTTCCAGGAACTTGTTTGAAAACAAAATGAAAATCCTATTGACTTAGCCTCTAGATCAAGCCTTTGTCTTTGTCTTTTCTCTCTGCAAACCCACGGATGGATGTGGATAGGCAGCAGGGTTTAGCTGAGGTTCAGCCCTTGCTGTGTTGCGTTTCACGTTCCTGAGATCACTCAGGTTGCTGAGCCCTCGCGGTTTGTGCTGACTCCAGCCGGAGCGGAGGAGGCTCAGGACTTGCCTGAGCAAACCCTCTGCCTCGCTGCATCTTGACCGGAGCTGTGCCTGTGTCGTGCAGGGTACCAGGGTGGGAATGCCAAAACCATTTCTGGTTTTAACCTTGGTCTGGTGTGAGCGTTCACAGCGGCTCTGATGTCGCAGTGTGTTCGGTTCCTATCGAGCTAAATTCACGGCAACAGCCCCATAGCTTCTGGTGGCCACCGCTGTGTGCCACTGCTGGTCAGGTCTGTAGCTCTTCATCGCCGCGCAATTCTCCGATCCTTCAACACCAGGCAGGCTGGTAGTGGCTTCTTACCAGTGCTGGGAGGTGGGGAAACCTTCTGCTTCCCTAAGCAGCAGCCTCTCTTGGCTCCAAAGCTTTACTGTAGTGCGTGAACTGATGTAATTATTTCCGTTTGTGTTTAGTGCTAGCAGATGCAGACAAACTTGTTTTGTTTGGTGAGTTTTTAAAGATCTTGTTTCCTGTGTTATCCTAAGGTGTAAGCCAGGCTCTGACGCCGTGGTTATTACAAGAGGCTGCTCCAGCTTTTCCTTGGACTGCCAGGCATTTAAGAACTTTGCAAAGGGATTTTCCTTTCTGCTTGCCTCAGGTCGTGGGTGCATGTTGTGCTTTTCTTCCTTCACTTGTGAGAATTCCCAGCAGGATTGGCTAGTTTCTGTTGGACTTTTATGTTCTTGTACGTCTGCTTCAAAGCGAGTGCAGGGTGGCATATACTGTAGGCAAAAAAAGGTGTAAATAGGAGTTTGTGCAATTATATGTTGACTTTGCATCTTAATCGTAGCAGTGCTGCAGCGGACTGAGGATTGGTAACTAATATGTTATACAAATAATTGGTTATATAGGCTTTTATGGTTCAAATCAATTAGATTGATGGGTGAGTATAATTGCTCTCCAAAGTGTTCCTTTATGTCAGATCAGCTAACAGTTAACAACTGTTTCCTGTCTTTGTTCCCCTTTTCCACAACTGCCTGTAACAATGATTTTTCTTTATATATACTGTTTTAGATAAGGTTGTTAAATTTCTTGCAAACAGAGTATGGCCTTCGCCCCTCTCTAGGGCCTTCTGTTTCAAAGCCGATGGTCTGTCGCTTTGAGGGTAGAAGAAGAGGAATTAAGTTTGTGCTTCATTTGCTTGATCGTTTTTTTTTTTGTTAGTCATGGCTTTATATCTCCCAAACTATGTAACACCCCTTCTGACAAAAAAGCTGCTAAAGCAACCCGTGGCGTTGACTGCATGAGCACGGCTTGGGGGTGGGTGCTCGGAGGGTTATTTGGAGTTAAAAGTCTCCTTTTGGCTCTTTTGTTCATCCCCAGAAGCAGACTTCCATGTGACGCCGCCTATCCCGTTCTTAGCCTGTGAAGGATTTCTGGGAGAATGTAGTTTTCATCTCTTTGCAGGGCATCCTGGACTGCAGCTTGTCTCTTCTATCATCAGTGGAAATCACTAGTATGTTCTTAGGTGCCATGAACCCTGGATGCGTTTTGGGGCAGAACTGACCATTCATTAGTCTCCTTTCCTGGTGGATCAATCAGCGTTTGCTGAGAAGCAGAAGAGTAGCTTGAAGGGTGATTGATTTATGAAGTGGCGTATTAAGCATGTCTTTGCCAGGCAATCAGAAGGAAGGTTCCTGCCCTGTCTTTCCCCGTGGGCCAAAAGCAATGTTTCAGTGATCAGCAACCCCAGCGTATCATGGCTGTAGTACCAATAATGATTATATATAGCCCACGGCATCCTGGATATGCGGCAGCGCTGTCTTGTGTTATCCAACAGTTTCGTTGTCCTTTCAGTCCATTCTGCGAGGCTCCTTCACACTGGGCAGCACAAAGGCTCTGTGCTGGCTCCCAGATATTCCTGCGCTGGAGTATTTCATCCCGTAAGAAAGCCAACAGCCCTTCCTAAGCACAGTGCGGAGGAGGTAATGGGGAATCCTTTGGGTGCTCCATTACAGGAGGATGCACAACAAGGAGCCTGGTGGAAAGCAAGGTGACTCCTAAGTGCAGGAGAGCCGTCTGAAGAGCCTGCGACCTGTCCCGTAGACGCTGTGGCTGGTCATTGCTCTCCATCTCCCTTTTCCTGCCCATCTGTTGTCTCACGGTGGCTTGCAGTGCTCTGGGGTAGCAGATCCTTTCCTTGCGATGGGCTGCATGGGCTCAGAGGGGGCTTTGCTGGGGGCTTTAGCTGTTGACAGCATCAGCTGTGGCAGCAGTGATGATTAGGGTGCCCTGAGCTTTGTTGTAGCCTGGGCAATGGTCCTGTAGAAACCCCTGTGCTGGCAGCAGTTATTTAATGGTGAGGTTTATAAACAAGCTGCTCCTAGGGCTGGAGTAACTAGCACGATGGTTTTAATGATGTCTGAAGGTAGCTCATGAGCACTGCCTCCGAGAAGCACTTAAAAATGACTGTCGCTGCCCTGTGTTTTGCTCTAGTGCTGGAAATACGAGCGTGGGGACTGACAGGTGGCCTTTGTCAGAGACCCAGCACACTTTGTAGGTGATGCCATTAGCTTCCTGACAGCAAAACAGCTCAGAGCAGCGCTCCTGGCTCTGACCGAGGTAGCTCTGTGGGAGGTGCAGCCAAAAGCATATGGTGGGGAGGGCTGGATCCAGCCGCAGGGGACTCCTCTCGCTTTCCAGAGATCGTTAGCCTGGTGAAGTGACTCCCTTCTCCGGTGGTGAAGTGGTACCAGCAGACCTTTGCATGCTGTTTGAAAAACCAGAATATGCTGGTGATGGTGAGGCAGTTGGGTATCGTGATAGTAGCAGGAGCAAAAGAACTGCTCAAAGGGTCGATGTGGAGGTACAATGACACTTCTGAGTGAAGAGCTCGGCTTTCGTTGCTTGCTTGTATTTTCAGTGAAAAAGCAGCAGGACCTGTCTCTTTTAGAAGAGGTGAGAGCCAGGCATAGTTTTCTGACAAACTGGGCAAATTAACTTAAACTTGCTTTCCCTGTTACCCAAATATTCTGAACCTGACTGTCATGCACTCCTAAAAAGGTTTAAAATCCAAATTCAGCGAGGAGGGAGTTACAGGGATAGAGGGAGAATATTACGGTGAGGACGAAAGGCAGCAGAGTGCTGTTTTGTTTCTCTTCAGTCTAATCCATCTGGCTACCAGCTTCCTAATATTTAGAGCAGTAATCGATGGAGAAAGGTACTGGCTGTTGAATGCTGGGAACGCATTCTTCATAAAACCTGAAATTTGTTTTGAAATCTTGTTCAAGGGTTTGCTTAATATTCGGAAAGATATTTTAGCTCTTCTGTAAATTCCCTCTCCTCCTGCACAACAGGCCCCCCAGAGGATGACCCAGTGCTGGGTTTCTTACTTTCAGATAGTTAAAAGTTACCATGATGTGCTGAGATACCGGTGGCCATAGCCATGCAGACGGATGCTGGAATAAAACACGGTGGTGTTCCCGCTGTCTCAGAGAGCATCGCTCAGGAGTGCACAGCCCAAAGCACCTGCTCTACTGCTGTGTAAGAAGCCTCTCTTTTAATTTCAAGTTCAGGTGTTGCTTTGTTCAGGTTGCAGAGTGAGCTGTGTCCTGCTGTCTCTGGGAAATACGTCAAAAGCATGTAAGAATGAGAGAGCTGACAGCCTGTAATAAGATCATCGTGTTGTGTAAGTAACGATAGGGCAGGTACGTCTGGATTCAGTAAATGTGCTTTCATGGCAGCAAAGCATCCCAAAGCACAGACCCATGGACATTACCCCATCAAGTGAAATACCTAGGGCTACATTGCTGGTACAGTACAGACATTGTTTTGTTGTTGTTTTTTTCTTTTCCTCCAGACTTATATAGTAAACCATCAAGAGTCTTAAATAAATGTCACATCTAATTTGGCACCCAGGCCATGAAGCCTGAAGCTGCCCTGGGCCAACCCTGACAGCTCTGCTCTGTGTCAGTTTATCTGCCTGGCAGAAAGACCTGCTGCTCCCTCCTGACTCGCTGGCGTCTGCACGCTCTCGTCTGTACCGGGAGGTTTGTGGGTTTACACAGTCAGCACGATGCCAGATCCTTCTCTCTGTGGTAGAAGGTGCTCCGGCAAAGCCCTCCAGCCTTCAGAAGCGTCCTCGGTGCCTGCAGCCGGGAGTGTAAGTGCTCTCCAGGAGAGCAGCAGTAGGGGATGCTTAGCAAAGCGTGTAGAAGCAGGCAGTGCATATGCTTTCTCCCTCGTGGGCCTTGGAGGCAGCATTTTTCTGTGCTGGAGGCTTTATTCACGTCTTTGTTTAATCGCTTCTGATGGTTTTACCTTCCAAGCCTTTGTCCAGTTGCTTTGTGGATTTATAGCGATGAGCGTCTGTAGGCACCTATGGCAGTACGTTCCAAAGGAAGGAATATTCCTAGGAAAAGTACTAGAACTACTTTTCTCTCATTTTAACTAATACCATTTCAGGCCCTCGGGTTCCTGTTTTACAACAAATTGTGACAATTTTTTCCTTGTTCACTTTTTCCCAGGCCATTCATACTTCTACAAACCTACCTATCTCCTGTGTGGTTTCTAGGTTGAGGAATCCTGTTCAGTCTTCGTATAGAAGCTGCTCTGTACTTTGGAGAAGGGCAGAAATTTCAAAGGCTTCAGCCTGGTTTTTAAGATCAGAACTATACCCATTATTTCAAGACCCACCTGGCCATGGGTTTAGACAGCGAGATCATGATAGTTTTCGTGGAGTTCATTTTGCAGTAGTTGAAGATGTCAACATCAGGCTAGACAGGAACTCCTTGACAGCTGGGAAGACCTACATCACGCTGTCAAACCACAGATCCGTGGTCATCCACAATCGGAGTAAAGTCATAGCCCACTCCAGTGGAAGGCTTTTGTTAGTCAAGAAGAGGAGGATCAGGAGAAGCTGAGGTTCATTGGGAAGATTCATTTCAGTAAGACACGCTGCCCAAGGGTAAAACTAACGTACGGCCTCAGAGGGATGTTGGTGCTTTTTTGAATGGCGTAGGACAAGTAAACCATCCACGACACCAGGGTGTCCCCCCCTGGGCTTCAGGGTAATGGAGCTCAGTGCTTCCCATTCCGGTTCCATCCATGTTCCAGCTCATGTTTTGGGGAGGAAAGGCTGCATTTCCTCGGAGAGCAAATTCCCATCTGTGGGAGCCCTAAGTCAGTGAGGCCAGGTCCCTGGGCTCGCAGAGGGTCTGTGAGGCTGAGGAAGGTGTCGGCACTCCTTACCTGGGACTGCGTTGAGCGGTAGCACCTAACAGCTGCAGGCAGCGTACCTGCTGTGATATTCACTGCAGTTTCTTCCCCTCCAGCTTTGATAAGATGGCAACCTTCTTCAGCCTTCTTGTCCAGTAGTGCGCAGGGCAGGGTGCTTTGCTGGCCCCGAACGTTGAGGCCATCCGGCTGTAGGATGCTGAATTGCCTTGCGCTGTCCCGGCTTCCAGCACAGCGAGGTATCCCTGCCCCTTCTCCGGGGCTCGGAGAGTTCGGAGGTGGAGGGTTCTGCGGGGAAGGCAGGGCAGCACAGGACTTGGAAGTGCCTTTGGGCGTCAGCACCTGTGTCTTCGTGGTGCTGAGAGGTGGGGCAGGCTCTCCACAGGGTGTCTCTGAAGCTTTGAAATTCCATTTGGGGCAGCAGGGAAACACTTCTAGCCCAAGGGGATGCACTGGAAAAGACACTTAGAAGCTGGGGTGATTTAGGGAGTCCTTGTGTGCCTTCTCAGAGTTGAATGGCTGTAGGTGTATAGGAGTTAGTCTGAACCCAGAGCTGGTCAGGAAACTGCCTTCAGCTGGAGAACTTTTTGAGGGCTTCTGAGCAAATAAAGTTCAGTGTAATTAGGTCAGAAATGCCTTGAAGGCCAAAACTAGTTTTCCACTCTTCTCTGTTTTTAATTGCGCAGTGTGTGACTTCTGTGCAAGATCAGTGTGTTAACAGAAAAAGTCTCATGACCTTCTCTTAGTACGTCCCTGCGCCATTCTTTTAGCATCTCTTCCCACCTGCCTATCTCAGATGGGACCCTGAGTGATCCTCTCTCCCCTCAGAAGCAACCAGGTTTCCCCACAGTTAACTTCAACCCAATTTTTTTCCAATGGCACTTGATCTTATGCCAGCTCGTGTTCTGTACTCTGAGCAGAGTGCTTTGTTCTTCCTTACTTGCAGTCTTAGGGGTGGTCATAGCTCCGAGGCCTCTGTGCTGCTGTAGCAGAAGCTTTTGAGATGTCAGAGCAGAGAGGACCTTTCCAATGGGAGGAGGCAGTTCAGCACCCTGCGCTTGGCTGTCACCCCAAAAGACCTGGATCATCACAAGGTCTACCCAGGGGTTTGCTCTGTCTCCCTCCTGCAGGACTTTCTGGGATTCAACAATGGAATTATTGTCTGTTGATGAAGGCTTAGTTGAGGGTTGCTCATCTCGGTGCCTGGAAGCCCCCCGCATGCACAGCGCTGTAGGTCAGCCGTGGAAAAACATTTCTCATGACACTCCACAGGGAGCAAGCCAAAGAAAGTATTTTTGGCACTGGTGACAGCATTTGCCCGAGGCTCTGTCTGCGTGCTGCTAGTAATGTCCATGGCTGTGTTTCCTTTCTAAATGCATTGGAATTTAGCTGGGTGGTGATTGCGGTCCTGTTTATACCACGTTGCCCTGATGTGCTGTGTATGGAGCCTTCCCCTCATCGCCCTCGAGTAGTCACCTGCTGGTCCTTGGTGGCCAGGGGACTGGAGCGTGAAGGGGGCACATCCACGTGCCAGCTGGGAAGCAAGTGCTCTGCAGCAGTGCTCCCTTCTCACCTCTCGGTTGCGAGCTTTAAACACTAGAATGATTGCTGCTACAACTACCGAGTGAGGGAGAGGTGACCTGTGTCAAAGCTCTGTGGAGAAGGCCAAAAAGAGAAAAATGTTGCAGTGGTTCAAGGCTGGATGTAAGGGTTTGCATTCAGAGATGCTGGTCCTGCCTTCGTTATTGGGTGATGCTAGGCAAAGTCCCTTCACCTCTCGGGGCCTCTGTCTTCATGCATATAAACCCATTAATTTCACTGAAGTGATGCAATGCCTGAAAGTCCGTGAGTTGGCTTTTCAAATGCTCTGGGATCCTCTGCTGGATGGCAGTGTAGGCAACGAAGCAGATCTAGTTTGCTTATCCCTGCCAGTCCAAAAGGGAAGGTAAAAAAGAGTGAGGCTGGTAACCTGCAGCTGAATCCCAGCTGCTCTCCCCTTGCCAGCGAAGCACTGCAGTGTGTGCTCCTTCATCTTCATCCATCTCCCCAGAGCACCTCTACGGGAGGAAAAGCCATCTGAGGGTGTTGGTGGGTTGTCCATTAGTCGTGGCAGTAGCTTTGAGCCAGGAGGCTCTCCTGAGGGCTGCTAGCTTTCAAAAACCTCCTCTTAGCTCGTGAGTGTGGCGTAAAACTACCTGCCGTGCCAGCGAACAAGTGATAACCTGATCTGCTTGGGACCCCGTGGCTTGGGGTCAGCCCCTTGCTGAGCTGCTCCTGCTGTTCCTCCCCCAGTGCGTGGCTGCTCCTGCGCTTACGCGACAGTCTCTGCAAATATGTTGTTTATTAAATGATCTGCTTGGTTTGTGTCTCCCCATGGCTGCAGGGGCTGTCTCAGGCTGCAGAAGCAGGAGGAGAATGAGAGGGATTCTTTTCTCAAGCAGCGTGCAATGGACCCCACGCTCCAAGAACGCCTTTCCCTTCTCTCCCGTGCCTTCCAGAACCAGAGGGCAAAGGTGCGAGAAGACTCTATGCTTTTCTCCAGTGATATTTTTGCCATTGAGCCGGTGGTAAGCGATAGCTGAGAACCTCTCTTCCTCCTCCTCCTCCTCCCTGAATGAGGTCACTTGGCAGATACCCGCGTCAGCGTCTTGATGTGCCGAGAGGGAAGACATGAGGTTTCTAGTGAGGCTGGGAGAGGTTGTTGCAAAAAGCGTTTCTAAACAGTGAGCTCCTGGCAGGCGGCGAGAGCCTGCCTAAAGCTGAGCTCTGCTGCAAGGGCTGTAAATTAAGGGCACTTCATAAGTGTCCTTACAGTGTTCAGGGGTACTGATTATTATATATAAGGGCAGGCCTTACACGTAGCGTATGGGGATTAACCATGGGCATTAGTTCACCTATTGAAGAATGAAAAGGTCCTCTATGGAAAGGAGGCCAAGTTCAGCCCGTTTAATCACGGAAAGACCAATCCCTTCATATAATCTGGATTTATACCATGTGTGACTCTCCCTCCCAGCATCGTCTGTGAGCCTGCACGCAAGGCTGGCAGCTTTAAACGAACTTTTTGAGTTTCATTGCAGACTTGGAGAAAACTTTTTGCTTTTGTGTTTGCGCAATCAAAACCTCATGTCCTTCAACGAAACAGAGCCCTGACTGAGTATTTGCATGGTCTGAGATGAAGAATGCCTGCTGCCTGAGCAATGCAAAATCCCTTCTCATCCTGTTGCAAACGCTAGAATAATCCGAGCCTCTTCTTTCTTTTATAGTAGGTGAAACTATTATTTTTTTTTTTTAAGGAAGGGGATCTTGTTCTCTTCTTGGTTACTCCTATAGCCCGAATGAGGCTGAGAGCCCCCCATGTGAGCACAGCTGCAGTTTCACACCACTGCAGCTGAGAGCAGCATGATGGGACCAAGAGCCTGTGTCAGAGCAGCGGGGGTATTGCAGAGAGCGGGAGCCGATCGCCTGAGCTGTGCCAGCTGGTTTTGGAGCATGTCGCAGGGCTCCTGCTTCATTACAACTGGGCTAGGTCTCCATAACGAGCTTAACCTGCTCTTGGGCTCCTGAAGTGCATTAGGGTGAGGTCCAGCAGCCTGGCTGCCCGCTGAGTCCTGGTGCTCCGTGTAGCGCTGTACGGACCCAGAGTGTAGCCTGGCCTCAAGTCTTGAGTGGAAACCTTTCCTGAATGGCTGTGTTGATGTTACAGTTTGCTTAGGACTGGGTGTAAGTGGGATACTACAGGAGTCGTTCCCCTCCTGTCCTGTACAGCGTTATCAATCTTTAGATTTCCATTAATTCCATGATTTATGGACCAATGGGTTTCACATTCATAGTTTTGCTGATGTCTGTCTTCCCCCCTGGCGTACGGGTGTCTTCACATCAAATGTTAGTCTTTTTTCCTATCAAATGTAAAATCTAAAAATCCACTGCTGCTGACTTCCACAACCTTCTCCCCGGTGAGAGTCCCGTAACTTGTAGCGTGGACAGAGACCCTTCTTGCAGCGCCGTGTAAATCTGCTGGAAGGGCCCCACCAGAGCTGGGACCTTGCTGCCTCGGACCTTCTGGCCAAAAGCGGCGGCTGCTCTTCTCACCTATCACCTGTGGTGCCTGGGAGCACCCTATAGAAAGAATCAAACCCTTGGAACAAGTGGCTGGAGGTTTCCAGAGGTTAGGAGGCCGCTGGAGGGACGATAGCCTTGGAAAGGCTCTCTGGGCAGGGTGGCTTTGCAGGGTTTGTGCAGCAGCTTTGCTGTGTAAGCGGGCCGTTAGCTGCCAGGGGTTGCTCTCAGTGGAAGCTGCAGCAGGCTGTTTCAGCCTGTATAAGGTTGACTTGCTGATGAAAATAATAAGAGAAAAGAGGAGGAGCGGTTTTGCAGTCAGCCTGTGACCATGAACGTTTTGAGCAGCCGTCCAAGCCTGTGGGAAACAAGCTGTTCTGTAACTCTGACTTCCTGAGTGCATCTCGAAGTTGATTTATTTTTGCAAAGACGCATGGTATGTCAGCAGAAGCATCTGTGGTAGAAGCCCAGGTGGCTCTCAAAGGACAAAGTCCTTGCTTTTTGCTGCACCTTCCCCACCACAGCTTAGCTGTAAGTCACAGTACAGACACGTGGGAGCTGACTCCTTGGAAATGGAAACCAGAGGAAAGGGAGGAAAAGGATTTGTAATCATTGCTCTTACCTTGACAAGTCATCACTGTCTTGTCATTGCCTGGTAGCGACTCCTCAGTGCCACGTGTCAGCTCTGAGCCGATGGAGGTGGTCTTCAAGATGTGCAGGTTACGCAAGTGCTACTGCTGTTGGTGCAGAGGTTGGGCCAGGAGATAACAGCGATATTTGTTCCTGCAAACGTCCACCTCAGCTGAGGTGCCCAGCTGGTCCCCATCCAAATGAGAGGGGACTGCAGAGCACTTTGGTTTTTGGCAGAAGGCGCCATCTCCAGTGGGAGCTATGGTCCATCCCTCCGCTCGCTGTGGGTTCGGTTATTGATGGGAAGGGGCAGATACTGGCTTTGGCGCTGCCTTTTCCCTGAGTGCCCTGAACTAACAGGATGCACTTTGGGGAGTCACTTCAGTACTTGTGTTGCCAGCTCTGCCTTTGGGGGTTTTGGTGTGCTTTGAGCAGTGATTTCCTTTCCATGGATCACCTTCTCCCTCCACCAAACAAAGCAGGCCGACAGTTGGTGGTGCCCCACTTTCCAAGACCAGCTTTTTCCTTTTCAGGCTGGTGGAGGTTGAGGAGATTCGCATTATTTAGGGGCTGAGGGAGGGGAAATAGGATCTGCATCTATTTATGGTTGGTCTCCTTATTGAGGTCACTTCTGTAGCGGTGAGTCATGGTGTGCCGTCCCCTCGGGTATCACGTTGGCATATGCTGTAGCAAAGCCAGGGCACAACAGCAGGAGTTTTTGTGCTGGATCATCATACATCCACCGTCTGTATTTTATGCCACCTGCCAGCTGCAGCCTGCCTGAGGCTGACATTAAGCCAGAAGTGTTGCAATATCGTGTTCACAGCACTGCATAGTTGCATTTCTGTCCTGGCAAGCATCCACGGTAGTTTTCCATGATCTGACTCAACTGCCATCTTACGGAGAATATGCTAGCCGCGGCAGACCGCTGGCTCCTGCCGTGTCCTAGGGCTGGTACGCCTATGTAGCAGTAGCCCGCAAGGGTGAGTAGTGAAGTGTATCCTTTTAACCAGCAATTCTTTCTTCCCCGTGGGGTAGCAGGAATGTGAGGAACCTTTCCAACAGCCTATTTTCATTTCCCAGGAGAAATAGGTCACAATATTTTCCAGTTTTATGGTCTGACATACAGCAGTAATGAAGGGAGAAATGACAAAGGTTTCCCAAAACAGTCATGTCCTTCACAATTTTTTTTTAGCCACAGAATAGTAGAATAATGTGTAACTGATGATTTCTTCTTGCCCTCTCCCTTTGAGTCAAACAGTCTGGCGTGCAGCTTCACTGACAATACAGGGAAGCTGATTGTGGCCGTACTGCCTGAAGTTTCTGTCCAAATACGTTGAATCCTGGAGAATGGTGATTTCATGTCAGAAGCTCAAGAGGTTTGAGTCTGTTAACTGCTGGTGCAGGTTTTCTTGGGAGTGAGGATATGAGTGCAAGGCTCCATCAATAATGCTGCGTTAGGATTGTTGCAGAGAGCTGTGCGGGTGCATATGAACGGATGGGTTGTGTTGCTCGTCCGTAGGCTTGTCTCCTCTGATGCCTTAGAGCAGTCTCATCTGACTGTGCCTTGGGATCCAGCAGCACCCTGGATGTAGGGAGATATGTCCCTTACCAGGATCTTATTGCACCACTGACTGGCTTCCTGGAGCATGGCAGGACATCTGGTGAGTTATACAGCGTACAGAGAGATGCCAGCAACACTGCAGCGATCACCGTGGTCTCGGTGGTGTTGGGCAAATCATCCCGCTGGGGCCTCGGCCGCTGGGAATAACACCTGCAGGGACCCATCGCCACTCCCTCGCTGTTTGAAGATTTACGCTTGCAGGGTTCTCCCAGGTTCTTGCTGAAGCTGGATTTTTTTTGTGCAGCGGAAGTTCACCATTTTGGTGTTCGGTTTGGGTTATTTTGAGCCAGGATCACATTCTAGTGTCAGAGAAATGCCACGTGGGCACTGACCCAGCTCCGGTTCCGCTTCCGACAGCAGCGGTGATGCAGGAGCGGGAGGAGGCCAGGACAACTAGGGCTTTGTGTCATGGGCAATGTCTCATACCCCCTGTGGAGACCTGCAGGCAGCTGGAGCAGATTGCAAAGCCCTGATATTCCTCTTCTGCCAGTTGTTGCCTGCAAGCAGAGGGAGGCTTGGACAGTGAGCCCTGGCCGGGGTAGCCAGCCCTGACGGGACCTTGCCTTTGTTTGTGAGCTGGTTTACAGATCTCTTCTGCAATGATGAAGGCAGGCATGGTTTTCTTTCTTTCTGTCTTTGTAACTAAGAATGGAAAAATCCATTTGACTTGCTAAATCTCTTCTGATCCGAGAAGACGTGTTCACATGGCTGTAGTGACACAGGGATATAAGGGAAGGTTTGGAGGGAAACCGTATCTTTTCTTTAGGTCAGCTGGCACTTCTGAAGAGATCCTTGATATGCCGAAGCCAGCCAGTTTAGTTCCTTTATTATAGCCCTAATTAAAAAAAAAAAAAAAAAAAAAAGGCAAGCCTTTACCGGGTGCTAGTTAAGGTAAGGGACTTAATTTTTTTCACAGCTGCTTCCAAAGTCTTACACATTTTGTAAGTGTTGTTTGCTCCTTGCTCGTCATTGATGCTCTAAATAAAGGCTTACAGGGCTGTGGTTGAAAACAAGAAATGTAACGTTTGAAGGTAAATGGTTTGTTGTCTCCTGTCTTAGGAGGGAGATGTCTGGCCAAATTCTTCAGTTGAAATTTACGTGATCTTCAGACCCCGAGAAGCCAGAGTGTATCAACAGTCTGCTGCGACATCTCAGGTACAGCTCCTTTCTCCTCCTCCTGCTACCCACAGCAAAGGCGAGGCACAAATACTCTTCCAGCCCAGTTGGTTCCCACGGAATTCCTAGGAAGAGCCGGTGGTCAGCAGGGCAGTGCCAGCACCTTCCTGCTGTCCCCGTGGCTCCCAGCTGGTCTGTGCAGAGCCAGGGCTTAGCGCGCCTGGCTCCGACCGCTGATCCCAGAGCAGCCAAAGCAGCGAGCTTTCATACCATGCATTCGTTGTGCTGCAAGGTGTTTGTAAAGGCAGAGAGGTACACAGCAGAAGAGCTTTGGTGGACGAGCACTAAGCCCCTATAGACCTCCAGGATGAGCCTTTATTACGTGGATGCACCATCGGGCTCCTGAGGCGGTAGGAGCTGAGTGAAACGTGCTCCCTGCCCCTGGGTCACCTCCCGCTCTCCAGGCGCTGCCAGACCGTAGTGGCTGAGCCCTGCTGAGCGCAGGGTGTCTGTGAACGTACCACACGTGTGCTGCTGTCCCTGCGTGGGAATCGTCACCTCGTGGCTCAAGTCTATGCTTCATCTGGGTCGCGTGTTACAGGGCTCGCTGCCCTCAGCAGGGTGAGCACCCTCCCCAGAAGTCAGAGTGCGAGCAGCCTGCTAGACAAGCTTTGTGCTCCTCCCGGCTGACAGAAGTGCTGTCAGGTCTTTTTCTGGGAGCGGTTATCACTGACCCACCGAGTTACGCCGCCTTTGCCCTTACAGAGGTGATGGCCTTGCTGTGCTGGCACGGGGCAGGGAATGCCTGCAGCAAGCTCCGTGGTTCAGGTTACCTTGTCCTTCCTCTCCGTCCGTGTGGTGCTGCTTGAGGTGTTTTTCAGGAGTGGGAGGTCCCTGTCAGATTTCCATCCAGGGAACGCTCTGGTTTTCCCCATCTAAGAGGAAGGAGGTGCGAGGCCCGTGGTCCCCAGCAGCCAGGCTCCCGTTCTGGAGGGTGCTGAGATCACTAACCCAGCTGCTTCGAGCCATTCCTTACTGCTCCAAGCTGACAGATACAAAGGCCATGAAACAGCTTTTTATTGATACGGTAATTGCGCAGGGTTTACTTGGCAGATGCCACCTACAGTAATTAACCAGGGCTCGTGTTAACAAACCGCCTTCCTGGCCGCCAGCTGCAGTTGTTGGAGCTGTGGAAGGAAAGGGTTGATTTAAAAAGTTGCTCCCAAGGGAATCCTGGCTCAGCGCTGTGCTCCTGGCCCTGGGATTTTTGCTGTGGTGGTGGGGCTGTCCATCACTTTGCTGCAGGGATCTCCAGGGGTTGTGCCTGGAGAGCTTTTGTTGTTGTTGTGGCAGAGAAATAGGAAAATTACTTACATGCAACCTGGGAGTTACAGGAAACAGAGCTGGGCAAGCGATCGGTGTTTAGAAAGAGGAGCCTGCTCTGGAAAAACCCTCGTGGTCCCTCAGGAGATCTGAACTCTTCCATGGGCCCCTTGGGAGAGGACCTCAAGGAGGTCACCTACCCCCCATCCCTCACAAAACAGAGCTGAGCCGCTGTATCGTCAGGGTGGAGACTGTCCCAGGGTGCAAAAAGAGTTTAAAGAAGAAACCCGTGATCTTTAACTAGGGAGTCATTAATTTTGCTTCTTGACGACTCTGAGCAGTGTGACTGCCTTCCTCGTGCATTTGCATGCCAGTCACAGATCCCTTTGGAGGACGATTTGCAGACAGCGTGTGCCCCTTGCAGGGAATATTTAGTAGCTTTGCCCTAGTGCAGCACTGTGAAATTGCAGTTGGATCTCGAGCCCCACGGGGAAGTGGCTGGCCTCCATGTGTGTTTTTGCAGTTGCCTCCATAAATTGCTTAGCCGAACGCTTCTGGATCAGGTGATTTACAGAACTCATCAGCACTGTGCAACTTGCAAAGCCAGCGGTTAAGAAGTGGTTTGAAATTTGTTTTGTTTAAGCTCAAAATGAACTTTCTTAGTTATTCATGCAAATAAAGCCATGGCTCTTGAGTGCTGGAAGGAAGCACGTGGTGGGGGGGCTCAATCACCTAAAATTCTTTTTTTGTTGTTTTTTTCTGGATGTGGAAATGTACTGGGTTACATCTGATTTCTTCCAAAACCCATTTCTAAGCCGCTTTTGCAGGGAGAAGCAAAATCCTAAGTGCTGATCCCTCCTTCACTTGCCGTGTCCTACATCGTGTAAAGCTGGATCTCTGTGTTGATGTGGTTGGTTGAGAATCACGTTCAAAACCAACCTCAAAACCCGGGGACGTTCCGTGGGCAAAAAGATGAGTGCCAGAAAGCAGCAGAAGTTAGGGACTTGGGAAACAGTTCTGTGCTGTTGGGCCACCCACACCCCTGTTTCTTTGAATGCCGAGTTGTAATCCCTCCATGATGTGCCAAGGTGTTAACCCGACTGAGATCCGAATTCTCACTCCACAGAACCAGGTGTGGCTTTGGGACTGAGGACAAGGAGGCTGCGGCCCCTCCATGCCCTGGTCCATGTGCTCTGGGACATGCTGTGGTGGGGGCATCACACGGTCCCAGCCCGGGGTACCCAGGCCTTGGCCAGCGGCTGGGTGCTCCTGGAAGCCCCAGCTGCTAGCGAGGAGCGGGACATACTCTCTTTTTTCTTTCTTTTTCTCTCGGCTGTCCTGAATGGTCTGTATTTTACTCTGCTCCTCCTCCTTTCAGGAGAGCACTCTCTGAGGTTCACCTGGAAGGAGAGAGCGTAAAACTCCCAGGGTTTCCTAAAGTTCCAGCATCAATGGTGGGGCAGAAGAAAGGATAGCTTCCGCAGACCTTCCAGGAGAGGCTGAGGGCCTGCTGCAGAAGGGAAAGAATGGCCACTGATTTTTTTTGATGATAGTGGCCGTGGGGCATGCCTCACCCATGATTATGGGCAAAACTTGTCCCTTGGAAATCTTTGTCATTTCCTAAGAGCTTTGATGGTTTAGAACATCAAGTTTTTAATGAAAATTAGGCCACATGTGATGCAAGATGGAAAAATCTTCTGAACAGCGAGCACCCAGTACTGCCTCTTTTCGGGTGTCTGTGCAATAGAAGTACACAGCCCTCTGATGCGTGCCTGAGCTGTGAAGTGTAACTCATCTCTGCTGTCAGCTGGGCTGCGGCTGGATCCACTGAAAAACCACTGAATTCAGCAAAAGCTCCCTAGCTCTTCCTTTCTGGCTTTGGATGTGATCAAACATCCCCGTGCCACGGTTGCAAGCCCAAAGTCAGGGATCACTGAAAAGGCTGTTCCAGGAGGGTTTTTTCCGAGTTGTGATCTAGTCACACGTGGGCTGCTCTTTGCAGTAAGAAGTTGGTTTGGACATTCTGGAATGGCTAAGCAGCAGACTTTTATAAAAAAAGAAATCAACTTTCAGTCCCTAAGCTTTAGTTAATGGTGGGTGTCACACAAAAGGAGCTCAAAGGATAGAGGAATAGTTTTGCACAAAAGCCACAGTGACGGTTGTGTACAACTTCTGGGGCTATCTTCTGCTCCTTGTGCTACTCGCTTTCCGTACAAGAGTAGAATGGGATGGCAGTGTTACCGAAATCTCGGAATGAAGAACTTACCGACACCAATGTGATGTAGATAAGCAGACATTTCTTTATGGACGGCCGGGTGCGTGAGTGAGTCCCCTCACGATCGACGCACACCATGGTTCAAAATCATACACCTTGTATAGAACTCATTCATACATATTCATTAAATATCCATGCATAATCGTAAGATTTCCCATAAATCATTAACATACTCTCCTCCCATATCCGATTCTGCGCAGTAAAGGTTAGAAAGGTCCGGAAATGGGTCTGGGGTACGATTTGGGTAGGTGGTATGTGAGTCGGTGGTCTCGATCTCCCCCTGCCGGAATTACCTGCCACTTGAGGTAACTGTTTCTTGGCCGGCAACTATGGGTTGCTTCACTCGACTCTTCCCAGTTCACATAAATTCTCATTTTGACATTTTAGTACATCCTCCTAGGTTACATATAAACAATCATCTCAAATCTTAAGTCTGTTATCTAAGTTCTAAACATTCCTACTAGGTGATTCTGACCAATTCCTCCGGCCTTGGTACGGGGCTGTACAGAGGGTTTTCTATAGCCGCTTTTTACTATAACTATAAGTTTCATTAAAATATATTTTCTTATCCTCTTATATTTCTATTACATGATTGATTTTATAAAATCAAATAATCAATCAAAAAAAGTCAATCTTAACTTATTAGCAAATCTAGAACATTTCCCCATCCTCTTATATTTCTATTACATGATTGATTTTATAAAATCAAATAATCAATCAAATGAAGTCAATCAATCTTAACTTATTAGCAAATCTATAACATTTCCCCCCTTTGAAAGTGTTGAAAATCATTATTTCAATACTTTCACATTATTTACATATCATTTGTTTCAACATATTTTGGTGGTGGCTATACCTTGGTGGACTGGTTGATACTTCTCTCATGATCATACGATTGATTGCAATTCTATTGGTAAACTGCTTCTTCAAACATGCATATACCAACATGATCATCAAAAAGACAATCAGTAACAGAAACAAAGTTTTGATTAGGGATTGTATCCAAGAGCTCAAGTTCCTTCCTAATTTGTTAAAAATTTTCCCTAACCAGTCTTCTGACATATCTTCTTGAATTGATTCTGTTTCTTTTTCAATTTTATCTAATAAATCCAAATCATGTTCCACATCTTGTGTGACATTTGAAATGGGGATGCAACAGTGGTCCAGTTTATCGTTGAGATATCCACATACTCCATGTTCTTTAAGTAGGAGCATATCTAGTGCCATTCTATTTTGTAAAGTCATTCTAGAGGTCGCCTGTAATTGTATATTCAATTCCTTAAACCCCTTTTTGGTAACGTTTGCTAATTTTTCCACTTGACCCGTTAACTTATAAAGCCATGCTCTGTTTCTATATGATGCTATAGGATTTAAAAGTGATTCAATTGCCCAGCCAGTTTTCACTCCTATAGATGGTTCATTCCAAGTATCATCATTTGTCTCAGATCTCTTTGTTCGTTTCAGTTCTAAATTTTCTAGAGATCCTCTAAACGGTGATTTCTTCCAAATCGGACACAATGTTGGCACGCCTAAAGTTATTTGTTTCACTTTACCATCTAATGGTAGATGAGTTGTCCAGGTTCCATCACTCAATGCCCAAATTAAATGTCCTGGACTTTGAATAGTAGATTTTCTACAACTAAACATAATTCCTCTTCTGGGTATATAGGCGCTAGATAGATTGAGAGTATTCTTAAGACCTCGACAAAAACAACCATATTTTAAAGCGGCAGCCAAAGGAGGGATTCTTTGAATTATTAAGTCTGCATTGCTGCAATCATACACTTTTTCACATTTCCACCATGGCACTATTTTATTCTCCTTTTCTCCCAATGAAGTTGATCTATCATTGACCCAGGGTAATACTGAAAACACTTTTCCATCCCAGGTAAAACACCAAGGAGTTTTTGCCATATACTGAAAATGGGAATATAAGGTCATAGACCAAACCGAATCCCAAACTATTTCCTTTTCCTGTAGGGTTCGATTCTTTTTCTCACATTTTGTCTCGGTTATCCATACACTGGTGTTTGTTGTAGCCATTTTAGGCTAGTAACACCATCCCTTGTTCCCTAAATCTCCATATAATCCCGGTTTAGCTACAAATCATCCTTTACATTCCCAAATGGTTGAATATACTGGTGATTCTTCCCCAACTTTAACCTTTTGCAATTCCCAAGTTTCCCTAGGTTCTTGTTTACAATCCATTGTCTCATTTTCATATTCTAATTTGGTCAGATTCATGGTTAAGATTCCCCATGGAATAGATTCACCTACTGCCCTCGGTATTGGTAAACAAGCAGTGACCTGCATAACATTTTGTAAATTGGCAAATCCTTTAATCAATCCTACCATCAAATTTTCCTCAGCCGTTTGTTTGGGAATTTCAATCACTTGTTCTGTCTCTATTTGTCTTCCATTCCTGTCCACCAAGTCAGCCCATGATCCTGCCAACACTACCAACCCAAATGGAATCCAAAGAACGATCATAACCTGATATGAAAAATTAGACATTTTTCAAAGTCAAATTTAAAGTCTTTGGGTCACGGTTGATAATCTTCCATGGAATAGGTGCTTTCTTCACTCGAGTATAATGGATCCAAGCATCCGATTCTGCTATCTTGATAGCCGTAAAAGTGGTTAACAGTATCTGGAAAGGTGCTTTCCAACGTTCCTGTAAAGGTTCAGAGGTCCAGGTCTTCACATAGACATAATCTCCTGGTTGGAAATCATGCACTGAATTTTCCAGGGATAAAGGTCTATTCCAAATTACTGCACTCCGAATTGCAGCCGGAGTTTTTCCTAGAGAAAGCAAATAGTTATATACATCCTGCTTTCCTTTTACATGTACGTTTGGATTTGGTTCTGGAGACTCATATGGTTTTCCATATAATAATTCATAAGGACTGAGTGAGGTTCCACTCTTTGGCTGTACCCTGATACGTAATAATGCCAGTGGAAGCGCCTGAGGCCACTTTAGACTGGTTTCTTGACAAATTTTACTTATTTGTCGTTTCAAAGTTTGATTCATCCTTTCCACTTTCCCACTAGATTGGGGTCTCCAAGATAAATGTAGGTCACAATTAATACCCAATACTTTGCTAACACTTTGGACTACTTCAGCAACAAAGTGTGGACCTCTGTCAGAAGAAATTCCAATAGGAACTCCAAATCTCGGAATTATTTCTTGTAATAACCACTTCACCACTTCTTTTGCTTGTGTAGTGCGACAGGGAAGGGCTTCTGGCCATCCTGTAAAAGTATCAACCCTTACCAGGATGTACTGGTACCCATTCTGTCTATAGGTAACTCTGAAAATTCTACTTGCCAATAATCTCCAGGTTCTACACCAGATTTCAGTCTACCCATTTGAACCTTTTTCTTAATCACTGGATTATTTTTCAAACATACTTCACACTTTGCAGTTACCATTTTAGCTATTCCCAACATCTTAACTGATATTACTTGTTTTCGTAAAGATGTTACTAAGGCTTCTGCTCCCCAGTGACATTCCTGATGTCTCGTTTGAATTCTCTCTCTCATCACAAGAGGTGGAATTACTACCTGTCCATTAGGAGTTACCCACCATCCCGCTAAGTTTTTCTTAGCATTTAATAACGGACTCAATTTGTCATCTTCCTCTGAATATCTCGGGTTTTCCCTAGGAAGGGTTACTGTTTTAGAAGGAATTATTGCCATTTGCAATGCTTGTTTCTTTGCTACCTTTTTTGCTGTTCTATCAGCTAAATTATTCCCAGCTATTATTTTTGTATTCCCAATCTGGTGTGCCTTACAGTGCATGATTGCTACTTGATCTGGCCTTTGAACTGCTTGCAATAATCATAAAATTTCTGTTTGATGCTTAATGTTTGATCCTTGAGAGGACAATAACCCCCTCTCTTTCCACAAAGCTCCATGGACATGCGCTACCCCAAAGGCATATTTTGAATCAGTCCAGATATTTACTTTCTTGTCTTTGCTTATCTCTAAGGCTCGAATTAAAGCGATGAGTTCCGCCTTTTGGGCTGATATGGTACTCGCCAATGCTCCTGCTTCTATAACTGTAGTCTCTGTTGTTACCGCATATCCGGCGTATCGGACTCCTTGTTCCATGAAGCTGCTTCCATCACTATACAGTTCCCAGTCTGGTCGCTCCAGTGGTACATCCTTCAGATCTTCATGACTGGAATAAACATACTCGATGGCAGCCAAGCAATCATGTTCCAGTCGTCCTTCTTCCTGTATGGAACTTAAAAATACTGCAGGATTTACCAGGTTAGTTGTCTTTAGAATCACATCATCCTGTTCAGTCAATACCACCTGGTACTTCATCATTTGGCTGGGAGACAGCCAGTGTCCCCCCTTCTGTTCTAAGACAGTTATCACCATGTGTGGGGCATAGACTGTTATTGTTCTTCCCAAAGTCAATTTCCGAGCTTCTTGTATGAGCATCACTGTTGCTGCCACTGCTCAAAGGCAGTTTGGCCACCCTCTACTCACTGTGTCCAGTTGTTTAGAGAAATATCCGACTGGTCGTTTCCAGCTTCCTATCCTCGGGGTTAACACGCCCAGTGCAAGGTGTTGCCTTTCATGAACAAACAACTGGAAATCTTTGGTTGGATCCGGCAGTCCCAAGGCAGGTGCAGACATTGAGCCACGTTTCAACTCTACAAAAGCCTTTTGTTGTTGTGGGCCCCATGCAAAGGGAGAGTTCTTTTGGGCCTCGTACAGCGGTTTAGCTATTAGCCCATAGTTCATGATCCAAAGGCGACACCACCCAGTCATTCCCAAAAATGCTCTGAGTTCATGAATATTTCTCGGCTCAGGTATACCACAAATAGCTTCTTTGCGATCTTTTCCTAATTGTCGTTGTCCTTTTGAAATCTCAAAGCCCAGATATATCACAGTCTGGCAGGCTGTCTGGGCTTTCTTCCTGGACACTTCGTATCCATTTAGTCCCAGGAAATTCAAGAGGTCGATAGTCACCTGTATACAGGTAAGTCTTTCTTCTGTAGCAATCAATATATCATCCACATATTGTAAAAGTAAATGCCCAGCTCTTGATTTATCCTGTTTCCACATTTCAAGTTCCTTTGCTAATTGATTTCCAAAGATAGTTGGACTGTTTCTAAATCCTTGGGGTAATCTAGTCCATGTCAACTGCATCTTTCGCCCGGTTTGAGGATTTTCCCATTCAAAAGCAAACAGTTTTCTGCTTTCTTTTTCCAAAGGTATACAAAAGAAAGCATCTTTTAAATCAAGCACTGTAAACCGTTGATAAGTGTCCCTTAATGCTGTTAACAGTGTATAAGGGTTTGCTACTACAGGATAAATGTCCTTAACTAGTTGATTTACTGCTCTCAAATCTTGTACCAGCCTATATTCACCCGAGGGTTTTCTGACTGGTAAAATAGGAGTCTTATACTCAGATTCACATTCTTCCAAAATGTTATACTCCAAAAATTTATCACTCAATTTCTTCAATTCCTGTCTCACTTCTGATTTGATTGGATATTGTTTAATTCTCACTGTTCCTGCGCCTTCCTTCAAATCTATTTTAACAGGCTCTGCTAGTTTCGATTTACCAGGAATATCTGTTTCCCATACAGTAGGGATCACTGCCAAATCCACCTCCGGTGGAATTTCTTGTTCCTTTACTCTTTCGTGTATCATCAAGATTTCTCCCGTTTTTGACTCGGGTATTTTCAAGAAAAGTTCTCCTTCATCAAAAACAATTTGTGCATTTAATTTAGACAACAAATCTCTTCCTAACAAGGGTATCGGACATTCTGGTACATAGAAAAATTCATGTGTAATTATCTTATTTCCAAATTTCAAATCTAGGTGTTGTAGGAATGGCCTGGTTCTCTTCTTTCCCTGTTGCTCCTATTATATTGGCTGGTTTTGTTCCTATTTTTCCTTTACATGTATTTAATACCGAAAATGTCGCTCCTGTATCTACTAAAAATTTAACTTCTTTATCTCCCAGCTAAATTTTAACCAGAGGTTCAGCTGGGTTCCCTCCGGTCCCCTTCAGTCGTCTAAAATCATTATCTTGGCAAGGTCGTGAGAAACACTCTTGTTTCTAGGGCAATCCTTTTTCCAATGTCCTTCCTCTCTACACAAAGCACACTGATTTACTCCTAAGGGGGTATTAAATTTCCGATGGCCACAGTGCATACAACCTCCCCTCCCATTAAATCCTCATCCTCTTCCTCTGCCCCTTCCTCTGTCTACCGTTCCTGTCATTACTGCCAATAAATCTGTTCTCCTTGATTTTCTTTCTTCTCTTTCTCTGTTGTTATATACCCTCCATGCGACTTCCAGCATTGTATTCAAACTCCTTGAATTCTCTCCCTCCAGTTTCTGGAGTTTTTTCCTTATATCTGGTGCCGATTGCCCCATAAAAATCAAAGCCAGTTGCATTTGTGCTGCCTCTGTTTCCACTCTCAAATCAGTATGTTTTCTGGCAGCTTCCTTTAATCGTTCCCAAAATGCTGAGGGAGATTCATTTTTATCTTGTCTTACTTCATATAATTTAGACCAATTCAGAGATTTAGGCATGGCATGTCTAATCCCATATAAAACCCATTTCTGATACCGTCTCAGTCTTTCTCTATGTGTTACATTATTTGGATCCCACTGCGGATCCCCAGATGGAAAATTCTGTTCTATTGTTCCACCTGTAATTCCACTCATCACATCCAACTCTGCCTGAGCTTTACCAGCTTTTGATACCGTTTGCTTCTCTGTATCATCTAACACATTATCCAGGATCACCTGTAAATCATTCCAGTCTGGATTCTGTGTTCTAGTTATAGTATCTGCCACCTTGCCCACTTTTTCAGGATCTTCTCTATAATTTCCTGCTGCCTGCTTCCAAGTCATCAAATCCATAGCTGTAAAAGGTACTTTCACATAGACCGGTCCATCACTACCAACTCCCTGTCGCAGGGGAGCTATAGTCTGTGTCTGTTGCCGAGTTCTCCGTGAAACAGGAGTATGAATTACAATCTCCGATAATCTCTCTTCCACATCTCCTGTTCCACTGCTATCCGGTTCAATCGCCTGTTCTCGTGCCCTAGATTCTCGACCCTGATTCCTTTCTCTCCTAAGAGGGGATATATCTAATTCTGGTCCATCATCACTCTCAGTGACAATCTTTTTCTTTAAACAACCTTTCCCGATCTCACAAGTTGAGCAACACCTTTTTACTTTCTTGTTATCAGCAGTTACAGCCATCACAAAATTATCTCCATCAGTTAACTTGCATTCATCCTGCCAGTCTTTTCTCTGTCTCAGGTAAAAGAACAAATCCACATATGGCATTTCACTCCATTTCCCTTCCCTTTTACAGTATAACATTAACTGCAGAATAGTATTATAATTCAGTGTTCCATTTATGGGCCACTTTTCCTGATTTTCCAATGTATACAGAGGCCACCAATTATTACAATACTCAATCATCTGGCTTTTTGGCAAATCCTCATATAAATCTCCCCAATGTGCCAATAAACATCCCAATGGAGAGTTTTTCGGGATTTTATCATTTACAGCAAGATTACGCATGCTTTTACTTTTAAACAACCGAGTTAACTTAGATGCCATGGTATAATCACTCACAGTACAATACACAATTATTCAACTCTGTCTCCCCGATCCGCGGATCCACGCTCCACACTCGCTTTCGTGCTTAATTGCACGTCTCACCCTTACAGCCACACTCACACTTTTCCACAATTGTTACTTTAAACAAAGACATAAAACACAATATTATACACTTCTTAATTTTCTTCTCGATACACAGACACAATAAACAATTCTGTATCAGAAGAAAAACCCCTCCTAACTTCTTGTTAGAGGCACTACCTTAGAGAACACTAGAGCATGTAGGTTCTCTTGTTTCCACTTTTGTCCAACCCTGCAATAGCTTTCGCTTATGTCTTACGGGCAGGCGCCTAGGCTTCCTCTTCCACAAGGATCCTTATAGTCCAACCCTGCGCAGCTCTCACCGCGTCTGACAGGCAGACTTACTCAGTGAGACTCAAACCCACTGGTGGGTCTCCAACCCACTCCTTACCATACACTTATTATAGTGGGACTCCTACCCACTTACTACAATTACAAGAAGAAGTGTCTTACCAAAATCCAGGGAACGTCGCGAAGAGCCTTACGGATCGGGGATCGATGGGTATCCCCGAGAAATCCTCGGTGCCGGCTGGAACCGATCAGGTCCCCGACTCCTCCGGTCTCCTTCAGCGAGGTCCCATCTGGGTCGCCAAAACTGTTACCGAAATCTCGGAATGAAGAACTTATCAACACCAATGTGATGTAGATAAGCAGACATTTCTTTATGGACGGCCGGGTGCGTGAGTGAGTCCCCTCACGATCGACGCACACCATGGTTCAAAATCATACACCTTGTATAGAACTCATTCATACATATTCATTAAATATCCATGCATAATCGTAAGATTTCCCATAAATCATTAACATACTCTCCTCTCGTACCCGATTCTGCGCAGTAAAGGTTAGAAAGGTCCGGAAATGGGTCTGGGGTACGATTTGGGTAGGTGGTATGTGAGTCGGTGGTCTCGATCTCCCCCTGCCGGAATTACCTGCCACTTGAGGTAACTGTTTCTTGGCCGGCAACTATGGGTTGCTTCACTCGACTCTCCCCAGTTCACATAAATTCTCATTTTGACATTTTAGTACATCCTCCTAGGTTACATATAAACAATCATCTCAAATCTTAAGTCTGTTATCTAAGTTCTAAACATTCCTACTAGGTGATTCTGACCAATTCCTCCGGCCTTGGTACGGGGCTGTACAGAGGGTTTTCTATAGCCGCTTTTTACTATAACTATAAGTTTCATTAAAATATATTTTCTTATCCTCTTATATTTCTATTACATGATTGATTTTATAAAATCAAATAATCAATCAAATAAAGTCAATCAATCTTAACTTATTAGCAAATCTATAACAGCAGGGGGACCTAAGCCAAAACCTGAGCTAGAATTCAGGCACTTTAGGCTGCTCCAGTGGTTCAAGAAAGGCTTCAGACTGAAAGATCCCGCACTATGCCATCTTAGCAGACTTAAGGAAGAAACTCAGCATCCTGGAGTTCAGCTGTAAGCCTTGTGGTCTCAGTTGCCTTTGCAGCAAGGGATATGTGTGTTAGCAGTACACTTAGAGCTTATCTGGTTTCAGTAGCGAGGAGGCTGGTTTTCCGTAACTGCTCAGTATGCTTCAGGTGGGGCGTCTTTACAAAGCTGAGCTCTTGGTTTGATGGTGGGAACAGGTGAGTGCTGCTCTCTGGAGACCGTAAAGCCCCGTCTTAACAAGGCGCTGCTGCAGGCGGTGAGCCCTGGAGCACCCCGGTACGGAGCCCTACGTTAGGCGCAGGTGGTGGCTGAGATGCTCTGCCTGCTTGAGGCAGCGCTCGGGTGCGCGTGTCGCTGTCAGCAGGCTGCTGGGGTATCGCTGTCAGCAGGCTGCTCTGCCTTGCTTGGGCTCATACTTCTCAGCTCCCGTGCAGTCGTCTCCGATTGCAGCGATACAGACAGCAGATTTTTCTCTCCGGCTCTGTTTTGTGAGCTTTGTGCCTTCTCTGAATGGATTTCAAAGCTCGTTTAAGTGCATGGGAAGGAATTCAGAAATCATGTTTTATATGCAGCATCACTTTCTGAGGGTGCAAACTGATCGCTAAGTTACAAACCAGCCCAAGGGCTCCGTCAGAAGTTAGAAACCAGCCGCAAAGTTGATGTGCTGAGGGAAGAGAAGGGTCCCGTATCTTCTCGCGGAGCATCTAGTGCTGGTGCCACCCAGCCCGGAGTCGGGGACTGGCTCTGAGGCTGCCTGGAAAATCCAGGCGAACCGAAGGAATTCTGTACTGACATGGCAACCTCTCCCCAGGCCGTGAGACCAGGCTGCCCCTGCGCATCAAAGGGAGCGGCATAGGGCCCCAGCTGCGCTTCAGCTTTGACCAGCTGGACATCGGGAAGGTTTTTGTTGCATCAGCCCCCAGCTACGAGGTGAGCAGTGGGGCTTGCTGGGGTTGGGGTGGATCCTGATGGCCCCTGGGGCAGCAGTGAGCTTTGTGCACCTGCTGGATTTCTGGCAACACAGGCAGTTATGTGCACGCATTATTTGATGTAAGTTAAATGTGGGAGTTTTTGCAGAATCTGGATAGTTTTGATGGGGTCTGAAAGGTGTGTATGTTGTCCACAAAGCCCCGATCCCTGCGTTTTGGCAACCTCCCTTTGAGACCAGCTGGGAGGCTTCATGCAGAAAATCCAGCCCTTGACACATGAAAGCAACACCGGGTCAAAAAGGTCAGGATCCAGAGGCTTTTGTTTCAGCCCTAGATGCACTGCGCCCTGGTACCCTGGCGGTTAAAAAGCAGCTGGAACAAAGGTGTTGTGTTCCGACTCGAGTCCGTTGCAAACACCTTTCAGTGAAGCGCAACTTGCTGGATCCTGGCGCCGGAGGGAAGCCGGGCAGCCTCCCCGCGCAGAGCTGCCCGCGCAGGCACCGGGAGCGCTGTCCCTGCTGAGCAGCCTCCTGCCACCCTTCAGACCTGGTGCCCCTCTGGCTCTATGAACAGAGCAGGGCAGTTCTGGAAATGAAGCAAAGGAGCTTTCTGGGTATTTGCCTCCCCCCGCCGATGGTGGCAAGTTTTCTCAAAAAAAAACCAACCAAAAAAACCCCCAAGATACAGCAACTGGAGGCGGTAGAAAATGAGGCAGTACATGGTGCCAGACACTTTCAAAAGCTTGACTATTGCAGGGAAGGACACGTTAAGGTGTTTTCTTGCCAAAATATTGTGCACTGTATGTATGCATTTTTTAATGCTGATTCTTTATTGATTCTATATATATCAATGTGTTGGTTTCATTACTGGAGAAAATGTGAATAAGTAGATGATACTCCAAGTGCTGTATTAAGTAGCCAGACTGGAGGTAAACTTCCGTGTAGGATCCCTAAGTGCAATTTGTAATTAAGGTGTAAAACATATGAGTAGTTTCCAAGTTACCAGTGCAGAATTTGAATACAGGAATGTTTTCAACAGCAGCTGCAAAATTAAAAAAATAAGGGCTGTACCTCTGCTTCTGTCTCAGTTTTTCTGACAGGTTTTGCGAGGACAAAACTTAGGGAAAATAACTGCCAAGCAGGTAGATAAGTCCACAGAAATGGCCGGATTTCACCTGCAGCCTTCGGAAACTGTAGAGCTTTGCTTTGGGTAGGTTTGGTGACCACCAGTGTGCTGATACTCACAGGCAGGTGTGGGCATTTCTTGCTGAATCTCAGCAAATGCTGCAGGATTGTGTAGCTTGTTGGAACAGTAAATAATGGTAAATTAGTAGATGATGGCTGTGAATATTTATGAAAGAGATTCTTTAGAGCAGGTGGAGCTGCTATGCCCCTCACTCTCATCCTTTCTTGACATGTCTGGTTGAGCAAAGACAAAGAGACTCTCAGATCAAAGAAAAGAACAAAATGCGCCTCACTGACGTACCCTAGCAGAGTCGGGGAGTGCTGCTGAAGCTGGTTATGGGGCTGTCCCAAGGTATTTTCTACATCCAGTAAACTTGCTGGCTGTAACGGGAGCTGAATGTGTTTTGCCCTTGGCAGGACTGGGCTCATCTGGAGCGGGAGCAGTTAGGTGACGATTCGCTGTAATGCTGCGACCGCCCTTTGCTGCTCTTTGGGGCAGGTCTGCATCGCCTTGGTGATGCTGACCACATCCTCAGCCCTGCAAGTCCAAGCGGACTGCTCTGTGTCAGTGGAATAAACCCAGAGTGACTCTGTTTATGTGAAGTTATCACTGGGGTTTTTTGCATGCAAAAACCCAAAGGCAGAAACTGTCCTGTTGTGTTTTCTTTGGCTTCAGCCAAGCAGCAGCACACAGCATCTTCTGCCTTTTGTAGAAGTTTAATTAGAAAACAAGTCAGCCTTCTGTAAGGAAAGAAGATTCCTCATGTATTTCCATTTTGCTTTCTTGCTGCTGCAGGTGATCCTGTTTAACAAAGGAGTCATTGATGCCCCCTCCAAGTTGGTCCTTCCGGCGACCGCTCTGGGCTCCTGCTTCTCCTTTCTCCCCCAGGAGGGCATCGTTTTACCAGATGTCCTCCAAGTCATCCAGATCTCCTTCAGTTCCACCGCCCTGGGGCAGTTCACAGAAGGATTCCGGTTCAGTGTGGATGGGTCCCCTGAGCCCGTGACCTTGACCGTCAGGTGAGGAGGGTTACAGGAGCCTGGGGGGTGCCTCCACAGTAATTCCCACTGCAGACTCCTCTCCTCGAGATGGCATCTGCCTCCTTGCTTTCTGTCTTGCCTTTGTTCCAAGGACCCCTGTCCAGCCCTTATCTCTCATTCTCCAGCCCCACAACTCAAGCTGTTTGTTTCAAATGCTTTTGAGATGCCCACCCACCGGGGCAAGCCGAGCCTCCCTCTTCAGGGGGGGTTGTGCACTGGATTTAGTTCTCCAGGGAGGGAAAAACTCCCAGTTCTTTTGAGTGGAGATGAGCTGGCTGGTGGGACATGGGGCTGCAGAGGAAGGAACAGCGGTGGGAGTGCAGGTGGTTCCTCTCCTACCTTGTGCTCCTTCCTGCTCTGCGAGGACCCCGATCTCCCTTCAGAAGCACTATTGGAAGATGTGGCTGTTGCCATAAAGACTGCCCTCTTCCCCCGTTCTCTTGCAAGCTGCGCTGTTACCGGCTGTAGCGCACAGGGCTCTGGGCTGGCTGCTTGGCCGAGCCCTCTGGGCAGTCCTTCAGGTCTGACTTCCTTGAGCACAGCTCCTGTGTGCTCAGCAGAAACGGCAGTTATTTCCCCCCTCGCTGCAAGGCTCACCCTTGGCAGTTTCCCAGTGTGAGACCCAGTTGTGGCTGGTTTGGAGGCAGTTTTCTGTTGTCTTTTGGCAAGTGCTATTACGGAAAGCATGTCTGCTCCCTTTGCTCCATCCAGAGTAGGATGCTGGGGCTTGGCAGGTTAAGTCTGATTATGTGAGGTCCTTGGAGAGGGAACCTCATTGCCAGAAGGGATTTGCTACCTAACTTGTTCTCAGGAACGGATTCAGCTCCAGGAATCGAGAATTAGCATGGGATTGAAACTCCTGAAAGTCAGATTTTGAGTGCTTTTTGATTGTGCAGTCAGAAGATGCCCAAACCATAGGTGATCACTCTTTGCTTGGAAACAGACCTGACGAGGTCCTGAACGCTTGTTCTTTTGCTCTTTAGAAAGGGATGCTGGAACTGGGACACCACGGGTGAGTGCAGGTCCCTCCTGCGGGAGGCTGGGGTCTGTTCATGTGTACGAGAGACCCGGTGGCAGTCCTGTGAATAAAACTAGGAGGCACGGGTCACTGTGCTCCTTGATCTGTATTTGTTTTTTTCAGCAAGAGGCAGAGCTGGCATTGATTGGCATCAACCATGAAATTAATGAATGTTGTGCAGCTTCAAGTGCTGATTTCAGTGGATGTTGGTGAGTTTGGGAGTTTGGAACCTCTCTGAATTTAGGGATGGGCGGGCTGGTGTGGTGGCTTCAGGACACTCATGTTTGGTGGTGCAAATAGTCTTGCTCTTGGATGTGTCAGCCGGTGCACTGGTGACAAGCTGATACTTTCCTCCAAGATTCCGCCATCCACTGTGTAGAACTTGTGCTGCGTTTCTCAGTAGATGTCTGGGGCTCCTGTGGATTCGTGCCTCAAAATCCTGCACGCATAATGGTAGTGTGGAATAAGGTCTGAGGAAGATGTCCATCTAGCCCGTGGAAAGGCCAGTTCCAGCAAAGAGATACCAAAGCAGGGAACCTGTGGCTGAGAGGGCTAGTTACAATGAACCTGCTTCTGCATGGACAGCTCTGCCCGTCACATGACAGATGGGGAAACTGAGGCACAGAGCCATCACTTGTTCAGGGTCCTTCACTGGGCCAGCAGCAACCTGGGGGTGTACCCTGCCTGCCCTGGTGCCCTGAGCCACCTCAGCAGCTGCCACCTGCTGACCACGTTGCTTTGGCTGCCCCTGTGCACAGGGATGCTGTGCCGAGCGCAGGGGTGACGGGTTGATTTGAAACCCACCGTGCTGCTGAGACCAGCTTCTATCCGTCCCGGTGGTAACGAAAGCCGAACACTTTGCAGTTCTTTTTAACCAAGCCAGTTCCTCCTCTGCCTTTGTCCTTACAGGGGCTGTGTCATCGGACCGACTTTCCCTTTCCATGTACCTTCCCTCCATTCGGCGACGTCTCCTTTGGTGAGTGTGCCCTGGGCTTGGACCGCTGGTGGGGAGGTCTGTGCCTTACTGAAATGAAGCGCTTTGGGAGCGTCTGTCACTTGTGTTCCTCCACAGCAGCCTTCAGGGTGTTAGAACCAGGGCTGCCGCTTGCTCAGGTGGTATTTTGCTGCCGTGAGATCAAACAGGACCAAAGGAATAGAAAGTCAGGATTTTCCTGGTGCCCTCAGAGCCTGCTCAGCCCCAACCTCCCAATCCTTGGCGGCAGAATGATGGTGAAAGCCCTTGTCCCAGAAGGGCCCAGGGGATGGGGCTGCAGGAGAAGGGAGTTGGAGCCACACGCTAGCCTGTGGCTGCTCAGGGTGAACGTTCCTGTTGCAAGGCGAGGACACCACTTACCCACTTGACCTTTAGTGTGAGCTGTTAATTTGTGCTGTGAGGGCTCCTCGTTATCACCTGCCCGGTAATAAGCCCAGGCAGTAGCTCGGCATTGGTTTGGGCAGTGATGTCTCCAGAGATGTGGGCTCCTTCTCCTTCCCCAGCCGAAGCACTGCTCCACTGACGGAGCCGGTGGCTGAGCACCCAGAGCATCTCCACTGAAATGCAGATTCTGATTCTCCATCTCGAGTCTCAGAGAAAAGGCTTTGTACTGAGATGATCTAAAGTTTACATGTGAAATCAATTGGGGATTGATTGAAGGGCCGTGATCATTCTGTGCCCAGGATGCCTCTGTGGTTTCATGCGGTTCGTGGACTTTCTAGGAAATCTCAGTACTTTCCCTGAGCCACTTCCCCCTCTCCCTGCATCACCACTCGGCCACTTCTCTGCTTCCTTTTGAATAAATAGACCCACAAGAAACGCACCGGCAGAAATGCGGTTGTGTAATAGGAGGTTCATCCTACTTTAATCTGATTTCATTAACAAGGCCTTTTCAGCTGAAGGCAGCTATTGTATTTTTGCTTCTTGTCACTGTGCTGCTGGCTGTTGTCTGCATCTGGTGACTTCGGTCCCATTTGGGGCTGTGCAGTGGGTCAGTCGGTGCATGTCCTTTCTGTGCCCCACCCCCGCCTCCCTGCCGGAGTAATTGCTGGCGGTGGGCAATGGTCACTGCTGCTGGGCACAGAGGAACTATCTGCTGTGTCTGCAGGTGGTTTTCCTCCCTGTCTTTATTCAAATAGCACTTGGTAAGCAGGGCATGGGAGGTGTCTTCTGGCAGAGCTGGTGTCCGCTCCAGACCAAGCTGCGGGCTGGTGTCCTGCCTCTGCAGAACAGCCACCCCCTCACCCAGTGTGGTTGTACCACTGGTTTTCCGTTGTGGAAAGCAAGTGTCAGAGCTGAAGTGATGTCAGGCTTTGTGGGCAGTAATCAAAGGCAGTGTGGATGTGATGTCCCCGTTTGTTAGGTAAGGTGAGACACAGTTCCTGCTCATTTCTAAGGAAGCATCAGGTTTGCCTGCAGTGAGGTGGGCCGAGTTGTCATGTGCTCAGTCTGGTTGCCCAGAAACAGGAGATGCCTTAAGGGTCCTGCCTAGAGAAACTGCATTAGAGTGCAATGCATCATGTTGTAGTGCCCGGTCTCATCCTTTCTTTTCCTTACATGACAATGCCCTACTTTCATATATTGAAAACTGGGGGAATGTTCATGGAGTTAATGGGGGATTTTACAGACTGAATTTTCAGAATAAATGCTCTGTCTGGGTGCACACTGATCAGTGAGAAAGAGTTGGGGCTGGTTTGGGGGCAGGTGAGAGAGCTCCTCACAGGTAGAGACAGCTCTTCAGCACCAACGGCACTGCCCATTGCCAAGGAAGCAAGCTGTGCCATCCATGGAAAAAGCAACTTCAGTCACAACTCACTCCTCCCTGAGCTTCTCCATTACCTCTCATTCACACTGAAAAGAGATAAACAACAAGCACCGGTCTATCCTAACAGGAGAGTCACACCAGGAATCACGGGATAGCCGGGGACTTGACTGATATTTGTCTCACCTTCCCAGGCTTTCCTCGCACCCTGCCGTGTCGCCTCACTAACACCTCCTTGGTTCCCATGACTTTCAACCTTCGCATCCCTGGCGAAGGCTCAGGACAGCGCAGCGTCACCAGTTTTGCTCAGATATCAGACAACACTTGCCCGTCCTGGAGAAAGGGAGCCCAACATCACATCAAGCCAACTGAATTCACCATAATGCCCTGCAAGGGGACCATCCGCTCCCAAGGAGCCCTGGGGATCCAGGTATGGCACGAGCCCGGCCATACGTGCTTCAGCAGGTGGAGCTGAAGCTTCACTGGTGCGCAGGAGGGCTGTAGTGCTGCTGGCTTTGGGCATAACGCAAGTAAGAGATCGGTGTTCGTGTTAGGTTTTTGTGAGCTGGGGTACTCTGGGGCGGAGCACCGTTTTGTTTCCAAAGTTGTAAGCCAAGGATCGTGTACCCTACGGTGAAGCACAGAAGCCATGCGTGTGTGTCTGAGCTGCTTAGAGCAATTTGATTTAAAGTGGGCCGAGGAAGGATGGGGACAGAAGGTGACTGTTAAAAGAAAGATGTCATTGCATAAAGCAGTTTGCTATTCTTCCCGGTCTTATCTTTCCTCTCGTGTGGAGCAGAATGGTTGCATCCACTGCAGCGAGGACTGGAAAAGCTCCAGCAGCCATGAGCTGCACAGCTGCTGCTGGGCCACGTTTTGCCCTCGGCTTCCCACTGTAAAGCTGGACTCATTCTGTGAAAGTCAACAGATTTCCTCTGGATTTATGCTGTTGTAGTCGAGAGTAAAAATTGGTCCCAGTGGCAAGTAGAACATGAATTGTGCTTTAATTTAGCTTACATATGCCCTGGTATGCAAGGCGTACTTAATAAATCGGATATCGCCAGAAGAGTTTTGTTACTCGGAAAGACAGTGGTCTACACGTGGACCAGCAGGAGAACTAAGGCAAAATATCGCTCCCTTTCCTGACCGTGGGTGAGAGCCAGAGGACACCATGCGTGGCTGATGGCTTCTGGCAGTGATTAAGTATCTGACGCTCTTCTCCTCTACCAGGTCACCCTGTGTTCCAACACGGTGGGGCGATACGAGCTGGCGCTGGTGGTGGGCGTGGATGGTGTTGGCCAGGAGGTGTTGGCGTGCCTCTCACAGCCAGGTACCGGCGCTTTCCTTGCAGCTGGCCACCTTTCCCCGCGTACCCATGCCCAGCACGCTGCCTGGCGTGGGGTGTCCTGGCTTCAGCTCCAAATGAGAAATGTTGCTTAACGAGCTAGTTCTGCCCAGCTCGCTGTGAGCACAGCCGTGCTTTGAAAGCAGCCCATGTTGAGAGGCACCTGTGCTCAGTGCTCAGGGCCATGCCTCTGTCTTTTTTTTTTTGGTTTATTTTATTTTTAAGGGAGCAGTGATTATATTCACTATTGGCCTGTTGTCTGGGACGTGAGGAGTAATGAATCTCCAAAGGACTGCCCCTGCTTCTCCCTGCAAGCGGTGGGCTTGTGCTGGGTTGGCCCAAAATGCAGCATTTGTTTGGAAGGCGGCGAGCAGCCTGCTGAAAGCTGGGGTCTGGCTCAGTTAATGAAGGCGTGTGCAAATGGGAAAGGGGCTTACGGCAGGAGTGGTGAGGGGAAACTAGTCCTTGGTGTGGCAGGTGAGCTCAGGTTTCTCTGGTTCTCTTGAGCATGAACGTTCCCAGACTTAAGCCAAAAGCTGCAGCGTCGTTCAATGCCGTTGCGCCGCAGCGGGTGCCAGTTTAATGACGAGAGGGACGCAGTTGCTGGTGCTGTTCCCTCTCCCCGGCAGAGTCACCCACTGGGTGCCTGGGCTGCAATTTTGTAAAACGAGTGGGAATGGGAAGAGTCAGTGTGTGGGCTGGTGTGTGGAGGACCCAGGCAGCTGCAGGAGCTGGGAGAGGCTGGTCACCCAGCGCGAGAGGCAGGCGGTGCTGGTGCCCTCCATCGCGGGGGCAAGCGGCTGAGGTTTCAGGCAGGGCGAGAGCGGTACGGGAGAGGAGGGAGTTGCTTTTACTGAGATGCGGGAGTCTTGTTTTCCTTGAGCTTTGGGGAGCGCTGGTCCTCAGCGGGAAGGCTCCCGCAGAGCTCGTGCCTTGCTGGGACTGTGGGAGGGTCCTTGCCGGCCTCCTGGGGCAAGGGAGGGGCAAAGCTTGATGAGAGAGCACTGGGGCAGGGCACTGGGCAGCCTCTGCCACGGGAGTCTGGGGCTGCCCCTCCTTTACAAGAGGCTGTTGAGTAAGAAGAAGTTAGAGGTGATCGATTGCCGTAGAGGTAGGAAATGTCTATCTGGCAGAGACAAATGCCTTGTGTCTGTTTCATGCTGTTTGGGGAGTAAACAACTTCTACATTCTCTCAGTGTCTCTAATTCCCTTTGGTCATCTCTTCACCCGGATGTGTCGTTCCTCCACTGCCCGTGCTCAGCCCTGTTCTGACATTTGGACGGTGCTTTCTGAAGTTCCCTTGCGAGTGGATGCTGACCCTTGTGAACGACAGCGATCTTCCAGGCTGCTGTGGAGTCCTTCCTCAGGCTTGGCGTCGTGTTCGCCTCCTGCCCTCAAACGTCGTTATCGAGGGGTTTGTTAGGAAAAAAACGGGGTTTGGATAAGACCTTTGCTGTTTTATATTCAAACCTAAAGTTTTGGAGAGAACGGGAAGCTACCTGAATATGAACTTCAGGAGCGGTTTGAACTCTTCAGAAAGCAGTTTCGGTTCTAGTCTTTGGGGTGCTTTCATGCAGGAGAACTTGGAGGGTTGTGAAAAGCTGCTGCAAGGAGGCCGCCAGCACCGGAGTGGGCGTTTGCGAGTGCAGCAGCTTTTGGACCCTGTGAGGATGCTAATTAGGCCCATACAAATCTTGCTCCTTGTGTTGTGCCTTTCTGCTTTCTCCTAGGGATTTTTAAAAATGTGGGTGAATTGCCGTTGTGGTGGATGTTAAGAAGCTTGGAGTTTCCTCAGAGGTCACTCTGAAGTTGTCTTTGATTCTGTCCCTTATAGGAGCACAAGGAGGATGCTGCTGTGTGGTACTCCAGCCCTGTGCCGTGTGGGATTATCCAGCCTCACAGCTCGGTAGAGATCCCGTTGACGCTGGAAGCCCAGGCGATAGGAAGGCAGGACACTGTGGCTAGTGTCTCAGTGTTTGGGAATGAAAGATCCCCGCTGGTGAGTGCTAGGCGAGATGCGTGCCTTTGTGTGACTCATCTTGGTGGGCATAAAGTGTACAGGGGTTCTGCCAGGGAAAAGGAGAACGTGACAATACGTGGCTGGTGCGGACACGGAAAGAAGGGATTCATGGCATAAGTAGCAGCTAATGCCTAGAGAAGGGTGGTGTCCTCTTAGGTGGAAATCTAAGTGTCTGAGATGGTGTTTAATTACGGACGTGTGAGGCGGGATAACAAGCCCAGTCTGAAACCCAGAGCAATTCCTGGGTCTCTCGCTCTCCTGCGTTACGAGATGAGCAGCAACCGCTGCTTCATTAGAACTCTTGTTCGGGAGCGCACGGGGACATCGCTGAATACCACTAAAGCAAGAGCGGTGTAAGAGACCGTGCTGAAATGATGATTTCTGTAAAGCTGGATTTAAGCTTTCCTGAAAGTCAGGTCCATCCCGCCTGAGAAATATCCATCATATCTCTTTGCCAAAAGCCCCAGCCAAAGACGCATGAGACTCCACACTGCTTGCATCTGGAGCACAAGCTTTTTTTTCTTTTCTTTTTTTTTCCCTACCAAGCTTGAAAAGGGGTGAGGCAAAGCATTCCTGGACTAAAGGCTCCTACAGGACATTTGCATTCAGGCATATACAGCAGCAACAACAAAGTGCAGGCAAGAGAACGTTGTATCTGGTGTCCTGGCTTCCACTGGCTGAAATCGAGAACAAATTTAGTTAATTAAACTTTAATTTAAAAGGATACTAACTTTTGAAGCAGCTGTTTTAAAATGTCTTGTCCTCTCTCTGAGCACGGAAGGGGATATCAGAGGATTCCCGAGAACGTGAAGCTTTCTGTAACAGAAAGGAAGGCTGACATTTTGAAAACAATTGCAGGGATATAAACTTTTTATAAACCGAATTGAAACGATGATGCCAAATCCCTTGGATGCCACTGGTCATCTCAACCCTGGCTGCTGGGGATGTGCATGTAAACCAGTCAACAGCAAGGCCAGGCAATGCAGGCTTTGCAGGGAAGTCTCACGTTTGACAAAACAGTTGCTTGCAAACAGAAGGCATGCTTCCCCGAAAGAGGAGGGTTTCTCCCCACTGGAATAACCAGTTGTTTAAATGTCAGCTGGATTTTGAACTACAGGTACCTTGAAAAGCTTTTACGCTTGGGCTAACAATTTATAAATTGAAAGTTGACCTTACCTTAATCTTTTCTGTTTGGACGTGAACGTGTCAATGTTTTGCCCAAAGGGCGAGCATTTCAGCTGGAGAAGCGTAGCTGTGCCTAAAGAAAGGACTAGATGCGTTGCATTTTCTATAGGTCTGTCTTCTGGTTGCAGTGCAGTTCCAGTAGTTCCCTGGTAGCTGACGCACCCAAAGCTTTCTGGGCTGGCAGAAGAGCTGGCTGTCTTGTTACGTGTCCTGCGCTGGTGGCAGATCCTACCCGTACGGCTGCAAGTCTGACCTTGGGAATCGCTGCAGTGTGTTCCAGTAGAACTTCAAAGCTCGTTCTTGCCTTAGGCTGGGGTGCCCAGTGTCGATGCCTGGTCTTTACCACCGTTTCAGGCAGAACGTGGTACAGATCTTTCATCCAGGCTGTGCAGAGTCCCTCCACAGCTCCGTTGTCGGGTATTTTGTTTGCAGGTGAACGCGTGCCAGCTCCAGTCTGGCGTGTGTCATCTGCATGAAGGAGCTGGTAAATCCCAGCGCTGGCGTTACTGGTGGCAGAGCTGCCATCGCTTGTTGCTGCCTTTCCCTGTGCCATGTTGCCTGTAACGCTGTTGCATGGCATTTTCCTTGTCCCTTTTAGAACCCTGTAGATGAAGGGGTAGCGTTTCTGAAGCCCTCTCCTTGGTGGTGAGGATGCGTGGTGTTAGTACACAGGCTGACAGAAGGCAGCTCTCCTGGGCATCCTCCAGATGTTGTTCCGCTCATCCCCAAAGGGCTCTGCCCTGCCTTTGCTGCTGCTGTCCCGCTGTCACCGGGAAGCTGAGCTGGCTGGCGAGGCGCAGCTCTTCCCTGCAGCTCCTCCTTCCCGGGAGCTTTGGGCAGCATCGCCCAGACATGCATCATCGTGCATGGCTTCAGTTCCTTATTTTGGAGGCCCCAGCCTTGGTAGGTGAGGTTTTTGGCTCTTAGTTGCACGCAGCAGTGCCCTGCCAAGGGATGAGCATTTCTGGATGCTGCTGCTTCTGGCTGAGTTGGGCTGGTGATTCTGACAGCGGTCAATACCACTTCCTTGAGCCAGACATCATTAAAGGTTTTACATCGTGGAAGCTGGTTTCTTTTTCGGTTAAATCGTACTCTGTGCCCTCCAGTGAATCATACGGCGTCTGGTCAGTGTTGGGAGTTCTATGCATTCAGATCCTGTTGAAGTGTTGAGGTGTTTGGAACCAGTGAAATCCACCGCAAGAGTGCACAAATTCTCGTTGTTTTTAATGATGTGGGAAGGTGGTTTAGCAAAGGGATCTGTGTTCCTCCTCCAGTAGTCTGTGCCAGTTCTGCAAGGAGAAAGCTTTTGGTTCTGACTGTCAAGAGAAAAAACACCACTTGAATGATGTAATGAATAATTAATGCCTGTTATTCATGCCATACCAGGAATACACATAAGCACACATCAGAGGCCATAACTTGCACGATCTCTGCTCTGAAGAGCCTGCTTCGCTTCTGGCTTGTGCTGGTTTTCAGAGGTGCATTTTTGGGAATGTCAGAGAAGTAACTGTCCAAGTGTCGCTGTGCAGCAGCAGCGGTCAGGGAGGTTTGGGGCAAGGCTGAGCGGCAGAAGGAGCGGGAGCAGGCACAAGGCAGAGAAAGGAGAGCTAACTGTGGAGGAGGTCTGGAAAGGAGAGCGTGGGACCCAGGGTTTCTCTGTCCCCTGAGAACGGGAGCTTGTGGCTTTCAGATGGGGTCACTCCCGAGCCTGCACTTGCCCCAGGCCTTCTGTTTCAGCCTTGCAACACTGAAAACTTCCAACAGCCGTACTTATCGCCCAGTCGAGGAGGACACTTAGAGCTGTCTCATATTTTTTAACTTCCCCTGCTTTTCTTTTTTCTTTCCTACCTGCTTCCTGGAGCAGAATATCTGTTTAGTGAGCATTGGAGAAGAACGGGTTGTCTACGTGCATCTGAGTGAGATAAATTCCAGCAGTATTGAAGTCCTACAAGATGCGTCCAAAACTCTCCACCTCTCCAATCAGGCTGTCATCCCTGCTTCCTTCTGTGTAGAGATGGTAAGTATCTGTGGGACTATTTCCCAATGAAAATTGACTGGTCTGTAGCAGCCTGTGGCCTGATTTTTACATGCAACGTTCCCATATTGCTGTCTCGGAGAGAAAGCAAGATATTCCGTCCCAACGCAGCGAGAGGAGCCTGGCTCTGGGGGCAGTTTTAGCTGGGGCACCCCTCAGTAAAATAGACAGCTTGCATAGATGTTTGTGCAGAAATGAGTCTGGATCATCTTTACAAGTTTTCCCTCTGTTTTCTGGACGGTATTTAACGGAGAGTCGTGTCTTTGGAGCTCTGAGATCAAGAGGCCCCTGTGGCCCTTTGCTCCTGGACGGGCATGGATTTCCCGACGCTTTCCCCATTAGGTCTGCGTTTGCTTTGTGTCAGACTGCTGTTTGTGACAGAGTCTGGGGTGTGAAGTTTGTCCTCAGCCTGCCTGTGGTGAGGTGAGTTTCACACCTGCTGGGGGCCCAACCAGCTGTGGTGTTGCACAAAAATATAACGGTAAGGGTTGTGTAGCTACAGAGCGTGTGGGCTCCGTCGCGTTGCAGGGCATCTCCGGAGGCCAGCCGCAGGGAAAGGCCGTTGAACTGATGGAGGCTGCAGCTGACAAGCTGCGTGGCAGGTGGCAGGAGGCGGTTGGGTCGCTGCCCTGGCAGGGGGGGGCAGGGCTGGTGCAGCCAGGGAGGGCTCCTGTGCGGACGCTGGGTGGGATGTGCCGCTCACTGGAGGTGGGATCTGTGAGGGGCTTAAAAACAGGGTTGGGAGGAGGTTTGTTCTGCTCCACGCTAGGTGGGCTGGATTTGTGGAGCTGGTTCACCCAGGCCTGGCTCTGTGGGCTTGGTTGGGTCTGCGGGTAAAGCATCAGGCAGCGTGCGAGAGGCCAGGCTCAGCCTCCTGGGCCAAGGGGGAGGGGGGCGAATTTCCTCCTTGCTGCTTTTCCAGCTGTTTGGGGGACAACAGTAACCTCCAAGTGGGGGAGGGATTCCCAGGGCAGCTTTCTTTGAATCCACCATGAAAACCCGCTTTCCACCTGTGGCGAGAGCAAGCCACCAGGGATGGCTGGTACTGGTGTTGAAATGATGGGTTTGCATGCCTGTCGCAGGCAGTGACCCGCAGAGCTGTTCGGGTCCTGCTGCCCCGGTGCAATGCCTCCCTCCTCCCCGGGCAGCTCGCGGTGTAGCCGGGGGGCTTGCAGGGTACATCTGCCCCTCCGTTGCCTCAGGGCCCTAACCCATGGGACTGGGCAATAAAGCCTGTCGTGCTTCACCGCCATCTCTGCCAGTCCTGGGGCTGATCAGTCACTAGAGCAGTAATACGAGGCGGCTCAGGGACGGTTTCTTTCCCTGCAATAAAGACGGGCTCTGCTTGAGCAGTGGCTTGGACCAGATGATCTCCAGAGGTCTCGCCAGCCCCAGCCGCTCTGTGACTCTGTGTGTGTGATGATCCCCCCTGCTGACTCCACGGGGCTGAGTTCCCCCATGGTGCGCATCTCTGCTTTTCAGGGCAGCTGCTGCTCTCATGGAGACGTGCCAGGAGGCAGGTCCTGGGAACCTGCTCCATCAGCCGCTTCACCAAAGGCTCTTCAGACAGACTCCGGGCACGGTGCTGCTGAGGCTGCCTGATGGGAGCAGCGCGGGCGTGGGCGAGATGTGCCCGAGCTGCGCCCTGGCCCTCAGCAGCTGCCTGCTCTGCCGCTCTTTTGCTGCCCCAGTTGAAGTTTTGCCCTTGGCTGCCTTACGCTGCCTGGCAGCTCCTTGACGGGAAGCAGAGGGGACTGAATAATTGTGGAGATAAAGCCTGAGATGCAGTCGGGTGTCAGGGTGACGTGCACGTGTCCACCTGAGAGCGGAGCAGGCTGCGCTGTGCCTTAGCCCAGCTGATGGGTGACACGGGCATCCTTCATTCCCCCGTGTCCCTGAACCCAAGCCTTGTGTCCTCTAAAGCGCCAAAGCCGCTGCTCTGGTTCCTGCTTGGAGGTTGCTGCAGGGTGGTGAGCCATCATTTCCCTGTCTCCCGTTTGTTGGCCAATCTGCAAACGGTGGCTGTGAGGCTCAGAGATCATGGTCTCCACTTGAAAGGGCGAGTTATCGACTGAAATTTTCACAGGAGCGTTGCATCGGGAATGTTATGCAGACTGACGGACAGCCTGACAAACTGAATGAGGTTAATTTAAGGGGCGGCAACAGGGCAAACGAAAGGCTGGTGTCTCGTTTGAAACAGAAAAGGAAAATGCTGTAATGCAGGTGGCCGTGCTGCCACCCCGGTGGTACTCTTAACCCTCGAGTGATAATTGCTCTTCCTGTTAAGGCAAGCTTGCTGCTGGCGTTGTGGGAGACAAGATCATTACCTGAGCAAGCCAGCATGATTTGTGGTGAACTTCACTTTGGGATAGTGACTTCAGGAATTCCTTGCAGTCCCCCTCAGGCACCAGCTTCCCTGTACCCCTCTCCTCTCTGCTGGGTGAGTTGTGTCTGTTCTATTCTCAGTTGCAGGGAGCAGCAGGGAGGGAGTATCTCTGCCACCAGAAGAAAATAAGTAAAAACCCGCCAAATCTGTGTGTTGAGACGGGGCTTTTTGGGTTGGAAGAGGGGTGTAGGGACTGCATACCTGCATCCTCGGTTGGCTTATCCCTGCTTGCCAGGCTGTCTGCAGATCTGCGACCCTTGGGACCAGTGTGTCGTCCTGTGCTCACACTGTCAAATCCTGTGTCTGTCGGGTGTGCTTTTCCCTGTCAGATTGCTTTCCCAGCTGCCAGGCAGCCCAGCGTGTTAGGGAATCCTCTGGATCCAGCAAGGGGAGGATTTGTGTCTGTCTTGGGTAAAAAAAGACTGGAGGAATGAGTCAACATGAAGGAGCTGTTGCAGCTTAGCTGGGGGCTGATGTAACCTGCTGACAAAAGTGGCTGTTTCTCCTCCTTGCTCCATTGTCATCTTCTTTTCCTGCCTCCCTAAGTGCCTGATTTTTGCCGTATTGACAAGTGCCAAAGGCTTGTTATGGACTGATGGAAGTGTTTGCTCTCCCTGCAGAAAGGAAAAAGCACCATTCTTAGGTCATTTCCTACTTGTTCTTTGTCATGCTGTCTTCTCGGAGATGTTTTATGTGGCTGCTAAGGCTGACATCTCTTGGCATCACAGAAGGCAGCTGCATGTCACATCTCTGTGATCAGGAAAGAAGAGACAGGCCTAGGGTGTAAGTTTTCTTAATCAGTGGCAGCTTTTTTCTGCCTGCATAACCCCCGTGCTGGGTCTGTTATGTGCTGCCACAGGGCGCAAATGGTTTCCCAGCGCCTTGTAACGAGGGAGGAGGCAGAAGACCTTCCTTGGGATTTCCTCTTCTCATGACAGTCGTAATGCGGGGTCCTGTCTCCTTCAGCCTGGTCCCTGACCTCCCTGATCCAGAGCCCTGTGCTCCAGGTGAAGCTCGCTGCTGCCTGGTTTCCAGCAGCGGTCGTACAGCCAGCTGCTTCGTCTTCAGGAGGGTGCCTGGTGGCTCAGTGCAGATCCCCTTCGGCGTTCCCAGGGATGCGCTGCTGTCACATTCAACTGGAGCTGACCTTGCAGAAGAGACCAAGTTTTGTTTGTTTTTTAAAAAAAGAAAAAAAGCTGTAACTATTTGTCTTGTCACTGGGATTCACTGCAGATAACTGATTTTTCAGGCAATGTATAAAGGCTCTTGGTCAGGTGTGGTGTAAGCAAGGGCAGAACACGCAGTTCCCATTCCCATACTGGCTTCTCCCCTCTAGCACACAATTTTTTTCATTTACTAATTTAATTGTTTATTACCTCAAGCCTTTGGCGACACTGCCTTTATTAACAAAACGGCCATATGGAGAGACAGCAAAACACGGAGGAGATAAACTTAAAAACAGTGCCGATGAGGGGATGCTGCTTTAGTGATTCTGTTCCTTGTTCTGGCTGACGGGCAATTCTGTTGCTCTCTGAGCAAACCGTGCAGGCTGGGGGCAGTGAAGGCTTTGAAGAGCATGTCAGCATTGACTGCAGTTCTCCCCAGCTGCTCTCACTGAAGTCGGAGCAGACTTGAATTGGCAAGAGGGTGGTTTTTAAATCTACTGCAAATTACCACCCCCACCCCCACCCCCGCCCCCCAAAGCAGCTGAATAATTAGCCAGCGGGTCAGTGTTTGCTCCTAGTGAGACAGAGGCAGACAGTGCTGTGCCCTTCAAATGGTATCTGCAGTGCTATTTAGAAATTAGGGTTAAATTAACCTTCCAGGGTACGGGCAGCGCTAGCCCTGCATATGTGGCCTCTTCCAAGGTGAGCAGAACTTTTGAAGATGCGTAGGCTTAACTCTTTCCAGAGCTGTCCCACCAGAGCCTCATGGTGCTCCAACAGCTGACCTTTAGAAGTAAACCCTTGGTTTGGGTTTAAAGGCTGTGCTGCTTATACAGCAGTACCAGTTTCTGATTTCCACCCAGTTTGGTTTTGCCAGAGCTGTAGGGAGCTTGTCATGTCGTGGCTGTTCTGGAAAATGGTACAGTGAAAGGAGAGATAGAAATGGCAAATTTTTCCCCTCAGGGCGATCAAATGCTGGCAGAGGTTGCCCAAGGAGGTTGTGGAGTCTCTGTCCTTGGAGATCTTCAAAGGCCAAGGGCACACAGTTCTCAGCAACCTGCTCGAGGCGAGCGTGCTGGAGCAGAGGGCTTGGCCCAGAGGACCTCCACGGGTCCCTTCCAACCCCCCCTCCTGTGTGGCTCTGTGCTTTGCTTTTCCTCCTAAAGCCCCTCAGCTCAGCCCCGATGCCCGCTGGAAAGGGTGCTGGGGCAAGGGACCATCCCAATCTCCTCCCCGAGGGTCCACCCCAGCACAAGCGCTCCCCACTCCACAAGACCCTATGGCAGACACAGTCAGGAGAGGGAAAAGATTCTTTTATTGTCAACAGCAGCTGCAGGGGCCCAGGAGTCACAGCTGTTCAGCCGGTGAAAATCAGTCGGCACCTGCAACGACAGAGTCAGAAAGCTCTGATAAGCCCCCAGAGGCAGGAAGAGGCAGGATTTGGTTCCCCCCTCTTTGGGGGACGCTGTTTCCGAGGAATTCCTCATGGCCCAGAAGGGACAGCTCTTGCTGGCCTCCACTCGAGGCCGGCTCCGGTGCCTTCTCCCCAGGGGTGATGTCCCTAGGGAGCTGTGCGTGCGCAGGGATGCTGACAGTGCCCCTGTGCCGCGCAGCAGGGCTCGACGGGGAGCCCCCGGGGAGCTGCCGTGGGGCTCATCCCAAACCCTGCTCAGCACCAGCCCTCGCCGGCCCTTGCCAGCCAGCTGGGCTGACTTAGGGCCGTGTTCAGGGCTGGGAAAGATGGGCAGCAGCGCGTGGTACGCACCTGGCCTTCCTGACGTGCTGCAGCTTCCTGCATTTTCTCAGGTTTGGGTCCACAAAATCACTTCCTCTCTTCTCCTTTTTATTTGTGCTTGGCTGTCCCTCTCCTCTGCCCAGGCTTCTTTTCTCTTCCTTTTCCTTGACTTTTCCTTCTCCTGCTGGGAGCCTGCAAACCTTTCCATCCCACAGCGTGATGAGATGGGGAAAGCCCCAAGCCCCTGCAGCGAGCTCTCAGGTCAGGCAAGGGGAGCTCTTCCTACCTGGTTTCCTGGGGCAGGCTGGTCAGTTGTGGCAGGCGTGCCAGGGACTCTGCCGTGCCCTCGGGGGTGCCTGGAGGCAAATCTGGAGGTGCCTAAACCAGAAACTTGGGAGGTAACGGGTGGCAAGTGACAGCCTGGGGTAGTGAGGGCCTGACTGCCAAATTGCTGTATGAGCTCTACAGAGGAGATGCTGGTTTGCATCGTGCACATTTTGCACAGTCCAGCCAACGCAGCCTAGACTTGATGAAGCTGCGACGGAGTAGGATTTGAGCAAAAGCCCTCTCAAGGTGGCAGCTACTCCTTTCTGTCCTTTTGTGGGTATTTTGTAGGTATGTTTTGTTTGATGAAGCAGATCATACTTAATGAAGTGCATTCCAGAAACAGCCTTTCCAGTTTTCCTTAGCACGCACCACTCTGGGGGGAGAGGAGGAACCCCAAAGGCACAAGAGAGCGGCTGCCAGGAGGAGGCCCAGCGGCTGCTTGGCCTCCTGGGAAATTACTGTCCCACTTGAGACATGTTGCCCCAGCGTCTGTGGAGCTGCCGTACCTCTGCCGCTTTGGGCCCTGCCCCTGTGTCTCCCCCAGCTCCGCTGTCGATGCCCAGCAGAGAGGCGGCTGCATCCAGAAAGGCTTTTGCCGGACGCTGGGTCTCTGCTGTGCCTGCAGGGCCACTTTGCTCTTCGCACCGCAGCTCTGGAAAGCAAAAGCACGTGCAGCAGCGCGACTTCTTGGAAGTCAAGAACACCTAAGCAAAGCCCAGCCGAGCCCTACACCACTTGTCTCGTCAGCGTTGAGGTTTCTGGCATCCCAAGCCCCAGTGTCTGTGACAGGCCTCAGTCCCGCCTCCTACCTGTGCCCCGGTCCATGGGTGCTGGCACCTCCTCGGCTGATGGAGGGGAGAGGCCGGCCACCTCCTCCCCAAAGATGTCCCCGCAGTTTTCAATGAGGAACTCCACCAGCACGTTCACCTGCAGACATCAAAGCCTTGGTCTCAAGCCAGGTGCCTGCAGACGTGTCAAGCAGCCTTTCCCACTGCTGACCCTTCGCCTGCGCAGGCGGCTGCGGCTGGGGGTTGCTCTTCCAGGCACCCAGCCCACCAGCACTGGCCCAAGGGAGGAGGCAGCCAGGGACCTCGCAACAGCCAAGCTCCGATGGGCCGGGAAGGCAGCACTGGCTGCTGGGTAGGGCGTACCTTCTCGGTCACCGCCAGCATGGCCTGCAGCGGGAGCAGGTCCTCGTTGGGTGGGCTCAGCAGGTTGGGCCCGACGCAGATGGCCAGGTTGCTGCAGCTCATTCTGCTGGTGGCTGCGTTGTGGCCGATGTGCTGCAGCAGGGCCATCAGCCGCTTCAGGAGGAGGAGGTTGGCCGCAGGCAACTTGTCGGCCACCCTGAGGGAAGAGGAAGACAAGGCTGATGAAGCAGAGGGTGCCCACAGCCGTCCCTGCAGCTGGCCCCAGGCGGGTGGGAGCCAGCGGCCGTGTTGCACAGCTTTGCAGCTGCCCGAAAAGACAGCTTTCTGAGGAGCCCGTGCCTTTGCAGGCAGGTCCCAGAACTCTCCCGGTCCCTGCTCACCAGGCAGGCTGCTGCCCACACTTACGCTTTCAGCTCCTCCACCTTGGCCTGCTTGCTGGCCCTCTCCATGGCTGCCATCCAGTCCTCGTAGAGGTCGACGACGAGGAGCTTGGTGGGGATGCTTCGCAGGAAGTCCTGCAATGCCAAGGGCCGCAGGTGAGCCTTTGAATGCTGCAGGCCAGCCAGGAGCTCCTCCAGCTGCAGGTCAGAAGCGCTCACCTTCAAGATGACGGCCAGCAGCAGCGCAGGCTGGCTTCCTACGTCGATGTCCTTGCCGCGGTCCAGGGCCTCGCGCAGCTGCCGAAGTTCTGTCCCACCGGCAGCTCTGCGGAATATCCCCTCCGTTGCTGGTCCTTGCTGGCGCAGGACAGCCAGCAGCTCCTGCAGGAGAGGCAGGAGGCCACTTGCTTGGCTGAAGAACCAAGCGGTGGCAAGGACCAGAGCTCTGCCCCAGACGTGGTTGCCTAAGCACCACAAAGGGTCTGGGACCAGAAGCAGGTTCTGGGGGTGCAGAGCCCAGTGCCCTGTCCCCGCAGCTGCTGGGGACACGCAGGCCCTCTCCAGAGCAGCCGGAGGGAGGGCTGGGGACCCCGTCTGTCCAGGCTGGCTTACCTGGATGGGCCGGGGCAGCGTGTTGTCCTCCCCACAGAGGGCTGCCAGGGGCTGCCCAAAGAGCACCCTGCTGCAGCTGGAGCCCGCTTGTCCTGGCACCTGGGCAGCGGCCGGGGTGCGCCGCAGGGCGAAGGGCCAGGGCAGCCCCATCCTCCTCCTGCTGGTGCTGCTCCCGCTGCTGCTCCCTCCTGCTGCAGAGGAAAACAGAGTAAGACACCACCAATGGAGACCCCAGGCCAGCGGTCCCAGCGCCTGCCCTGCCCTGCGCTGCCCTGCCGGCAGCACGGTGCTGTGTGGTGCGGCAGGATGGGCAGGGAGGCAGCAGCTGGAACCGCGGCTGTGGCTCGGAGGTGTTGACTTAGAGGCTCTTGAGAGCCATCGTGCCACGGGGTCAGCCTGTGCCAGCCTTCGCCCTGCCCTCCTGCAAGCTGCGGGCAGCAGCAGAGGCTCCGTGTCCCCGCAGAAGCATATCCAGCAGGCACTGCCCAGCAGTTGTCCTTGTCCGTCCAGGTGACATCCTTCCATGGGCTGCCCAACCTGCATGGCGACACTCGGGACAAGTGAGCACAGCATTGCAGGAGGTTGCCTTGCTTTCCCAAACTCACCTGGTGCGGGGCAAAGTCCCCCTGCGTTTGCAGATGGGGCCGTCGCAGGCCCTTGCTTGGGATGAGCCTGCAAGAACCAAGAATCGGGCTGTGCTTGGAGAGCAGCCCCGCAGCAGAAAGGGCCACCAGCAGCCTGAGCGCGGCAGAGCTGGGACCCTCTGCCCTCCCGGGCTCTCTTCCCCATGTGGCAGGGTTCCTCCCAGTGTCACCAGTCAGAACGTGCTGGCGTGCTGCTGGCTTCCCAAAACTCTCTGCTCCCTGAGTGGCACCATCAGACCCTCTGTCCCTCCCGCACAAGCTCACCCCAGTCCCTGCGCATCCCGGCGCAGCCAGAGGCAGGTGCAAGGCAGCCATTCTCACCTCTGCCTGTGCCTCCATCAGCCTCTCCAGGCTCCTGGCGCGCAGTGTCCTCCACTGGGCAGGAGAGAAGGAGGGGAAGAAGGTGAGCAGCCATGGCTCTGCTGCTCGGCTGCAGGAGCAGTGCTTGGGGACAGGGCCCAGAGCAGAGAGACACTCACGGCGTGGCGGCGGCTCAGCTCCCTCTCCAGGAGCTTGATGGATGTCAGATGGGTGACGCGGGCTCCCGTGCGTCCTTCTGGTGTCCTGTGCACCGGGAAGGGAGAGGGAGAGAGCTGGGTGAGCCCCAAGCCGTCTCTTGTCTCTTGTCAGGCAGCTGTGCCCGAGAGCTGCTCCCAGCCACGGGGGCACCTTCCCCAGCTGGGGGCTGTGTTCCCCCGTCCATCCAGCTTCTCCTGGAGCATCCCCCCGGCTTACCCCAGCAGCGTGGCCACCCACAGCTCCTTCAGTGCCTGGGATCTGCAGATAGAGAGGAGAGAGAGCGTCAGGCCGTGCTGCCCCCAGCCCTGGGCAAAGGTGGGTGCCTGCACAGCCCTGTGCTGTGGGGCAGGATAGAGGTGCTGTCCAAGCCCTGGGTCGCTCTGTCCTGCCTGAGCGGCTGCATTTGCCTTTCCCTTCTGGGGACCAAAAGGTGACCAGGGGATGCAGAATGGGGAAACATCCCACATCCCTCCCTCCCTGCCACCGGGCTGCCTGCTCCCTGCCCAGCTCTGCACGCAAGGCAGAGGCCTGTGTTCATGGGATGGCGTGGGCACGGCTGGGAAGCTCTCCTGCCCGACCACGACTCACCCAAAAGTGGCGATGCAGGAGCCGGTGGGCCAGGCGAGGATGACAGAGGTGCTGTCCTCATCGGTGCCTTCCTCCTCCTCCTGTCCATCCTGCCCCGCAGCCTCCTTCCCGCTGCTGAGCACCCACAGCTGGTCCAGCGCCAGGCGGAGCTGTGGGCGCAGGCTGGTGCCATGTCTGCAGAGAGCAGAGGCGGGCACTGAGCTGGAGGGGGGCTCCTTGGGCTGGGTCCCCACGCACAGAGCCCTGTCCCCCACCTGCCCTTGGGACGGACATTGGTGCCTCCAGCACCGAGGGGCCGGGGCCTGGGGCTGGTGCCAGGGTGTCCCTGGGCCGGGGCTGGGGGCAAGGATCTGGGCTCTGAGGGTCTTACCGCAACTTGGCGACCACCAGTTCCTCGTGGAGGAGCAGAAGGCGCCTCTCGCTCCTCTTGCGGCCCCGCGTCAGCCGCACGTCCGCGCTCAGCACCGGCTCGGCGTCGCTGAGAGCCTCCCTGCAGAGCAGAGAGCGGCGGGCGTGAGCAACGCCAGTGCTGCGTGGCCCAGCTGTGCCCGCGTGTCCCCGAGCCCGGGGGGAGCCCACCTGGAGCCGCAGCAGCAGCTGGCCTGGCCCATCCTGCCCGGGAGAGGAGGGCCCTGGCCGTGCAGCGAGGAGGGGGCCCAGCCGGCGACGGCGAGGCTGGGAAGCGGGGTGCTGGTGCTGTGGCAGCGCTGCTGAGCCAGAGGCTGCCTCCTGCCAGCGCCGCTGCGTGCCAGCACGGCTCTGCCCTGCTGCCTGTGGTGGCCGTGGGCTCCCCGTGACCAACGGTCTGAGCCCAACGGAAAGTGGGCGGGGCCTGCGGGGCGGGGCTGGGGCCCTCTCCAGTATGGCCGGGCCTGCCTCGCCCCGGGGAGCCCCCGCAGGACAGGGCAGGGGGCAAGGGCCACCTCCCTGCGCCTGCGGCCAGCGCTTTGCCCTGGGGTTTGGACAGGGTCCTGCTCGATAAAAGAAGCCGTTTTTCCTAGAGGTGACCGTTGTGGCCTGAGGCAGACTCCTCTTGGTGGAGGCCGGCCTAGCGGTCGGAAGGCCTCTGGCACACAGGCCGTGCCAGGCCTCAGGCCCCAAGGCGCTGGAACTGGAGCAGGCCCAGCAGGAGGAAAAACTTCCATTTTTACCAAAAGACGGGGGGACTAGCAGCAGTCAAGAGCCGCTCGTGTCCTGCCAGGCGCCACAGGGAAATGAAATGTGTGGTGAGCTTCGGCAGGAATTGTGGTGCCCCTGGAGCACCACCCTTGCTTGGGAAGGCTTTATTCCACCTGGGTGCTAAGGCTTCACCCTTGGCAATCAGGGCTGGATGAGCGCCACACAGGAGCCCCTGCCCGGTTAGCCATGACCTTCACCCAGCCGGTGGCCGACAGGGCCAGGGGCGAGTCTGTGGGGTAGGCCGTGACCATGGCAAAGAAGGGGAAAAGTAGTCAGCTTTTGATGGCCCGTGTCTCGTTTCACTGTTGACCCTAAGCAATGCCTTGCTTCAAACAGAAGTGATTCAGAGAGTTACACACCCGCCCTGTTCAGGAAAAATGCAGGAAATCAGAGACATCTAGCAAATTCTCTTGTGGCTGTTGTACACTGCAGCAAGAAGCAGCGTGGGTCCAGTGGCTAATGCTGGAAGGGGAATTCAGCACTTCTGGGAAAGGGAGATAAAGGCACTCTTGTGGGCCAGGCTGGGATTGGAGAGCCTGGGTGGGTGTCTGGGGTCCCAGCTTTCCCGCAGTGCTGACTGTGGTGCCTGCTGCTTGTTCTTCCCTGCAACGCCGGTTGCATCCACCTGCTGGGGCTGTGCTTGGGAAGGGCTCCGGGGGTGAGCAAGCCCATGGGAGAGGCCTGAGGAGAAGCTCTTCTCCAGAGATCTACCAGAAACTGTCCAGAGCATCCGAGAGGATGCTCTGTATGACAAGGGAAGGTGCCCGTTGGTCCAATGTATGAGAGCCTGCAGGGCTCCCATCAGGGTCCTTTGACCTACCCATCCTCCAGCCAGCAATCCAGGTGCTGGGGGGTCCCATGTAGGTCTCCTGAGGTACCCTTTAGCCCCGGGCAAGGTGTCGTGCCTCAGTGTGTGCTTGCAGGGCATGTTTCCTTCCTGCTGACAAGGGCGGAATTGCAGTTAAATGCCCCTGGGCGATCCCGAGCCAAGCAAACTTTTTTCTATGGGTCACACTGCTTTGCAGTCCATGTGTGTGGTTCAGCTCCTGCATGGGAGCTGAGGACACGAGGTGACCTAGCTCGGAAGCTGGCCACTCTTGCTCCAGGCAACTCCAGTTGCTTGCGTTTTCCTTCAGCTTCCCCAGCCTGATCATCTCCACTGTCACCTCCTCCCTGTCCTACAAGAAGTATCCCTATCCCAGCCATTAGGACAGTGGCACAGCACTCAGAATCCAGATCACTGGTAGAGAAGAAGGACAGAGGAAAAGAGAAGTTCTCCTTTGAAAGAAATCCTTCTTTGTCCTCCTTTAGCTACTAGTGGATGAAAAAAAGGGGGACAGAATTTCAGGCCAGCCACAGCACTGGCTTTCAAGCCTGAGCTTGTCATCTCATGGCTGTTCTGGAATGCGGTACAGTGAAAGGAGAGATAGAAATGGCAAATTTTCCCCCTCGGGGCGATCAAATGCTGGCAGAGGTTGCCCAAGGAGGTTGTGCAGTCTCTGTCCTTGGGGATCTTCAAAGGCCAAGGGCACACAGTTCTCAGCAACCTGCTCGAGGCGAGCGTGCTGGAGCAGAGGGCTTGGCCCAGAGGACCTCCACGGGTCCCTTCCAACCCCACCCTCCTGTGTGTCTCTGTGCTTTGCTTTTGCCCTGGCAGAGATCTTCAGGGACTTTGTGCTCCGTTTTGTCTTGCCTTAGGGCTACGATGTGCTGTGGTTTGGGGGCAACAAGGTCAAGTATGTCAGAGGTCAAGCGAGTTAGTGTCAAAGTGTGTTACTGTTATGGACAGAATCTGTGTTTGTTGGCCCTGTGTTCCTGGGGTTATGGCATTTTTATCTTATCTTGTGATCTGTGTGGTGGGTTTTTTTTGTGGAGAGTGTCTTTTTTCAGCTATTTTGCCTTTGTGGGGTACGGATGGGTGCCTTTGGTTTGTGTATGATGTTTCTTCTCGTTGTTTTTCTGCTGTGCTGGTGGATGGTGGTGGGCTTTTCTGTCTTGAAACCATCGATACTGGTCTAATAGATCTCCTGCAGGTCAGGCAGTGTCACTTCTGGCGTGGTCTGACTATTTTCTGGTGAGCTGGTGGGTAGGTGTGGAGGACTTGTGGTCCCTCCATGGAGAATGACTGCTAGAGGACTAACAGGCAGATCTGTGGAGGGGTGAGAGGACCGCTGGCCCCTAAGTAGTGACTGTCAGAGGACTAAGTGTACTTGAACTAACGTGGGCTTCCAAATTCGTGGTTATCTGTCCTGCCTTGTGGAAGAGCCATGGGAAGTCACCAGCCACACGGAAGGACAAGGGGGTTCCCAAGGCTACGTGGTTTCTTGGGTTTTGCTTTTGAGTAAGAAAGTCTTGTCTCAACATGAGTACAACTGTGAACGGTCAATTTTGCTGACTTTAGAAAGCAGGGAGCAGCACTTTTGTGCTGTGCCTCACATGGCTGCCAGGGCAGGGTGAGAAACAGCAAGAGAATTCCTTCCTGTCACTTCTCCAGGGGAGCCGTGCTGCACTTGTCAAGGTGAGGCTTTTTTTGGCTCTATATGATTGAAAATGTGAGGGGTTAATTTTCTCACCACAGAAATTAGGGAGCAGAACATTTGTGCTGTGCCTCACATGGCTGCAAGGACAGAGTGAGAAGCAGCAAGAGAATTCCTTTTTGGCATCTTCTCCAGGGGAGCAGTGCTGCACTTACCAATAGTGAGGGTTTTTTCGGCTCTGCATGATTGCAAACGTGAGAGGTCAGTTTTGTCACCACAGAAAGCAGGGAGCAGAACTTTTGTGCTGCGCCTCACATGGCTGCCCAGGCACGGTGAGAAACAGCAAGAGAATTCCTTTCTGGCATGTTCTCCAGGGGGGCAGGGCTGCACTTTCCCAAGATGATTTTTATTGGCTCTTAACGACTGCAACTCTGAAGGGTCAATGTTCTCACCACAGAAAGCAGGGAGCAGCACTTTTCTGCTGTGCCTCACATGGCTGCCCGGGCAGGGTGAGAAGCAGCAACAGAATTCCTTCATGACACCTTCTCCAGGGGAGCAGTGCTGCACTTTGACAGGGTGAGCTCTGGTTCTGCATGAGTGCACAAGGTTTTGGTCAATTTTCTCAGAACAGAAAGCAGGGAGCAGAACTCTTGTGCTGTGCCTCACATGGCTGCCCGGGCAGGGTGAGAAGCAGCAAGAGAATTCCTGCCTGGCACCTTCTCCAGGGAGCACTGCTGCACTTTGTCAAGGCGAGTTTTTTGGGCTGTGCATTATTGCCACTGAAAAGAGGTCAGTTTTCTCAGCACAGAAAGCAGGGAGCAGCACATTTGTGCTGTGCCTCACATGGCTGCAAGGGCAGGGTGAGAAGCAGCAAGAGAATTCCTGCCTGGAACCCTCTCCAGGGGAGCAGCACTGCACATTCCCAAGCCATGTTTTTTGCTTCTGTATGAGTTCTAAAGTGCTGTGTCAATTTTCTCACCACAGAAAGCAGGGAGCAGAACCCTTGCGCTGTGCCTCACATGGCTACCATGCACGGTGGGAAGCAGCAAGAGAATTCCTTCCTGGCACCTTCTCCAGGGGAATTTCCCAGTTCCCGAGAGACTCCTGGCACCAGCTGCAAGGGGGCTCCCAGCCGAAGGGAATTGGGGTGGGAATTGGTGATGTCTCCTTTCCTTAGGCATGTTAACACTTTGGAATAACAATTGGATGCTTCGCTTCTGTTGCTCTTTTCTCATATTGCTCACAGTAACTGCTACTGGTTCCTTTTATCATATTGCATGCTATTTTCTTTTATTGTAATATAAGAAACTGCGTTTGATATATTCCATCATTTGATATATTTGATAGATTTGATTATATTTGATGTAGAGTTCAGCTTTGCTGTGTATCCAGTCAGTCAGCAAAACATAATCTGGCGTAGTCGGCATCGTATGAAGTAAAACTCTCTCTATTTAAGAAGAAAAAATGTTCCTCGACTTGCTATTGGCAGGTGGGAACCATTGCCTTACGGTGTTTGGGCCAGAGTGGTCTGGTGGTGCTGGGCAGTTGGGCCGTGCCAGGGACAGAGGGACGGGGGCAGGGGAGGGGGCGGGGGGAAGGGGTTTAGGGACGGACGGGTGGGAATGGATGAAGGTGTTTAGGGATGGAGCGGGGTGTGTGGGGGTGGGGCAAGGATGTGTGTTTGTGGGAGTGGGTGTGGGGGGGGGTGGGGGGTGGGGGGAGGTGTGTGTGTGTGTATTGATAAACCGGGGGTGGGGGCGTGGGGGGGGTTGAGGGTGTGTGCGTTATTTAGAGAACAGATTGGGGGGCCTGGGGGAAGGGTTTTAGGGACGGACGGGGGGTTAATGGAGGCCTTTAGGGAAGAACCGGGGGGTTGGGGGAAGGATTTTAGGGACGGGCCGAGGGTGGGGGAGGGCTGGACCAGGGTCTGGGGGAAAAGGTTTTAGGGACAGGGCGGGGAGGTGGAGGTGGGGGATGACTTCAGGAACAGCCAGGGTGGAGGAGGGGGTCAAGGGAAGTCTTTCAGGGTTGTTTGGGGGGAAGGATTTTAGGGACGGATGTGGTGTCTGGGCGGACGTTTGATGCCACCGTATAGATTCCACTGTATATACGTTTATGTCCAGGGATTCTGTTAAGGGAAGGCTGCTGGCTCGGCAAAGGGACAAGATGTCTGAGCTCCCCAGTTACCACACTGATTTGGTGTGTTAAGCGCTACGTTAAACACACCTGCGCACAAAGGTTAGGCCAAGCTGACTCTCTAAAGCTGTTAGAAGTGACAAATTAAGGGACCTCTCATCCAGGGAGTCAGCCTTGGGAAGGATGGGGAACAAAGAATGGATGGGGAAAAGATCTCCGTTCTCTTCAGTGATGCAGAAAGAGCCTCTGGGGGAGGACGTTGTGGCCACAGGAGGAGACAAGCCGATAGAGTGCTGCGATCCGCAGAATGTTGGTTGGAAGTCGGGCAGAGGTAATTGTTGTGGGGGGAGATCGCGACCTCTGACTCAGATAGCCCCCGAGAGAGGGCAAGGCCCCGCTTGGGGAGCATGGGGAGCTAGTAAAAAACCTCAGCAGTGCTGTCTGAGGGTGTGTGCTCATTTGTATTAAAGCAAGAAACTTGTAACCCATCCTGTGCCTGACTGAAAATGCATGTGTAATGCGCTATGAGTGTGCAAGTGCTCTGCTGTCCATAGTGCGTGCCCTCGAGTAACTGGGTGAGCACGCTCAGAGGAAACATTCCCCCGTGCTCCCAGCACTGCCATAAAGAATGCCTGCCTTCTGAAACTTGCAAGCAAGGCTTAGAGGGTTTCTCTCCATGACCGACTTTATGGCATCATTCCCACCATACTGGAGAAAGCAAATCTTTTATTGTTTGGTGGTGAAAGCAGCTTGGGCAGTGTCACTGATGTGCAGCACTTTTTTAACCTCAGGTCTAAAGTGCCACCGGTCCCACCGTGGGATACATCCTTCCTCAGGCTTTCACCAAACGGAAAGGATGCATCAAACCCACCCCACAAACACGTCCTGCCCTTTTTTTATCTTTCCTGGAACGTGGGGACATGACCCTGCTGGGCCATCAGTGCCACCTGCCTGGGAGCCAAGGTGGTGCCTTTGCATTCCAGGCTAGGAACTTACCTTCTTTTTTTCCTTTTCAGTGACTTTAGAGCCATCCTTAGGGAGGCTGGTTAAGCTGGTTTATGTACAGCTGGTCACCAGTGGAGGGAAATGGTAAGCTCCGCTGTTGCCTTTGGTGTTTACTTGTTACTGTGTCGCTCATTTGAGGGATCTTCTCATGCCCCGGCAAGCAGAAGCTATCACTCCACTTTAGGCCTTGGTCTAATAGTCATGCAAAGCAACATTGAAAGTCATTCTGAGGTCTGGAACAGGCCCCAATATGCATTTTATAAAAGTGCTTCTTGGCTGCTGTTTCTCTTTGTATGGGTTTTTTTCCCATTTCCCCAGACTGCTGAAGCTCTGAAAGGCGCCGATGAGCTGCTCTCCCTCAGTTTGCTCCTTTGCCTTTGGGGAGTGCGGTTCATGTTTTCTTCATGGCTTTGCAGAGGAGAAAATCCATGAGTACACCACCTTGGTTTTTTCACCTAAGCTAATTTCAGAAACTGCCTCCTTTAACTTAAACATGAAACTCTTCTTCACCTCTTTGTGCACTTGTAGAAAAGCAGGGTGGGGTGGGGGGTGGGGGTGTCTTCAGGAAGTGCCTGCAAAAGAGCCTTTGGGAGATCCTGTCCCTTGACTCACATGTGGGGTAGTGAAGAGTCTGAGAAAGTCATGGGTGTTTTGGTGTTCACCTAAGCAGGTTTTCGTTTTGGTTTTTTTCTTTTTTCTTTTTTATCTTATGTAGCTTATGTCACCAGGTAGTGACAGCCTGGGGATGACAGGAGGGGACAGCAGGCAGTGGCAGTGTGGAGTGTGACCAGAGGGGACAGTAGGCAGGGACAGGCCTGGGGGTTACCGGAGGGGACAGCAGGCAGTGACAGCCTGGGTGGTGACAGGAGGGGACAGCAGGCCATGACAGCCTGGGAGGTGACAGGAGGGGACAGCAGGGACACCGGAGCCCTGGGGGGTGACAGGGCACGGGGCGGTGACAGGCTGGGGGACAGCAGGGACACCGGCGGCCCAGGCGGGGCTGATGAAGGCCCCTCCCCCAGGGGCGCTGAGTGGCCCCCTGAGCCCCTCTGTCACAATGCGGAGCCGCCTGGGTTGCCATAGCGAGCAGCTTGGCCTGGCAGCGCTGGTGCGAGGAGGGAGCGGAGGCCGAGCCAGGGCCTGTCCCCATCGTCCTCCCACCGGGGCTGCGAGGAGGAGCCGGCGGGCTCAGCCCGCGCTGCTGGCCCCAGCCCCTCGGTGGGCCCTGACCTGCTGTGGGGGCCGCGAGGCCAGCTGCTGCGTGAGGTGCCATCGCGGAGCGGGCACCGCCTGGCCCCGGCCATGTCGTGTGTCCACTACAAGTTCTCCTCCAGGCTGAACTCCGATGTGGTCACCTTTCACGGCCCCCACATCTCCCTGCGCGACCTCAGGCGCCAGATCATGGGCCGCGAGAGGCTGAAGGCGACCCACTGCGACCTGCAGGTCACCAACGCCCAGACCATGGAAGGTGCGTGGGGGCGGCGGGCGCGGGGACCGGGGACCGGCCGGCTGGCGATGGTGCAGGCGGCCAGTGAGGCGGTTGGGCCACGGCCGGCAGCGGTGACTTGTGCTGGGGCCTCAGAGCTGCTCTTCTGTGGTTGTGCGCTGGCAGCTGCCGTCAGGGCTGTGTGCGCAGCCAGGCACAGCAGCGTACGGGGTCCGTGTGCGACACCGCGCGTGGAAGAGGTTGGGTTTCTGGGAACCCTTCTAGCTAAAACGATAAGGGAATGTGGGACAATGCCTTGTCATCACAGACCTGCCAGATTTCTTTGAAAGCCGGCAGAGAAGGCTGAACATGATAGAAAAGGAGTGGGTGGCTAATTTAAAGGGGAAAAAAAAGTGGGTTTGGTGACTGAAATTTGTCTTCAGCTACTTTTACTCCACCGCGTTGGAAAAGCGGTGCTTGGCTGCTGCAGAAACTGCTCAGTAGCAACGTTTTGGATCAAGAGTGTATCTGTGAGTGAGAATCTATGCAGACCCTGGAAAGCCATCTTGTAGACGAGTGTTCTGTCTAAAGTATACTTGGCATTTCTTGCTAATACAGCTTCTTTGCTGCACCATGCTACACATTCATTCAGATGCTATTGAGCATCATTTCTTCATTTCTTTCAAACGGTGCATTTTTGTCGTGGTACTGCGTGTTAAACGGTGTCAGGGCAGTACTGAAGTTTTATGGCAGATCAGTTATGGTGAATATACCTAGAAATGTTCTTAGAGAAACCCTAAGTTCTTTTGAATCTGAGAAGTGGTGCTTGATTCTCAGAGACGGTAATGGTTTTGTATTACTGAGTGTGCTGTTTCAGTTTGGTAATCTACCGTCTGGCAAAGCTTGCATGTGATTAAAGACTTTGGAATATGACTTGTCAGAAATACAAAGACTTGGAAACCGTCTCCATTCCTTAAACATTCAAATTTTATCGGTTGGGGTTTTTTTTCTTTTTTCCTGTGGTTCTGTGACATTCCCACAACAGTCTTGTCGTTACAATGTGTACTCATAGGATTTTTTCCTCTCCCTGTTTGATGTATTAAAACTTAAACAGAATAACATGCCTGCTGCGGTAACTGTAACTTTGGCTCCAGCCTTTCAAGTGGTTGGACCTAAACACGCTGTTTACCTACAGATAGGTAAAGTAGGTTCAGGAGAGTATCTGTGAGGAGACTTAACAGCACGGTGTTAGGGGTCTTGGGGGTGTTACGGGATCGCGTGTCATATACAGCAGTAGAGACAGACATGCAGGTAGAGGCAGACGTACAGGTTGTGACACAGATGCTTACTGGAACTTTTGTAAGGGTGTTTTCCCCGTGAAAATGCAAAAAATTCCCCAGCGGTTGTCAGAGCAAAGCTAAGGAATACATTTCGGTGTCATTTATGTGTATGCCAGATATTGGGGTTTTATACGTAACCGTGACTTTCCGTTTTTATTGGACAGCATCTACGTGCTTAAAGTCACCTTCAGAAGATGAAGGAAAGAACTAGGCCTGGATGCTCTGCCTAAAGGGGGTTCTTGGAGATCCTCCCTGTGGAGATATGGTAGTGGGTTTTATAACTTTGTGCAGGAGTCCTGACTAAATGTTGGCATGATCTTGGAAAGACCCTTCAGTGAACCTTGAGTGAAGATGGCCAACTTGTTCAGAGTTTTCTGAGCCGCGTGATCACGGAAATCTCGTAATAGAAGCAATGCTAATAGAAGCTAAAAGTAAACAGGATTTTACACATCACTGGGGGGAAAAAAAAAGAGATGGTGGACTCTTTTTGAAGATGGAGGGAAGGCAAAATGGATGGTTGGGATGTGTTTTAAAAGGTGGGAGGCGGGGTGGGGGTGTCCTCTTCCGTGCTCGCTATTATAGAGACATGTTCTAGGGTTTTGTAAGCTAACAGGAGCAAAAGCAATGAAAGTTAGATCAGGAAAGAGCCTCATGTTTTAGCAGACTCTGCTTTAGTGACTTTAGAGACCATTTTGCTGTTGGCATTGAAACGATTCAAAACAAATGGAAAAGATTTTGCTGCTTGTGTTTGACTATCAGACCTGAAGATTTCTGGAAAGGTACCGTGAGTGTGTGGACATGATAAAAGCATGACGCTGTGTGTAAAATGTTGCTTTTCTATCCGTAAAGGGTTCCCTGAAGTGCTATGTCATGACATATTAATATCACTCTTACGAACTGACTGATGCTTTCTCTGTATTGATGTTGTTTTCAGAATACACAGATGACAATGCCCTGATTCCAAGGCACTCATCGGTAACTGTTAGGAGAGTCCCTGTTAGAGGAGTTAAAGCTACCGGCAAGACAGACCTTGGGTAAGTAGCCATAACGCGTTGTGTTCTTTGGGAGGGGTTTCAGTGTGTTCACCTTCTTTGTGGCTGTTGGTTTACGGAGGCATTCCGGTTGTCTCTTTCTTGTTAAAGCTGCTGTTAAATTGTGTTGTGACAGGGCAGATTTGAATGTATCTGTCCCAAAGCAGACTTAGATTTTTCAGCCCGCTGGGACGTGGCATTCAAAGTCCAACAGTGGTAGCTGTTCAGACGTTTGAATTGGGTTTGTTCTTGGGGTTGGTTTTTCTGAGAGTCAAGTTCTCCATCCTGTTTCCTCTATGCAGAGAGATTCCTTATTTTATGCTTTTGCTTGTATTGCTTTTAGAGTAAACGGAGAGACACATTGCAGTGTGAACTGGTAATTGGTTCCCATCTGCCAGCAGTCCGAGTCCCAGTGTTTGACTGCTTCCTTTGTTTGGGGGCGGGGGGGCAGGGTATTCTTACACCCCAGAGGGGTGGGGGTGGCGGGGCTGCATGCTGTCTCCAGAGGAAAGACTGAGAGTGGCCAGCTGGCAAACCGTGCGAACAAGAAGTTTCATTCTTAAGTGATTCCTATTAGTTTCCTAAAGACAGTGCCTGTGTCGGGCAAGAGAAAAAGAGCAACGTCCTAAAGTGTATTGCCTTTTGTGCCAGGACTGTTGCGACGGAGGGAAGACACAGTCACTCAGTATGAGTGATCAGCAGACTTCGTTTATTGTACCTTACAGTCACCTTTTATGCCTTCTTATAATTAGCTCATACATATTACAAAAGTTAAGCTCAGTATTGGTTAGTTGCCTAAATACCAAGCCCACCCCTAGTTTCTCTTCTGTAGTTTTCTGTTCCCACCTGCAACATTCTTTTCCCACCAAAATCTTCCTGTTATCGTGTAACAAGGACAGCCAAAGACAGTGTATTTTGCTTTACTTCAGATAAGCTGAGAGCGATGTGCATTTTTGTCCAGCCAGCTGGACTATGTCTATGAGACCTTTTTCAGCTAGCCAGTTATCCACAATTCTCCCGTTTTTATTTTGGGCGACATAGGCCTGGTTGACCATTTTCAATAACAGCGTTTTAACACAGGAAAATACACAGCCAACTTATAAAATCTCAGTTCAGAAGTATAATTCCAGAAATACTTGAAAAATAAAGTTAGCTTGAAGCTTTAATTTAGATGCTCTTTCTGTTCCAGTGATATAAAAAGTTTAAAAACTTCAAAGGTAATTTTAAAGTTCTGAACATGGACTAATGCAAGCTCAAAACCCAAAAAGAAACCAAACTGATGTTTGACTAGGACTATTTGCAAATATTTTAGTGGAAAATCCCTGACCATTAACAATTTTCTGTCCAAATAACAACTGCCCTTATGCAACCAACCAGTCCATACATTTTCTGAAGAATTCCTCATTGATATCAAAGAATTAACAAAGGGGAAAAATTAGTTCTAAGCTATATACATTCATAAGGGGATTTTTCAATAGTTGCGTACAGATTTACACACTAAGCCATAATGGCTTGTAGGTGATACACACAAGAAGAGTACGTTGCTTATCTGTCTGAATGTCTATGCTAAATTTGACAACTATGCCACAAGCCAAGCCTACATGGGTGCTGTGTGTTATGCAGGTTCCTTAACAAACAGAAGTATAATAGACAAATTCCCAAGATCTAGTCCCCAACCTAATTATATTATTTTGTAGCCAATTAAGGAAAATAACACAAATGTGCATATCTACATGTGCACACACCTTTTAGTTCAGAACCGATCTGTGATAAAAGGCCTTAGCCTTATGGCATCATCGAATCTTAACGAGTACAGTAATTAAAAATGCAGTCTTAATGTAAGTGCGATTTATGCTGACATTCCCTCAAATGCTACACGTGAGTATTTCTCACTCAACTGCCTCAAGTTAAAATAGTAGTATTTGTTAATATGTATTAAAAAATCATTAATTCTCTACAATAGCAGTTGACTTCCATAACACTATGTAAGCAAAAGAGGCTTAAGATGGGTTTTTTGAATACTGACAATTTATTTTAGACTGTCTAAACTCAGGTCTTGAAAGATTTCACTCTGCCAGACGTAGAAACACTGTTGCACTCCAGTTGTGATATCCCTTTTCCCAAGTTGTCACATGCACATCTCGCTCAAGCAACATTGTTGTCAAAGTTTCTCTCTGCTACATAAAAGCATATTGCACTTGCAGATATAAAAGACAGCAGCCTTACTTAGATTATTACCTTATTACCTCATAACTCTTAGTATACCTTGTATCTCTGATTTCATCACTTCAAAAATTCACCAGAAGCAGATAAAACCACAGCCTCAGACTACTGCTGATTCAAATAAAGGCATTCTCTTCAGATATGCCTAATGCTTACAAATAGTGTTGGCTGGTTTTGATCAAGAAACTATTATTACAATAACGATCAAAAATAATAATCCCGTTTGCAAAATGCCTTTAAGCCAGCCTCCTAGTCCCAGCCAATTTCCACATTCAGAATACAGCATAAATACAGAATACAGAATAAATTATCTCCATCAAGGCAAAAAGGCTTCTTTTTAAACACAGAGATGTTTGCTAGTTCAAAGCAGAAACGCATTTCTTGTAGGTGACATCTGAAGCATTTTTTTTTTTTTTTTTTTTTTTTGGTGGGTTTCTAATCAAGTCCATATTTTTCCTTGAGAAGCTTAAGCTGTTCCTCTTGTTTCAGGAGTGTTTCCAACTCTGATTTGTCGAATAGGTCCGTATTTCCCAAAGATATCATACATTTCCTCCGCTGTGATTTTATACGGCAGGTTCCGAATATAAAGGATCCGATTGACCTCTGGGGGCAGCCAGATGTCAGCTCGCTTGGCCGCTTGCATCGCCATGGCGCCGATCGGAGGGGGGGGGGGGTGCAGCCTCGGAGAGAAACCGCGGCCGGGACGGGGCCTGCCGGGCTGCGCCGCCGCTCGGCGCTGCCGCGGGGGTCCCGGATACTATCCCATACGCTAATAACCCGAGTAATTCCTTTTTACAATCTATGTCCCGAACGCTCCGCTTTTCTAAAAAGCATATGAGCGAATCATACGTTGCTTGTCTCTCCATACCTTCGTCAGCACTGTTGCAGCCTTTGCGAGACTTCGGCGACGCGTGGCCGGCGGGACCCTCTGTAGGTGCTCCCGGGCGCGGGGACTGTGCCCTTCCGCCTCCTGCGCTGCTTTCAGCACCGGTACCCGAATCTCCGTCGAGCCGTGGCTCGCAGGTTCAGCCCTCTCTAGGGTCCCTGTTCGGGCGCCATTTGTCGCGACGGAGGGAAGACACAGTCACTCAGTATGAGTGATCAGCAGACTTTGTTTATTGTACCTTACAGTCACCTTTTATGCCTTCTTATAATTAGCTCATACATATTACAAAAGTTAAGCTCAGTATTGGTTAGTTGCCTAAATACCAAGCCCACCCCTAGTTTCTCTTCTGTAGTTTTCTGTTCCCACCTGCAACATTCTTTTCCCACCAAAATCTTCCTGTTATCATGTAACAAGGACAGCCAAAGACAGTGTATTTTGCTTTACTTCAGATAAGCTGAGAGCGATGTGCATTTTTGTCCAGCCAGCTGGACTATGTCTATGTGACCCTTTTCAGCTAGCCAGTTATCCACACAGGACGGTGAAGGAGCAGTTGATCTTTTCCAAACCTGAAGCTCAGAAAGCAGTTGGGCACATTCCCAAATGTTGGTAGTTACCTTTCTAAATTTGTTTTCAGCCTAAGCTGCTCTCTGTGCTCCAGGTATTGCTGCTGTATTCCTCAGATTTATGGAGGACAGAGAATCTGATTACAATTGCAGATATTCAAATGTAAGCCTGACTACAGCATTGTTGCTGTCATCGATGTATTCGTCCAGTCCAGTTCTGTATCAGCTGCGTCAGCATGGTTTGAATGGTCATGTTTTCCAGCCTTCTTCAAGACAGACCTCTCCTCCACCATTAGTAGATATTATTGACTTGTGGTTATGCCGTGTCTTTCTAATGTTAGTTCTCAATAAATAAAGTATACCGGCGAGTTTCAGCATGTGTCTAATCTCTAAGACTTAACCTTGAGACATAACCATAAGTCTTAACCTAAAGACCTAACCTTAAGACTTAACCCTAAGACTCAACCCTAAGACCTAATGGGTAGAAGCTCCTGATCTGGCTCCGGTCAATCTGGGATCATCACTGGGAACCACGGAACTTGGCCAGCACAAGGTCTGTGAGGTAGCAGGTTAAATGAGGCAGAGGAGAAGCCCACCACTCTGATGAGCTGGGTTCTTGGCACCAAGGTACCTCTGTGACATTTTCACTGTGCTGCAGTGTAAAGACGGCCTGTGATTTTCAAAAACTGAAGATCAGTCTTTAAAATGCAATTCCTTGGACAATAATAACATTGTGTCAGGTAAATACATACACCCCTCACCAACGGAGTTTTGGTTTTTTTCTTTGTACCTTTGCTGCTTCTGCAGAAGCCAGTAGTGCAGAGGGCTGAGGGTACAGCTACACAGAGTGGCTTCTGTTCTGTGAGCTCTAACTAGACGTGCAATGGACAGCCATTAAGATTGGGAAAGCTCACAAAAAGCTTAAAAACAGATAAACCACAACATTTCTTTCTTTTTTATAGAACTCCTTAGACTACTCCTTTTTTTATAAAAATGAGAAATCAGGGGTTAGTCATGCTTTTTATGCTATCTAAAGGCTTTAATCAGCAGTGCTTCCCCTGTCCATGCAGAGGAGGTCATGTCCATCTTTTTTCAGATTTTCTGTAGCTGGAAGAAGTGTTTTTGCCAGCCACCACAGACAAGTTTTCCTAAAAGGCATAATCTGTCCATTTAAGTGTTCCTTCAGCCTGATAATGATTTAAAAACTGTGCCTGCTGGTCTGAACCTGGATTTCATGTTCTAGTTCCCTCCTAACCAAATAAATAGAATGTTCTTTGCTGTAGATGCCCCATTGCAACGGGGTCTCCAGGAAGGGATTCTGCATCCAGCCCATCATAAATAATCACGCAGAATTCCAGAGAATATTTTAAGACCAACACGCTCTGCACTGATATACGTCTTCACCACTGTCATCTACAGTGGTGAAGATGACAATGAGGAGTACAATGAAGAGGAAGAGAACTGTAAACAGTTTTTTTCTCTTTTTTTGCAAGGAAGAAGAATGAGGGGCTTTTCAACTCTTGCAATGCACTGCGTGAACGATTTCTTAGAAAGAGCATTACAATTCTAGGAAAGACTTGTCAACAAGTTTTTGAAATAGTTTCCTAATCTTCAAAATATTGGAGCTGGTAGTCACCAGCTGTGGCTGACGCACCATTTTCTGACTCCTGTGAAATGCCTAACTGTCTGTTTCCATAGTGGTATCATTCCCATACCTCCTTTTCCTTAAATAGAGTTTAAAATGGGGTCCACAAATCAGATGATGCGGTCCACAATTCAGATGGCCATCAAAGAGTCTTCAAAATTTCTCAAAATTCAGGTACTTCTTTTCTGGGAAACATACTCTTTGCTACTTTAACAGAACGTGTATGTGTATGTATGTGTAGGTATTTACAAAGAGGCATTTTGTAAAACATTAGTTAAAACGTTGACTGTCTCTCACTTAGAGGTGAGAGATTCCGGGGGAAGGAATGGATTGCACATTCCCAGCGAGTGAAAGCGAGAGAACACCCTGCTCCCGCGCGTTCCCTCCGTAAATGCCTGTGCTAGTTCTCAGGCGGCCCCAAGCTGCTTTTCACATCCCCCCTGCCCTTCAGGCTGGCTGGCAGGGCTGCCGGTTAGCGCTCCCTCACCGCCTTTCAGGCTGAGCACGCCTGTCAACAAGACAAACAGGAGGGCTTTGCTAACCTTAGTATCCTCAACGGAGACGGGGAAGGAGCACTCGCGTCACCAGCTCTGCTGGCAGGCATCACAGGGCAGCAGGTCTGGGCAGAGGTTTTGTGTCGAGCCCTCCCTGGGGACACGTTGATCCCAAAGGTTTCCTTTTGGGTGTCAAAGGGCGATTGTTTTGAAAAGGAGTGCTGAGGATGGTTTTGGAATCATTTAAGATCAACAAAGAGCAGCTTCTGAGTACGTGTTGGACCTGCAGTTCCACTGCACTTGGCAATAGCTGCTGTTAAGGACTCCTTTTCCTGGCCAGGAGCAGAGCTTGTGGGCAGACAAAAACCAACAGAAAATCCAGTACCAACAGAAAATTCTTAAATCCCTTGCTAAGGGATTATCAAAAGCTTGATTCCTTTTAGTGCTTCTGGGTCTGAAGCTGAATTTCAGCAAGCAAAAGCATCTGCCACAACTCTTAAGTTGTGTGTCCTTTTAATGCCGCAAAACATAACTAATGCTACTTGCATGCATCCCAGTTAAATGTACCGTGGCTAGCTTCTTCAACCAGTCTGGAGCTTAAAGGCCAGCTTCAAAATGCTGGTGGTGTGCTTTTTTCTACACATAGCTTCAGTCCGCTTGGAAGAAAACTGGATTGGTTAAACAAGTCTTTATGTAAGGTACAAAGAGAGCCTATTTGTAGCCTAACATGAGTGTCAAATAATCAGTACCTGTTAAACAGACTGACAACCTGGCTGAAGACAGTGCTACCAAAGAGGATAAGGTACAGGCTATGATGGTACAGTCTTGCTGTGAATACAACCCAGTCAAGGAAGTGTCAGGTATGTTCCTTGAAGGTTATGGGAACATTGTAGAGATGTTTGTTTTAAGAAGAGAGATGCATGCATATGTTTTGCTTTTTTTTTTTCCTTTTCAAAAAACTTCTAGTTACATGAAAGACCCCTGGGATCCACCTCCACCATAGTACATTTGCTTTCGTTTTGGAAAACCTGGCCACGATAGAAAGAACTGCCCAACAAAATGGGTAAGGTTGTGGGGCGCTTCTGGTGTTACTGAACCTTTTAGGGTTTTTACCTTGGCATTTATGCGACAAAGACATGAACACTCCCAGTAAGAATTGTTTCTCTTGGAGTGAAATACTGAGGTTACATGGCAATGTTGCAAAGCCCTTCCATATTCAAGGGAAGCCTGGAATTCTGAATGTGAAATTTTCTTTTCTCTAGCTCATAGTCATTAAAGATGTCCATAGATCTTTCTCAGTGAACTTTCACACCTATTTTTGTCTGTTTCAGTAGGACTGGAAATTTTTCTGCTTCTAACTCTGTTCAATGACCATTCAAAGTTTTTAGTATTTCCTATAAAAACAAGATGTTTTTGTTGACCCCCTCTATTGAATATCTGTGAGTTTTAACTACCAGAAGCCTCTGGCTGAGTATTCATGCCCTTTAACATCAGTCACTGAATGTGTATGCAAGAGGGACGAATTCAGCTTTCATAGATGGATTATTAAAGAATTTCCACAAGCCGAATGGGTTTCTCTAGGTTTGCTTTTAATCACAATACAGAGTTGGGCATCACCTCAGTGAGTGGCAACTTGAAATTTTTCATTTTGCATCTTAAATAGATTTCTTAAAGCAATTACATAATCCCTGAAGTCCAGTCATAAGAGTCCACTTAAAGTTTCATCATGTTTTCCATTGTTCTGTTCTTCTTGGTCAGCCGAAAAGTACTTTTAATTCTCATCCATCAGCTGATCCTCGTCATTCAATCCAATTGTTGACCGTGTAGGTCACGCTGTTCTCTTCTTGACTCAAAATCATAAAAGTCATTTATATCTAATCATAATCATCTAACAGGCTTATTTGATTATTACTTACTGTTTAACATACCCATTTATTTTTATCTACTGATTAACTCAGTTGAAGGCTAAATCAATCACGGAAAGAATTGTACAATGGGCGTGGTTATATTGTTATTGCTGCACCTGTGTTTTCACTGCTGCTAACAACTAATCTTGCTACTTTAACCTAGACAATACTGCTATTAATCTATGATTAACCTTGAACATAGATGGTGAATATAAGTTTCCCCAGGGACTTGTGGATATTTCTCGAGCTAGCTCGACAGCATCAGTGAGCAAAAACTGACCTTGGGAGAGAGACACAGTTATGCTTGTTGGGAGGAAGTCATGGGAGCAAGAAGAGAAACTTCAAGATACGGAGTTGTCTGCAGAGCTCGTGGCCTTGTAGGTAAAGGCAGTTGCTAAGTTGCTGTGTCTGCAACAGAAAAAAGAGCTACAGTGGAAAATTACTGAGCACAATCACAGGCTGATACGTCAGCCCGCTGTAAAGGTAAAAAGGCTTGCTTGATTTTAGTAAAGTGTCTCTGAGGTGTCTTTGATTGTCTTCGAGTCTTCAATCTGCTCTCAGAGTCCGTGCATCAATAAGCCACAGGGACTGATTCAGAGCCCTGAATGAAGCTCTCACTCTGCAAAGCATTTTGGAGGGGCAACGGGTTTGTGTCTTTGCTCCGAACAGATGGTGAGAAAAGGGCTATTTCACCCTGAAGGGTCCTGAAGTTAAGCCAAAGAATGACTGAGTCCAAAACACTGCTCAAACCTGTGGTACGCCCTGGCTATATTCACTGAAGAAAGTAGATATTTCAGTCGAGCAACCCTTATGCTAGGTAAAAGGGGAGGATTAAAGGCTTTCAGTGCTTAAAATAACCACTGCAGTGTCATATTAAGTGTGGGTCTTAAGATGAGAGATGTCTGCATTTCCATTCTTAACAGGGCAAAAATGTTGAGTCTCTTCCCGGGATTAAAAGAAGCACAGGAATTCCAACAAGTTTCATGATGGAGGTGAAAGATCCCAATACAAAGGGTGCCATGCTGACAAAGGCTAGGAAAAATGCAATACCAACTATTAATGTGTAAGTGTGGAATTCATTGGCCTGACCAAAAAGTGCATGAGATAAACCATGTAAAAATGTCTGAGTGGCAACGTAGACAAGGTGGCCAGCCTCTGCCATTACGAGGGAGGAAACATTATCATCGTATCTTAACATTAAGACCTGCAATACTTTACAATATTAAAATAGGGTGGTCTTAATGTTCATGCCCCTGGAAGCTGGCTGACCTTGGGATATGCTAAAAACCTGTATTTCTGCAAGGCATTTCAGTAGCGTTTCCAGTTGGCATCATTCTCTTTGAAAACTCGTTTTGTTTCTGGTTTATGTTTCAAAGGCTTCTTGCAAAATTTAATAAATAGCTGTTGGACTGAGATTTCCTCCTGCTCTAACTTTTAGTGAAGTTTTCCTGTAGCTATAAACTAAGAAATTCGTACTGTGTGCTCTCAAGAGTGGCTGCTGGAAAATGCACTCGGTAGCACTTCCCTTTTTCTATCGTGGATCTCCTCTTGTAGAAGCTGTAGACTTCTTTAATTTACAAAATGAAATTACTTGGGGACGAACTTTACCCTGATCCAGCAATTTGCACTTACCCTCTGGCAAAGGAGAGGTGGGATTCCTTTCCCCTGCTCTCTAGCTGCCAAGCAATTATTTTTCCAGTCTGAGCTCATTTTGTAGTTGATCCAATGGATAGGAGAGTTCTGCAGAAGGAAAACTGTTCCTCCCTCCTTCTTTTGATATTGTGGCTCTAGAAAAGTCATTTAGCGTAAATGCCTACGTTGTAGAAGGCCAATGTGGCGTGAGAAGGCTTCCATCTATCACCTTAGTTTGATAAAATCCAAAGCTTGTAAAAGTTTTCCTTTATCCATCTTTCAATTTTGTCTTTTTCCTCTCCTCACCCCCCTCTCCTCCAGGGAAGCTTATGCTAGAGGGAAGAAGGAAAGCCTCCCTTTTTACCAGAGGAGCCCTCCTCCTCCTCCTCAGACGATCCCATTCCAGAGGAGTTGTTATGTCCCATTTGTAAAGACGCGATGACGGATGCAGCAGTTATTCCCTGCTGTTTCTGTAACGGTATGCAGCCCGTGGCTCAGCACCTCCACGTCACCTACAAAAAGGCAACACCCTGACAGCAGGAGGGCCAGATTTCCCTGCGGAGGGCGAGGAGCGGGGCGTCGTGCACCGAGAGCAGGGGCAGCTCCGGAGCACAGCTCGGCAGAGCCAGGAACTGGCTGCCTGTGCTCGCCCCCAGCGCCGCGGAGCTGCCTGTCCTGTTGAGAATGTTACGCAGAGGTTTCTGTAATTGTATATTTACAGAAAAAAAAACCCAACCCAAAAAAAGGAAATAAAAAGCTTTTCTTTTTCTGGCTGTGTCCTTGGGTGTGATTGCAGAGTGGTCTGTGCATCCCTCTGCTCTGGCAGTGGTTAGAGAGGGGCTTTGTGGTGCCTGTTCATTAGTAGGCATTGGGTTGCAATCCAAGCTCCTGGACCCTTCTCTGCCACCTGAATAACGCTGCAAGCAGCAGCAGGGTCAGGAATGGATTTGCGTGGCAGGGACATACCCTGAAAACTGCAGCTCCTGCCTAATGAAACTCGGCTCAAATGTTTGGAGGGAGCACCTACATCTTGCTGTGGGACCGGGAGACCTGTCACAGGACCCAGTTCTGATGGTGCCGTCCAGCTGAGTTGAGAGGACTTGGGGCAGTCCTGAAAGTCAGGACCAGACCTTGCCTAGCTTCAGTGCAGAACAGCACGAGAGTTTGGGTGAGAACTGCGAGCCAACAGACAGAAGAGAAACTGCCCACAGTGGGATTGATCTCGGCAGCTCTTTTTTTCTAGCATGGGAGTCATGATGCAGCCTTTGACCTTTGTGAAATGTGTCCTGGAGTCCCTCACCAGTGAGGGAGGCAAAGGTCTAGCACTGCCTCTGGCCCACGGCAGAGGTGGGAGAGAGTTCTGGACGTGCCTCTCCATCAATTGTCTCCAAAGGCTTTCTGTGGTGGGTGTGTGGCTCTAGGGAAGGCCTGGGCCGTGATATTGCTTTCTCACAAACTTTCTGATGCCAACCATCTGGACAACACATCTCTCCGGTGAGAAGGGGCTGAGAGAGATGGGACTCTTCAGCCTGCAGAAGAGAAGGCCCAGGGCACCTTCTCCATATAGGTCACTGTCTGAAGGCAGGGTGCGAAGAAGCTGGAGCCTGGCTCTTTCCAGTGGTGCCCAGCATCCATGCGGCTCAGGGTGACCCTCCTTCAACAGGGGCTGGCACCAGGTGGCCCCCGGAGGGCTCTGCCAGCCCCAACCGCTGCACCAGCGTGTGATGCTGGCACAACTACCAGCGGCAGCAGGGACCGCCTGAAAGGGGCCTGAGCAGACACGGAGGTGTGAAGCAACGCTGCCGGAGGGGCTTTGCATCGCAGGGTCTGTCTCTGAGGCTGGGCGAGCGCCTGCCTGTAGGTGCACCCCTGAGACCACTGTGATGTTACCAGAGGGTCACAGTCACCCCTCGACTTCACTTGGGCTGCGCAGCAACACTGCCAGCATCGCGTGAGACGTGGAGTCCTGTGGGCAGCACCCAAGCCATCGAGTCCTGCCACAGCACGCCAGACGTTGAGAGCTGCCAGCAGCTGAGGAGCCAGAGAGTCCTGCCCGTGGAACCCGAGCCTTCAAGTCCCACCAGCAGCACCCGAGCCTTCGAGTCCTGCCGGCGGCACCCATCCAGCCCTGCCAGTGGCAGGTGAGATAGCAAGTGCCGCCAGCAGCTGACAGGGCACCAACTTCCAGCACCAGCGATGGAGGCGTCCAGGCATGAGCCAGCAGCACTGGGAGCCGCCAGGATCTCCCGGCGGGAGGACACCTGCCCCATCTGCTTGGGTCCCCTTGAGGGCCCCGCTGCTGTGGATCCGTGCTGGCATGCATTCTGCCACGCTTGCATCCAGCACTGGGCTGACACCACCGTCGCTGCCACCTGCCCCATCTGCCGGGGGCGCATTGTGGCCATCCGCCGCCTGCAGGGACAGGTGGACCACAATGGGGCAGCTCGCCATCATCACGGCCGTCTCCATCCTCAGGTAGAGCTGGGGCGGTGGCAGGGGCGGTGGCCGCAGCAGCAGCAGCGGGGCCCTGGAGGTCCCCGGCGCCGGAGGCTCTCTGACAACGCTGGGGAGCGCAGCCCCCCCGTGCCCCGCCAGCGCATCCGCAGCATGTCCAGCCCTCAGGACAGAGACCACAGCCCCCTCCGCCGCTTGCCGGACGTCAGCAAAGGTCTGCAGTGGCTGCGCAGGTTCTTGGAGGATGAGCCGGGCTCAGGGGACCATGCGCGCCGCCTCCCCTTGCCCCGCTACCAAGTGAGGCGGCCGGGCCCCCCAGGGCCCCTGCGGCGAATGAAGAGACGGGACGCAGCTTGATGCAAGCAAATGTCAATTTATTGTACAGAAGCACAAGTTTATATACACTTTCAGAAGCTGCGCGTTTTAAACAGATTGGTTCCTGAAGCTAAGCCTTGCATCCTAGGCAATCCCTGATTGGTGGTTAACTGCCAGCAATTAACAGCAAGGTGTTACCTTTCCTTGGCGCCATCCGTCCCCCACTCCCCTGTGCTCTGTAAACACGTCTCATCATGTTAATTGTTGTCTAGACAAGCTCGAGCACACTCCCCTCAGCTGACCGATTGCCACGCATGGTCCTAGTTTCCAGCCCGCTCCTGCATCTCCCTCTTCCTGTTGCACAAAAAGAACCTTTGAAACCGAATGAGTAAAAACAAGGTATAAGTAATAGAACAAATAAAAAAAGCAACTAAGACATCTTATCAATGTCAAAATAACCCACTGTCTCTGTTCCGTACAATTTTACAATTTCCCCTTTTTGTTTTTGAACAGCTAGTACCAGGTTTGCCATGTTCCGCAGGGCCCTTGCAAACATGACAGCAACCAAGGTAATAGCAAACAAACAATACTGCCAATTGTGTGAATGGATGCCAAAAAGGCTGACATTTTCTCAGATTTTGACAACATGTTGCTGCAATGGGGCACCTAAAATCCACGCAGCACATACCATCCAAATCCTCACAGCCGCGTCCTTGAACCAACAACAAAAAGCAGTGGCAGTTTTCACTCACATTCTGAACTGCCTACCAAACAAGGTGATTTAACTCTTTAATGCTTTCCCTGCTGTTACTCTGGGTAAGAGAAGAACCGTGCGACACGTTCCCATCATAGCCTCCTACTACATTAGCATCTACAGAAAGACAATTATCGACATTCAAAGTGTAAACAATATCAGCTTCTTTTGGATTAACATTATACATAGGTGGAAGGGCACACCAAACAAGAACTGGTTCAGTCAAAAAGTTCGAAACATCGCATGCCTTCTCTGAACATACCTCGGGGTCATTCCCTTCATTCCTTCTCTTTTTTTATGCAAAGAGAAACACTTTCACCAAAACAGAGAAGCCCCTATTTACATCTCTGAGCCCGGACACAAACCGCAGCTGTATGCTCCACCAGGCTCAGGGCAGAAATCGTTCATGTAGTTACATAGCTATGTATCACTACAAGCATGCAGACACCTATTAGACACTAGATAACCATGTTTATCTTTCCTAGTCTCCTTCACAATACCCAGCTGTTCTCTCATCTCTTGTTAGGTCAAATATTCTCCAGCTTCCTCTCCTATCTCTCTCTTCAGACATTCTCTATCCTCTTTTTTGCTTGTTAATTGCGAGGAGGCAAACGGGGTGTGTAGCTGGGTGACCATGACCTGATTTATGTTACAATCAACTAAACACTGAATACAGGAAAAAAAAGGCATGGGAGACATAAGGCAAACATCACTAAGGTGGTTAAAGATAATTATAATAAATCCTGTAATACTTTTGAGTCAGGGCCCAAAGTTTCCCAGCCATGAGAAGAGACCAAAGGCCTCCCGCCCCTGGCTCTGTTGCAGATCTTTGTTTTAAGGCTTTTGAGTTTTGTATACTTTTGTGAATTAATTCACAGTGGTCACTCAGATTCACGTAACACATCCTATCAAAGTCTTCACACTTGTGTCCCTGTGCTAATAATAAAAATCAATAGCAACTCGGTTCTGTAGCAACATATGATGGACAGAATCAACACCTGTTAATAAGCCAGAAAAAAAAATAGTATTTGTAGTATTGCTTTGTTTAGCAAGCTAGCAGCCTAATTTACTAAGCAAGTTAAGAGCGTGTACTATTCTTACAGAAGAGATTAGAGAAGCAAAAATCTGTTATGCTGCATTCCAGAACTCAGCCTGAGAATTACAGTCCGCTGTGAGTTCTGCGTTACAATCATTAGACACATGTTGGGGTTGCGATTGTGAAAGTTGCCCGTTTACAATTTTCATTGGCATTATCACAGCTAGTTGTTTTAAAAGCGATTGTTTCAAAGAACGTCTTCAGAATTTCTTAGTGATTAAGTATTCTTTATTGTCGGCGCCGGGTGTACGGGGGATCCTTCCACCAATCGTACACACCCAGAGGGGCAGATTATCTTATATTTATATAATGAAACAATGAATATTCCATTAACGCCTATACATATTCATCACCTGAACCCGCCTACCCTCGCTTCATATGCTAATTAGCTTATCAGTCCTTCACGCTTGCGCAGATTCTCCCAAAAATTGTGGGCCGGGGTCTTTAGAATGTGGGCAGTGGTCTATGGGAGGAAGGCCGTAGGTCTTCCTCATGGTGTACTTTTCACCTTAGGTCTCAAAAGTGATGAGTTGGCAGACTTGTAGAAATCTTTCCCAGGGTTTTTACAATACTTCTTGTTAATTTTACTCAAGGCCATCCTGCTGTCCCGTTATCTCCTTGGTAGGGCAGCTTGCTTTGCAGATAAGGAGGACAGCTCCCCTTGCAGAGATTTGCAACTTTCTTGCCAGAACAGTCTATATGATCTTTCAGACATTTTAACCCCTTTGTCGCTATACAATTACAAGCTTATTTATGCATTAAAATGAATATTGGTTTATGAATACAAACTTGACCATATTATTTACAGCTTATTCACATCATTCCCCCCTTTTCTCGATACAAGCAAATTCCTTTGCTATTTTATCTTTCAAAAGTACAATAGAACAAGCATTTGAATAGAATACACACAAGTATTATTAAAACAATCAACACAACTATGGCAGCTAACACCTGTTTTAACCATTGTACATTAGGTAACCAGGAAGTTAGAGTTGTCCAAAGATTTCCAAAATCCCAAGACACATCATCCTCACTTACTTCATGTAATACCTTAGTATCTCCTCTAAGTCAGTGGAAACTCTTCCACTTTGGTCCACGTATCCGCAACAACTAGTATTTATAACTGTACACACTCCCCCTCAATCAGCTAACAGCAAATCCAAAGTCACTCTATTTTGTAATACCACTTATGAGAGGCTAGATATTTCCTCTTGTTGGGCTTTCAATGCATCAATTGTTCTGTTTTCTAATTTCTCTATTATGGTTTTTTTCTAATTCACTCACTCCTAACCAAGGGACAAACCATCGAGCAAAACTATGGAATGCAGTAGGCCTCCCTATTATAGGATTTGTGTTTTCCCGTCTAATCCTTTTAATATGATTTCTTAAGTATCCTTGTGAGAACGAATCATGTACTGTCATATTAGGCACTACTGCTCCCAAGGTGCAGGTTCCCTTCCAATTTTTAGGTAAAACCTTTCGAACTGTATCATTGCACAGCCAGTACCATAGCACAGTGAAGTACCGATGTCTAATGTGTTATTACAAAAGGACTGAGTTCCTACATACATTACGGGATTACAATCCACAATTCCCATTCCTTTAGGTGGATTACATCTCTGAACACACATATAGTATGACTCTGGCACCTTAGGACTATTTATCTCTAATTTCAAAATTTCATCATTTTCAATACTCCAAGAGGTATTTTCCTACAGTCTTTCCTAAGATTTATTCCTAGGTAATGGAAATCCAATCAATGATATACCCTTTCCTCCATATTCAGGCATACGTGTACATATCCAACAATCAGTTTTATTCAGAGCCTGAGATATGCCTTGTACCAGGGATAAATGTACATTCTTATTCCACAGAGTTAAGTACAAATTTGGCAAAAATCCGACTATAATTATGACCTGAAGAATTGTAGTCCTGTGGATCCTGCTGGAGTGACGGCCCATAATTTCTCAGGAGTTTTCTTTACTCTTGAATAGTGGATACAAGCGGCTCGTAAGAGAAATACTGGATTCACGAGTGAAGAAGTCTGTTTTCACGTTACATGAGACTTTTACTGATTGTCAAATGGTTTACTTTGCATTAACCTACAAAAACAAAACCTTAAATGAACTAAAAACACTGTATGTTCTTAACACATTCCCCTTTTTTTTTTTTTACATGCGTCATTATCATGGCTAGACTATAGGGATTTCGCATGCGCGGTCTTTCCAGATTTTTCCAGCACATTCTGTGGGGCTTTAAAATCGCGCATGCACATGTTCAAAGATATACGTGGATCATTCGTGTGATAAACAATGGCTACTGCGTGCCCAGATGAAGTTCCAAACCCATTTCCCGAGCTTACTACTCCGGTAAGTCTGCCGATGGTAACATTTATGGCACTATGGCCAAATGACAGGTCCCTGTTTTCAACGTAATGTTTTCTTACCACCAGACCACCACGTCACCTGCCAGGGAAGAAGGGTCCAGAGTGTACATTTCCCCCTCTGAACGTTCTGCAAGGTGAGCGTTCTCAAAACGTTTAACCTATATGGTTCATTAGAAAGAAGATCAAAACTTTTTCTTCCTGTTGCTGTTTTAGGCAGAGGGTGCGTTTTTCTGTTGTCTCACGTCAAGAACTTATGGCGGAGGTGGAAAAGTATAAAAGGCGTTACCATATCCTCATCTATGCGTTCCTGGCGGTTGTTTTTGCTGCTATTCTATTTTTATTCTTACTCAGCCTACATTGTTATCTGAATTGTTAAGGATCAATTGTTTCCAAATTCTTGTTGGCTCGCATTTGTTTTAAGAATCAATTGTTTCCAAATTCTTGTTGGCTATTAAAATGTTATTTTGTGTGTACTTTTTGTCATACTGCTGGCATTTGTTTAATGCCATCGGGTGAAACCATAATTGAATTAATCCTATAAAACATGGAACAGCACATGGCAAAAACAATAAGGTGGCTAATCCACATAACAAATAAAATAGGATTCGTTTTACCTGGGGCTCCCGAGAAGCCAGGAAAACAAGTCAATATTCGTCTTTCCAAGTTCGGACCGGAACATGGGCTAACTTCCCTATCTCTGATGTGATCTGTTTAACTACCTCACCATTGTCATTAATTTTCGAACAACAATTGGAAACATTTACTTTACCACAAACACCTCCTTCTTCGGCTAGCAGGTAATCGAGAACCATCCTGTGTTGATAAATTGCATTTCACATCAAAAGCTTTAGCTGTTTGACTAGTAATAATTTCCAAGACAGCCTGTAGACGAATGATACGATTCAGATTGTAGATAGGTTCTCGAGCACCGTTAATGAGTTCATTAGGATTCCAAGTTGCAGGTCCATAATACTGTATGATACATTGGGGTGTCCATCCATTTAATAAATATCAGTACCCCCAGTTCTTGGGAGTCTGGAAAAATCAACTTGCCACTGTTGCCCTGGCTAATTTTCAAACACATTTCACATTGCTGAGTCACCTGTTTTATTACAGTATACAAGTTCTGCCCTATCAATTTCTGATTTAGACTTTTATATAAATTATCAGTTCTCCAATGCATCTTATTATGTTCTGTTAGGGCTGTGGTCCATATTAAATTGGATGGTACCACTATACGACCATCCCTCAAATAAATCCACTTATTTATTTTATCATTCATGTCCTGAATTACCTTTAAGTTTTCTTTAGAATAATTTGGCTCCTGATCTGTACTTACAGTTTGGATTCTACCGTCTGGTATTAAGGATAATTCCTCCTTTCCTACCTCCTCTGCTACTTGTCTGGACTCATGGTCGGCCAGGCGGTTTCCAATTTCCAAATCAGTGCCTCAATGGGCCATCTTATGTTCTTCCTTCCTGGACGACCCTCTTATAACAGAGGGGGCCATTCCTCACATCAAGGTCTGGCATGGCATATGTTCCCACCGCTCAACGCCTACTGGGTTGCAGCCAGCAGCAGAGCTCAAGATCCTTCTTGGTGGCAAACACCGAGGCCAACCCAGTCTTGCCCTTGATTGTGATAGGAGGCACTTGACCAACCTTATTCCTTGTACTTTGTTGTCAATGCAGAGTTTCATCTGCGCATCCCATAACAAGTCACTGTCATGGCAAAACACAGATTTACATTAGTAGAACTACTACAGAGTGTATTTTATTTTAGTTTTTATGCAATATCCCTCACAGCCTTGCTGACCAAGGGATATTGTTTTACCTGAACTAGGCAGGCCTCCCGTTTATCATTTTTACTGTAACAGGGAAAGCATTTTTCCCCTTACCTGGAATTTACTTCCAGATATACCTGGTTAAAGATTTCTTTTACTTCAGGGAGGTCCTCTCTTCCACTTTTCTGTTGAATTAAAGATAAGCTCAACATTTTAATTAATTGATCATTTTTAACTTTTGGTTTCATTTCCCCTTCTTTAAACGTCTAGATGTTCTAATAGATCTCTTCCCAACAAAGATTTTGGTGAATTTGGCATTCCTATTTGTTTTCTTAGTTTGTACTTTAAAGGTTTCAGGATGTTTTCCTGGTGGCCAGCAGCTCCCACAACTGTAACAAACTCTTTTCACTGAAGTTTAACACCAAATAAGTTGGTTTTATATTCACCAACTTTTCTACATCACAATTACCTAGTAACAAACAACTCGAACCTTTATCCAGTCCTATTCATAACCAACTTTCAAACATCTAAATTTCTCCATCAAAGATTCACCTTTACTCTCCTCAGACCCGCTGCTTGCCCTAAAGGGGCCGTTACCGGTCCTGTTGTGCTGCAAATGCTGCAGCAATTGGGGTGACATTATCAGGTCCTTCTGCTCAATCGTCAGCAACAGCAACCCCCTCCTCCTCACCATCAGAAGGATTCGGGGCAGGAGATGCTCTTCCTGCTCTGCAGGTTACACAAGCCTGCCTCTGCAGCAGCACTTCTGTTTTAACTCTTTCTTACCCTGAATGCAAATCTGCTCCTTGTTGCTTTAAGTCTGCATTCTTACATACCATGCCTTCGCAGGCAAACAGCAAACACCCTGCCATGCGTCCCGCAGGACTCAGCCGCACTTTCGAGGGGGTACGGGGGTTTGTACAAACTCACCCCAATACTTTAACACTTTCACAGGGTCTTTGACTCTCCACCCCCCTGGCTTCAGATCTTACATACATTAGCACAAGTTTTTATCTTACAATGTGTTTCATTCTGGTTGCTGCACAGAAAGAACCACAACCTGAGCTCTCTCTATTTTTATTTTTTTTTTTACACAAATATTTCAACAAGAACATCCTTTTAGTTTAAGTCTCAGGTTCTTGGTTTTTTGTTTGTTTGTTTGTTTTTTCCTATCCTTTTCTAGATCCATAATCAAAGATCAGGTGGTGTTAATCCCACACTCCTTCTGTCACACAAACATATCAGCACACATTACTTCATCCCATTTTCCTTCTCTCCGTACTGCAGCAAAGTATTATAATTTATAGTTCCATTACAAGGCCACTTTTCCCCACCTTCCAGCCTATAAAGTGGCCACCATTGATTGCAGTACTTTATCAATGTTTTCTTATTCACACTTCCACCAGCAGACCCTCCAATAACCCTCCAGTGACTCAGAATACATCCTAACGGGCTTTTCTTTAAAATCCCACCACTCTGCTTTCCTCCCATTTTTCCAGCTTACACTCGCAGAACACACGTATCACTTACAGAATTACTACTTACAAAATGCAACACGCAGGTATCTTTCTACAGCAACACCAAGAGCTCACTATTATTATCAAAAATATAGCCGAAATCACAGTAACAATTATCAAAGTCAAATTCCACATTCCATAAATCCGGTAACCAAAATAAGCAACACTGCAGCAAATAAGCTTTATAAGCAAACTTGCCAGATTCCAGATGGCAATTAAATGTTGATAAAACCCAAACAAAACCAGAAGTATACTTAGGGTGCCAGCCACAGAAGCATACCTGAGTTTTCCAGACCAGATGTATACCCGAGAAACTAGTTCCCAAGCATACCCAGATGTATACCTGAGAAACTAGTTCCCAAGCATACCCAGATGTATACCTGAGAAACTAGTTCCCAAGCATACCCAGATGTATACCTGAGAAACTAGTTCCCAAGCATACCCAGAAGTTACCCTGCGGAAATCAATTTTCTCGTCTTACGGGTAACCCCAGATTACCGGTAATACCAGAATACAGCAATAAAGAATATTATCACTTACAGAAGATGGGATTCTTGTCTGCCTCCGCAGTGATCCGATGAGTTGGGGAGTCCCTCCGGGAAAATCCCGGGGGTACCCAAGGGAGTCCACTTCCCAGCGGGTCCTACGGTCAGGCAGAGAGCTGTCCCATCTGGGGTGCCAGATTGTTTCAAAGAACGTCTTCAGAATTTCTTAGTGATTAAGTATTCTTTATTGTCGGCGCCGGGTGTACGGGGGATCCTTCCACCAATCGTACACACCCAGAGGGGCAGATTATCTTATATTTATATAATGAAACAATGAATATTCCATTAACGCCTATACATATTCATCACCTGAACCCGCCTACCCTCGCTTCATATGCTAATTAGCTTATCAGTCCTTCACGCTTGCGCAGATTCTCCCAAAAATTGTGGGCCGGGGTCTTTAGAATGTGGGCAGTGGTCTATGGGAGGAAGGCCGTAGGTCTTCCTCATGGTGTACTTTTCACCTTAGGTCTCAAAAGTGATGAGTTGGCAGACTTGTAGAAATCTTTCCCAGGGTTTTTACAATACTCCTTGTTAATTTTACTCAAGGCCATCCTGCTGTCCCGTTATCTCCTTGGTAGGGCAGCTTGCTTTGCAGATAAGGAGGACAGCTCCCCTTGCAGAGATTTGCAACTTTCTTGCCAGAACAGTCTATATATGATCTTTCAGACATTTTAACCCCTTTGTCGCTATACAATTACAAGCTTATTTATGCATTAAAATGAATATTGGTTTATGAATACAAACTTGACCATATTATTTACAGCTTATTCACATCACAACCCTTGAGCTTCCTTATGTTTAACTTGTTGCAAAATATTCTGAAGCCAATCAATCAAGTTAGTATTAAAGTTAGTGACTCTCTAGGACCCTGCAAGACTGTGGCAAGACTCCCGCATCCTGACTGCCTTAATAGCCATTCCTTCATTTGCAAACAGCTGTCCCTGGGATACCTTGCCTGAGTCACAGAATCGGCACAGTTAATTGCTCCAGCCAACTGCTCATAGTTAACAGCAATTCCCCGATTAAGGTTTTCAGTCAAGGCCACTACACATAGCTCACAAAAATCAGATAACCACATCATATACTGTATCAGTTAGTACCATACAAAGCAATGACTTCCAATCATGCAGTGTGAGTGTATAAGGCTCTGCCATCACTTCAAGAAGGGACATAGCAAATGTATTATGAATCCTCCCTTCCCGCACTGCTTTGCTTAACTCTGTAACAGCCTCGTACTGCACAGGCTGCCACTCTGCAGGTTGATTTGTCTGACAAAATACTGCACATGCCATAGCGACTCCCAAAACCCATCACTGAAGTGTTTCCCACTTGCATTCCTGTCACCAACCCCTCAGACCCCCTTTCACCCTCCCCAAAAATACAATCAATGCATCAGGAGAGACAAGGGGGTGGGGGAAAGGTCTAGCTCCTTTTCCAGATCTACAGGACCTGGATCAAAAGGTTTATCAGTGTCAATAAAATCATTGTCCGAGTTGTCCTGTTCCCGTGCTTGGTCCTGTGTTGTGAGGGTCGCTGCAATCAGTGACAGAAGCTTTGGGGGCAGAGGAGGTGTGGACAGAATCGCCATCACTGACGGTGTCTTGAGAAGAGTCGCGCTGTCGGTGGAATTTACAGCTTCCTCTGGTTTAGCACCATTAGTAGAATTAGTCCACACTTGGCAAAGAGGAGTCAGAATTTTCCACCAAGATGTTAAATGCATTCCCGACACGGAGTTCCCCCCAGGGCCCCCCTGAAATAAAAACACTGGGGATGCTGAGAGGGGCCACACCTGGTTTCTTCTGTGTCTGGTTGCTCATCGCTGCACAAGTCGGGGAGTGAGAGGGGTACGGCCCTGGGAACTGGGGAAGAGGCTGGCATATGGCTCAAGAACTGGGAGGGAGGGAGGAATGTGGGTGTCGGAACTGGGGGAGAGGGGCCACTGCTGGCTTCTTCTCTGCTGCTTTGCTCATCGCTGCGGGAATGGGATGCATCCCGGGAAGGGGAAGGGGGAGTGCCCTGGGACTCTTGCCAGCAGGTCCCCGAAGGGGCCAGTGCCTGCTGTCCTGAAGGCCAGGGCGAGGCAAGCAGCTGAGATGGGGGTTTCAGGGAGACCCTCCTCTCCTCTCCTGCCCCCACACCCCTGTGCTGCTGAGGGCTGGGGGAGGCTCTCCGGGCTGGGGGAGGCAGCCCTGGCACAGCCGCCTGCCCAAGGGCAGCTGCCTGCGGGAGAAGCAGCCCCAGCTGGGATGTGCCTCACGTTTTGGGGTCACTTCTCCAGGGAAACCCGCAGCCCTTCCCTGCTGCAGGGCAGCCCCACCAGCGGTGCTGCAGGGTACAGCCTGTGGCCCTGCTGTGGGGGGGCTGTGGCGGTTTTAACCCCCACTCACAGCCTCTCCCCCCGGCAGGCTTTGGCGGGACACAGGTTCCCTAGGAGACACCCGCCCGGGCTGCGGCACTGCCAAGAGCATCGCTTGCTTTTCCGGGCATTCACAGGTGGTTCTGTCTGGGCTTCCTCCCATCCATGGCTGCCTGGCAGGGCTGGCGCTTGCTGTCAGCTCCACTCGCGGCTGACTGCTTCACGGCATTTGACTTCTTTGTGTAGCGGCACTTTGCTGTTGACACAGCTGGACGGGCTACAGCCAGCTGCCAGTAAGACGGCACTGCTGGCGCTGGTGCGGCGTGCAGAGGTCACCGCTGGAATGCCAGCTGTCACACACAGATGCAGTCGTCTTGGCTGACCAGCAGCTGAGAAAGACAGCAGTGCTGAACAAGCTCTCACAGGGAGTAGGTACCAGCATGTTCTTGCACCTGTTTGGTATTCTCTGATAACATGTGAACCAAGTGACCGGCTGCAAGGTTTGAAGGGGGACAGGTGAGGTGTGGCTCTTGGGAGAGAAGATGCTACTTGGATTCCCGCAAATACAGTGCTGCCTCGTTCTGGTCTCCAAGGCTCAATTTTGCAACCTAGTTTCTACACGCCATAAAAGCAACCCATAGATAACGGAGAGCACGAGTTTGTGCACATGCAGCCAGTGTCATAACCTGCAGGAGCGGGCTGGAAACTAGGACCATGCGTGGCAATCAGTTAGCTGAGGGGAATGTGCTCGAGCTTGTCTAGACAACAATTAACATGATGAGACGTGTTTACAGAGCACAGGGGAGTGGGAGACGGATGGCGCCAGGGAAAGGTAACAGCTTGCTGTTAATTGATGGCAGTTAACCACCAATCAGGGATTGCCTAGGATGCAATGCTTAGCTTCAGGAACCAATCTGTTTAAAACGCGCAGCTTCTGAAAGTGTATATAAACTCGTGCTTCTGTACAATAAATTGGCATTTGCTTGCATCAAGCTGCGTCCCGTCTCTTCATTCGCAGCAATAACCCTACTCCCTACACTCACTGACGCACCAAAAGGTGTATGTGCCTACGCGAACAACGCCGAACTCCATAAAGGCAGTCCTAACTGCCCTGCCTTCCCCTGCCTGTTTTAAGCTGTCGGCTTTCTCCTTTCCCAGGACCAGCTGTATCGCCTCCTTTCTGTAGCAAAAGTAATAAAGCCACTAAATACCTTCTCCAGGGGAGCAGTGCTGCACTTGCCCAAGACGTACTTTTTTGGCTCTGCATGAGTGCAGAAGTGTTGGATCAATTTTCTGACCACAAAAAGCAGGGAGCAGAACTTTTGTGCTGTGCCTCACATGGCTGCCAGGGCAGGGTGAGAAGCAGCAAGAGAATTCCTTCATGGCACCTTCTCCAGGAGAGCACTGCTGCACTTTGCCAATGTGTTTTGGGGTTCTGCATGAGTGCAAAGGTGAGTGGCCAGTCTTCTCAGTACAGAGAGCTGGTAGCAGAACTTTTGCAGTGTGCCTTTCGATGGCTAGGAGGGCAGGGTAAGAAACAGCAAGAGAATTCTTCTGTGGCACCTTATGTGGCGGAGCTGTGGCTGGATATTTCAGTGGAGCATTTGGGCTCTGTACGAGTGCGAAAATGAGCTCTTAATTTTTTCAACACAGAAAACAGGTAGCCAAACTTTTGTGGTTTCCTGCACATAGGCACCAGGGCAAGGTGAGATCCAGCAAGAGAAATCCTTCTTGACACCTTCTCTGGGGGAGCTGTGGCTGGAGGTTTCCATGGAGCACTTGGGCTCTGTACGAATGCAAAAGGGAGCACTTAAATTTCTCAACACAGAAAGCAGGTAGCAAAACTTTTGTGATGTCTTTCACATGGCTACCAGGGCAGGGTGAAAACCAGGGTAAACAGGTCCAGCTCCCAGCCTTTACTCCTAAGAGAGATGCTCCAGGTCCCCTCATGTTTGGATCCATACACTGGACCTGCTCCAGTAGTTCCCCATCTCTCTTGAACTAGGAATTCCAGAACTGGATAGAGCACTCCAGATGCAGCCTCACCAGGCAGGGTAGAGGGCACCCCAGACAGCGCTGTAGACAGATTTTGTGCCTTTGTGCAAGGCACAGTTTGCAGCACCTGCAGTGCGTAAGGTCTGTCCCTTACTGGGAAACGATCAGCAGCAGCAGACGAGGCCGAGGGGACGGCACCTGGAATCTTAAAGCTGAAACTGGATGCCAAGGACGTGAGCAAACGCTGCTGTCCTCAACAGCAGAGAGAAACACGACTGGGAAGCACAGCCCTGACAAGAAAAGAGGTTGCTGACAGTGGTGTCTCTGCTGCCCATGAGGGCCTTTGGTGGAGGTGAAGGTGATCGCCAGGAACGATAAGGTGCTGCTGACAGGCTCACTGTGAAAATGGTTGGTGTGTTCATTGGCTGTGTCATCAATGGGGAGAGTACCGGCCAGTGGTGAGAAAAAACAGCAGTTTGAGGACGTAGTCACACGAGCGGAGACACTGGTGTGATGTGCACTGTGGATATATCAAGATGAAGTCCCTGGCGGTCTCATGAAACGTCGTGGGTCACCTGAAGAAGACAAAGGCCAGCCCCATCGCTGTCCAGCTGATGGAGAAGCTCCTGCCCCTCTTTGCTGCGGTAAGGCTGATGGGGGAGCCCAAGCCTCGTGGGCAGGCAGGCGCTGGTCGGGGACAGCTACCTACAAGGACGCAAGTCCTACTCTGCTTCTCTCTACCAGGGCTTTGGCGAGCTGAGAGAGCTCTCCATCAGCCTCTTCAGAGACCTAATGAAGACTGTGGTGAGGAAAAACAAGAGGCAGGTGAAGACAAAAGTGGAAATGGGCTTGTTCCCTCTCATCTTTCACATGAGCGACCAAATCCACAGCGTGGCCAAGGCACAGATTCCAAAGCTAAGCAGAGATGTAGGGATGAAAACCTGAGATGTTTGGGCCAGGGTACCTCCCAGCTTCCTAAGGGCAGGATGACCCCAGGAAGAAAGGAAAAGGCAGGGAGATGCCACGTCTCCTTCCCCAGGCCGTGGTGCCACCTCCCAGTTTCTGCTGTTCTGCAGGCCTCCAGGGAAGCCCTCCTCGCTGCAGCAGAGCTCCTCAAGTGGAAAAAGCTCAAAAACCTGCTGCAGAGCCATCAGACATGGAGGATTGCAGAGTGCTTGGTGAGGACAACCCCTGGAGGAGCGCTGCCCCACGGGTCTGCCCTGCGCGCTCTGCAGCTGTGCCTCACCTGCCCTGCTGCAGCCCGCAGCCCACAGCCTGGAGCTGCATCCTTGTTCTCTGTCCTCGAGAAGAGAGCCCCAAGGGCTCTTCTCCACACCCCTCTCCCCGCACCCAGCGGGAGGGAGGGCTCTGGGCAGCGGCGGGTGCTGGCAGGCGGGACTGCTCCGGCCAGCTGGGGAGGCTGTGTGACATGCCCATACCCTTGTGCTCTCTCCAGCTACGGCGGGACAGGCGCAGGACCGAAGAGTACTTGAATCAGAGCCTGCCGTACCTGGAGGATGCTCAGGCCACCTTGCGAACAACAGCCGTCAGGTTCATCGGTGAGCCACAGCCCCCAGGGTCCCGCTTTTGGCAGCCCAGCCCCAGTCCCGCCGCTGCACCGGCAGCAAGGAGCAGCCCTGTGGCTGCCAGAGCCTCGGCTGCCCCGTGCAGGGCCTTGGCCTCTCTCTCCCACCCTTGACCATGCAGGTGGGCTCGGTGGCTGCCTTGCTCAGTCCCACCGGCCTCAGCTACTGCTCTTCCCTGGGGTCAGCCTGGTGAGGGGGAGGAGGGCGTGCAGCCCAGCCAGCTGAGCTGGGGGCTGTGCTGCTGGGAGCACGCTGGGGAGTGGGGGGTCTGATGAAGCTCTGTCCCTAGGGCTTGCTGGGCAGCTCCTGAGGGACCAAAGGGAGGAGAAGCTGGCTGAGATCTGCAGCAGTGAGTAGGGAGCATGGGCTGGAGGGGATGCCTGGTGGTTTTCGCAGACACGGCAGTTCATCTCTGCTCCGTTTCTTTCCATCACAGCCCTTCAGGCCTTGGAGGAAGACAGCGGACCCTCCATCTGTTCCCTGGCAGCTCAGACCACCTCCATCCTGAGCACTCCAAGGGTGCGGCAAACGTCACGATGCACCCTGCGATCACTGTGCTGCTGGTGCTGCTAAGCCAGGCAGAGGTGCAGCTCTTCTCCAGAGAACGGCTGCAATTCAATAAAGCTGGAACAAGAAGCCTGAACCCAGGGTGTCTTTCCCAAGTAGAACTGACGGGCAGCGAGGAGAGGGCATGGGATGGGTGGTCCCAGCTCTGACCTCCCTGTAGTTCTCCGGGCACCTCAGCGACACCACAGTATCTGCTTTTACTGCACTGCCACGTCCCTGCACCATGATGCACTCAGGAAGGTTTCCATGCAGAGTACAGAGGTGCTAAGGGTGCCAGAGGGACTGGGGGACAAACAGAGTGCCTGGGTCACCATGACTGCCTCGGGAGGGCTCCCAAGGTCTGGCTAGTCGAGCAACAGAAGGCTCTGGGGCATTACAGACACCTATGGAGGAGTGCCGCAGGGACTCAAGCGGAATGGTCGAGTCTAGGGGGGCAGGCCCCCAGTCCAGCGGGCTTCCTTTGAGTGCTTGAGGCTCTGCAGAGGGGTCTGGGGTGCAAGGAAGGTCTCAGGAGGCTAGTCCACCTGGGAGGACTAGCGCGAGCCTAAGACAGCTCCAGGGCAAAGACAGCTCCAGCGCACCCCAGGGTAGAGGGTGCCCAGGGCCAGGTGGCCTCCGCAGCCATCAGGGACCTGGGCACAGGCACTGTCATGTGGGGAGGCAGGGAGCGTGGCATGGGCTTGTTGTGCTCATCGTCTCCTTGCCCCTTTGCAGTGCCTTGACGTTGCAGCTAGTCCAGGCACTGCCCCCCACCAGCGCAGGGACCCTCGCGCAGCACTCCAGCTTAAGTTCCCTGGCACCGGCTGCCCAGAGAGGCCTCTGGAGACATTCCAACACCACCTGCACAGGATTTTGTGCAACCTGCTCTAGCACAGCCTGCTTTTACAGGGCGTTGGACTAGATAATCTCCAGAGGTTCCCTCCAACCCTGACCATCGTGTGATTCTGTGACTCCTGGCACTTTGGATGAGGAAGAAGAAGTCAGGATCTTCAGGCAACACAACATCTGACTGCCCTTCCAGTGCCTGTCCAAGAAACCTGCCAGTCCTCCCTAACAGAAGTTGGACCTCCACACGTGGGCTTGCAGATGTGCATGTGCACTGCAGGGCAACAGCCTTCTCTCTCTTCCCCATCTTCCACTGCAGGGCAAGTGCAGATGTTCTGTGGAGGAAGCACCAGCCTGCACAGGCCCTGCTGCCCTCCCTGTCATGCACTGGCCGTTCTACCTGGGCTCCCTCTACTCTGTCCCACACCACTGGCCTGGTGTGATGGCAGAGCCAGTGGCACTGCCCGGCACTGCACCTTCCTGGTCCATCAGGGCAACCTGGGTGCCAGTGGGAAGCTGGGAATTGCCCTTGGCCAGGGCCTCTCCCTGGAGCTGCCAGAGGAGGAATTCCTTGTGGATGGCAGGGATGCCAAAGCATGAGGAGTTCCCCATTGGATGGCAGGGACAGGGCGTAGAGCCCCATCGATGTGCAGCCACCCCCGGCAGCCCCTCAGCCATGGCCACGGTCACACAGAACCTCACTGGGGAGCTCATCCACATCGTCCAGGGCACCCTCATAGTGACCAGGCAGTACCAAAAGTTTCTGCAAGTAATGATGGCCAAGTGGCAAGAGGCGGTCTGTAGTGGGACACACACCACGCTCACCACCACCCCACAGTTGTCTCCCTCCCCCCCGCCAGGAAAGAGGAGCAGCAGGAAAGAGGATCAGCTCTATCCAGGGCTGCTGGAGCCCAGAGGGTTTCCCCAGGGCCTTAGCGTGGAGCTGCTGGGGCAGATGCGCACATGGAGAAGATGGCAGATGGGGACAAAGACCAAGGGGAGGACACGGGGCCAAGCAGAAGCAGCCCTGTGCAGGTGGGCAGAAGGAGCCCAATGGGGATGAGGAAGAGGAGCCCCATGACTCCAGACAGAATCAGCTCCATGGGCCTGGGCAGCACCATCCACGTGGGGCCGGGCAGGAGGACCCCAGCAGACCCAAGTCCCCGGCACCATGTCCCCGTGGGCAGGGCACGTGGGCAGGCAGCCTCAGGACCGTGCTGGGCAGGACTGTGCCTGCAGGAGGGCTGCTCCCAGCTGTGGGGCTGCCCAAAGGCTTGGTGGAGATGCGACTGCCGGCTCCATTGTGTCCGTTTCTGCAAGCCCCCGTGGTGGCAGCGCTGCTCCCACAAGAGCAATGGGTTCCCCTGCCAGTGAGCAGCTGGTGGGGTGCAGGGCTGGGACCCCCCTGGCCTGCCCCCTCATCTGAAATGTTAAATCTTTCCTCTATCCATGGATCTATCTGTGGAGTTCATCCATCCATCCTGCAGCTGGGGCTGCTTCACCCTCAGTGCCTGAACCCAGTGGGGATGGTCTGGCATTGGGCACTGCTGGCACCCACAGAATGGGGGGTGGGGGTGTCTGGTACCACACTGGTTGTGCTGGCATGTGGGGACCGGGCTGGGCTGGAGAAAGGGGCCAGCAGGAACCTCATGAGGTCCAACAAGTGCCAGCTCCGGCCCCTGGGGAGGAGCAAGCCCAGGAGGAACAAGCACAGGCGGGGGCCACCTTGCTGGAAAGAAGCTTGGCAGAGAAGGTCCTGGTGGGCCCCTCAACGAGCTGCCTACTGGGCAGGGGATCTGTGCCCCTTGCAAAAGGGGGAACTAGTATGTAGTGAGACCCCACAGTGCATCCATACACCACAAATAGAAAGTCATATTATCCCCAGGTTGGCATATTCAAATGGCTAATAAATGGGGTATAGCCTTGGTGCCTTAAACATTTTTGTCCAAACTAGATAACAGAGTTGAAACATGGGAATAAGTCCCCCACCCCATCAGAACACTGCGCTCAGGAATTGTTCGTGAATGATTTGTTGTGAATAGTGGAATAGAACCGTGGTACACCCCAGACTTGCGAACCCTTATTCCAGGCATGTGTCCTTGTTGGGGGTTTCAGGCACCAGGGTTTAAACTGCATAACACGTTTGCAGAACAGGTTTGCAGGTTTGGAGATCCCACGTGTTATGCAAAAACTACCAATCAAGGAAACACATTGCAATATGCAGTTTTGCTTACCCACAAAACAAAATGAATTTTGTGTGAGAAGGAAAAAAACATGCTACGACCCATCAACACACTCCACCGTTCAATATCCAGCCCCTCAGGGTCCTTTCTGAGCATGTTCAGATGGGAAGATGTACTTTGCACTAACTACTTCCTCAAAATTATTTACATATGCATAAGGCACTTGCATATGTCACTTTGTTCCTGGGGGCCTTTCTTGGGGTCCTTAGAGATCGTTGGTGGTCAACAACCTGGTGAACTTCAGCTGAACTTTCCTGGGGCACCTGTACTCTACTTGTTGTTATAGAACTTCATTTATTCTCTGTGCTGTATGGTCTTGAAGGCAACGCACCGTTACCCCACTACCCTCATCTATTGGTATAGCCCAGGTGCCTCAGAAAGCTGCCACCCCTTACTGAGCTTATTCAATAGGTCGAGTTAATCACTGCTTTAGCTGCAGCCTCTCCGAGTGATTCTTCATAACTTAATCCTGTCAGCGAGGAGAAGCGTCCAGCTCTGCCACTGAAGGCAGCAGCCTCGAGTCACCAGGCTGCTCCCTACAGGAAGCAATCCCGACTGCCTGGATCTCACCGCTGAGAGGCTGTATTTAAAAATGAAGTGTTTCCCAGCAAGGGAAACAAGGCTGGAGCACTCGTACTCTGGCTGGTGACTCTCCCAGGCAGCTGCAGATTCCCAGTCCCTCAGCAGGACAGGTGTAGCCAGAGCCCTGTCAGAGTCAGCAGAAAAACACGCTGGCCCTATTCCTGCAGGACCTACAGATGCCGGGGCGGCTCCAGGGGGCTCTGTGAGTCGGGGTGCCTGGGGCACCTGCCGGCGCCTCTTTCCCTCCTTGGCTCTCAGCTCACTCCCAGGGCTGCCCCAGCCAGGCCTGACTCCAGCTGCCCCGGGGCCTGGCACAGCAGGGGGCTGAAACCTCCCCACAGAACCCCCGGGCAGCCAGCAGGCAGCAGACACCCCTGTGCTAGCCCAAGGGGCATCCCTCGCCCCACGGCCAGCCACAGATCCCCTCAGCCGGGCCACAGCCCCACCACAGGCTGTGCCTGCCCAGCCCAACACGGCTGCCAGGAGGGTGAGGGTGGGAAATGGCAGCTCCCAGCATGCCCCGGGAACAACCTGGCCATGGGGCGGCCCCGGGCCTACAGCTCCCAGCATGTCCCGGGAACAACCTGGCCATGGGGCGGCCCTGGGCCTACAGCTCCCAGCATGCCCCGGGAACAACCTGGCCATGGGGCGGCCCCGGGCCTACAGCTCCCAGCATGCCCCGGGAACAACCTGGCCATGGGGCGGCCCCGGGCCTACAGCTCCCAGCATGCCCCGGGAACAACCTGGCCATGGGGCGGCCCCGGGCCTACAGCTCCCAGCATGCCCCGGGAACAACCTGGCCATGGGGCGGCCCCGGGCCTACAGCTCCCAGCATGCCCCAGGACCAACCTGGCCATGGGGCAGCCCCGGGCCTACAGCTCCCAGCATGCCCCGGGGCACGCCTTCTCCCAGCAGGCCATGGGACATCCCTGCCCTGCAGTCGGGCCCTGGGGGGACACGAGCCCCCAGCCCGGGCCCTGTAGGCCCCATGGCCCCTTCCCAGGGCTGCCCAAGCACAGGCCCCAGCCCCGGAGCCCCCGTGGGACAGGGACGAGGGGAAGGGAGGCACCGAGCGGCAGGGAGAGGTGGGTCAAGGCGGAGGGGTGGCCGGAGAGGGACAGGAGGCGGCCAGAGGGGCAGGGGGAGCAGGAGGGGCTGGGCAGGGATGGAGAAAGGACAGGGACTGGGCAGAGGGGTGGAGCGGGACAGAGATAGAGGGGCAGGGGGTGCCGCAGAGAATGCAGGATCAGCAGCAGGAGAGAGGGCTAGGGAGTGGAGCGGAGGGGCGGGAAGGGGGACAGAGGCACAGACCAGCACAGGCAGGGCGAGGGGACAGGATGAGCAGGCTGTGGCCTTGGCAGTGGGCGGCAAAGCTGCTTCTGTGGGTCTTTCCTTTCCCCCTCTGCCCTTATCCCCTCCCCACCCTTCCCCTCGATGAGGCTGTGTCTGTGGTGTGCCTGCTCTGGTGAAAGGAGCTCCTGCACCAGCCTGAGGGCAAAAGAAGAGGGGCAAGGAGCAAGCTGTTCCAGTCCTTAGTTTGCAGGTTTAATGTATCGGCCCTGTTCAGAAAACACAGCGTGTCTGTGTGTCAGTGGTGCCGGCAGATTTTTTTTCTTTATAGCAATTTCTTTAAATACCGGGCTTCATGCAGAAGGTTCACACGGTGCTGTGCTTGTAGTAAACGGAATTGCTTTTATGCATGCTGCATTCTGGAGGTGGCAAGTGCCAGGTTAGAGATGAAGATGGAAATGAAAGCAAGTGACGCACACGCATGGTGATCCTGCCACAAGCATGCTGTGTATTGACCTGGGAGAACGCTGCAGGGACTCTCAGAAGTCAAGGTTTTCAGTGCTGTTTCTGTGTTTGATACCCAAGGGATGGTTTCCCTCTGCATGCGTTTCTGGGCAGGCATGTGCATGGACCATAGGTGTGTCTCTATGGTGTGGTAAGTGGGACTGCTGGTAGCTTTCCATTTCATTCCAACTCAAAAGTAAAGAAAGATTGTACCTGCAAAAGAATTCAAACGGCCGTCTTTGTTTCCCAGAGCAAGCATACAAGCATGGGGGAGCGGTTTACAGGTTCAGAACTTCAGCCAGCTCTGGATGGTAAACCCTCAGGAGAGGAAAGAGAAGCCCCACTTTTTTAACTACAGCTCTGCTTCCCTTAATGTGTCTTCTTGTTAGATTGTGTCGGTAGTCAGATTAAAAGCACATGATTAAACTGTGCTTCTTTATGAAGATATTTGAGGGTAATTTACTGTCTTCAATCCTCTTACGAGTGGGGCACTCTGTTGCCCTGTGGGCAGTACAGTGTCGTGACTGGTAATTTTCCTTTTCTTGCCTAGTGTACGGATGCATTTATGAAGGCAAGTGTTGGGTCTTATTGGCGCCGCACAAGAAACCAACGTGTGAAACCCAGACATTCACTGTTAGAAACAGGAAGAAGCTGTGGGCCCTTGCTTCAGATTCTGCAAAAGATGTACCAAGGCTGAGGAATTTGGCAAAAAGGGAAGAAATGCCGTAGCATAACTTTGGGATGGCAGGTGAGGTTTCCATCAGTCTTCCTCAAACGTAGCAGCCTCATTTGGTTTGCGGATGTGGTGTTGAACTCAAACTGCGAGACTAGTTTCCTTTATTGCGGGTGGTACTGTAGTACACGTACCTTTCATGTCCCAAGTGAAGTTGCCAAGGCTCTAGTTAAACTTCTGCAGAACCACCTCAAATTTTCCATAGTGCGTGATTTCCTTCAACAGTCAAGTCCAGGTCTGTGGCATACAATAACCCCTACCCCATTTGGGATCTGGATGTGGTTGATTTTTAATTCAGACTTATCTGCTGTTAGAGATGTTCGGGTTTTGGTCCAAATAGGGAAATGCTGATTGTGTGCATTCTTTTGTTTTTTCATAGTGTTGTTCCATGTTTAGTCATTTGTTCCTTACAAAAATAATGTATGGGTGTCTATGGAGCTGGAGGTGTTTACGTTCTTGTGGCTGAATGTAGCAGTGGAGCTATCTTGCTGTATTTAAATCAAGAGGAGCATAATGTAACTTCACTTAAAATCTGGTCTTGGTAGGCAGATCCTACCCTGATAAGCATTTAAAACAAAACAAAACAAAAAAATCAAAAAAAATCAAATCTGTGACAAGGTATAGGTGGAGCACCTGAACGGGTGCAAGGCAGCAATTCTCTTGCTGATATCCACACATTGCAGAACTGTTGCCATCATGACCTTGAAATAGTGAGCCGTTAATGTTAACTACTAGCAGCTTGTGAACCTAACACCTAAAGGTAGAAAATAATTTCCCACTGCCACCTTTTTTTAATTTTCTTTTATGTTTTAAAGTTTCTGATTTGATACTTTCTGATGTATTTGAAACCTGTGTCATATCCTACGAAGTTTGTGACAAGTGTGTGGCAGATGGGACTTTTCTGCTTGGAGAGGTAGTGAGATGGAGAGTGGAGAATGGTTTTATGGCACAAGTGTAGAAGTATAAAAAGAGATTAAGAGGCTTGTGTACCTTGCTGCCAGTTCAGTGGCATGAGAATTCCTGTAATGACAAATTCCTTCTGGCTCTGAAGGAATGAACGTGCCAGCCTGCTGAGTTTCCAACCAGAGCAACACTAGCAACGGATGTCGTTCCCAAATGGTGAGGTGGTTGTAAGCTTCATCAGTAGTAGAAGCCGTGGAGAAAGTCACGAATCATCTGCCGTTCTGCAAGTCAAGTGCTTGGCTCTTTTGTCACTAGTGTTGATTTAAGGGTGCATTGCTTATAAATAGCACTTGACCTTTGTAATTCTTCATACTGCTAAGTTCTGGGTGCCATCAGAGAACCACTGTGCTGTGAAGGCCCTGTAAACATACGGCGATGTTTGTGTTTATCCATTTTGCCTTCCCTTAGATGATGTTATTTTGTCATTTGAAACCTTAGTGGCAGGATTTGGGGCTTTATCCTGATCAGGCATCTAAGGGCCAGCTCTCGGCTGCAGCTGCAGCATAAGTATTCAGGTGGTTTGAGCACCAAATGAAACTTCCACTTGGCTGTCATTTTGGCTTTTCCCTTCCTCTTAATTTTCATATTTTAATTAAGAGTTTTAAGTATTTGGCTTCCTTACAGAAAAAAACCCCAGTGCTATCCTTGTCCTGTTATGATAAGGCCCTAATCTGGAGGGCAGAAAGCTGAGACCACCAGGAAGATGTTGAGAGGAAGGGGAAGAATGTTAGAGCCATGAGTTGGGTGTTCTGAGATCTGAGGAGATGGAAAAGGTGCCTCCCAGGTAGCTAAAGGGGAGCACAGGAGAGCAGCTGGGAGCCAGAAGTGTGGTGTGGGCATATGGAAGTGCTACGCTGTGGTGTGTTAGGCAAATTATTTTTAGGAACCTTCACGTTTGTTGTCATTTCCCAGGCTCCTGAGGTGCAGGAATGCTGGAGGCAAGAAGCTGCCAGCATCAACTACGTGGAGAATGAACACTTCTATCTCCATTTCACTTTCCTCACTTCTGTGTTGCGGTGGCAGGGCAGTACAGACCCTGACCCGGACCCGGACCCTGACCCTGACCCTGCGAGTACGCAGGCAGCTTGTGTGGCCAGTGCCGGTGTGGTTCTGGCACAGAGGATCAAGCTCTTCATGCTTCAGAGCTGTCAGGCTGACACTCTTCAGCACTCAATGAAGCTCTAAATTACAGCTAAAGGAAGACAGAAGTTTTGCTTCAGAGCTTGATAATGTCGTTCTGATCCATCCTTTTGCTTGTTCAGTGGCTACAGAAGGGAACCACTGCCTTGGTAGGAGCATCCATTGAGTTCTTCATGTGTGATATTAGAGGATCATTGTGTCTGTTTATGCATGAGACCATTACAGTAGGTGTTTTGAAGATGTTCACGTGTGGTACATTAAACCTTTGCCAGTAAAACAGTAAATCCACGCAGTGGGGTCTAAAGCACACAGATCCAGTGCGATCCTCCAAAGAGCTTTGAAAGTGTCTCCCCAAGGGTACAGACCTGGCTGTTGGTGATTCTGTTGAACTGCCTTTTATAGCAGGTTGCTTGGAGAAGTTGCTATGTCAGAAGTCATCTTCTGGGGGCCGAATGCTGCAAATGGTAGAATGTTTAAGGAAGCAAATGAATAACCTTCAGACTTGATTTTACTCTTTTAACAGATTGCACACAAATGGGAGGCCTGAGCAGGCTGCCTTTAGCAGGGGAACATGACCTGACTGCACAGGAGGCAAGGAACTCTCTTCTCTCGCTGACCATGAGCCCTCAGTTTCAAGGCAGATGTGAAGAGGAATATTTGACCTGTGGGAAATGCAACTTCAGATACGTAACCCAGGTGGGACTGCCATGTGAGCCCTGTGGTAGGAGCCGTGTATCCCAACCGTGAACGTAGAGGTTGGGCCCAGTTTTTAGCTTGGTTCAATATGAGCTCTGCTGACTGATTCTGTGATCAAGAGCAGGCAAGTCTGCCCCCTGAGAGGATGTTGTCGTGGGTGGAAGGGTTGAAGTGCAGTGACTGCGTCAACAAACAGGTGGTTTGAAAAGTCTTTTGGGCGAGGATCTGGTACGCTGGTGTAATGCCTTTTCCCTTTACAAAGGTGTCCAGTAAACACAAGTGTTCCTGCACGTGTCCAGTAGCGCAGAGACCTCTGTACTTTCTTTGGACTGATTGTTGTGTAAGATCTGGGGGTTTGGGGACAGTTCTGAAAATTGTTCAAAAGGTGTCTTGAATGTTGGGTGAAATGGGTCATCACTTCCATAAACCTCTAGCCTGTAAAGAAGAGCCATGGATGTAAGGAGATTTTCTTTTTTTCTCTTTTTATTGTTACTGGGAGGAAAAGCAGTGATTAACTGTTGGCCTGTGATACCCCCAGGTGCAGACTGTGCAGTGCATTTGAGGTGGATCACTCCTGTACTGCCAGGACTGAGCCCAGACTCCTCAATGCTTTGCACACTGGCACTGGAAGTCCTTGTGCAGCTGTGGGTACTGGCTTTCTGTGCTGCAGTGTGAAAAACACAAAACACTGGGGTTAAGGTTTGCAGAGAAGTGGGAAAAAGTTGATTATTTTGTGCTAGGAAGAGAATGTCCTGTAGTTTTCAAACTTTGCACCTCTCCACTTGGCGTTTAAAACTGCTTTTAACTCTGCTGCTATGTTTCAACGAGAGGGAAGCTGTCTGGTTGTCACAGATGATGCGTCCCATCAAGAAGGATCTTTCCCTTCTGAGTTGAGCTTTCTTTGCTTGATGTGGAAAGTGCCTTAAGCTGAACAATTTCAGACGGCAGTGAAGGAATTACATCGACATGGGGATTTAGAGACAAATCCAAACGTATGTCGTCTTACATTTCAGTATATGATTTTTTAAAATCAGGATTTGCTGGGTTTTGAGCAGCAGACCCATTTTGCATGTGCCTACATAAACCCCATTTTTATGGATAGATGCATGCAGTATGTTTCGTGATGTGATACTTAATTATGTATAAGCTGTTCTATGCTGTGCTTTTCTGGGATTGTCGTAGTCCTTTGAAACACAGCCCTGCGCATCAAGGGGGCAAGCTGTGTCACCTGCTTTCCCCCACAACATAGAGCAATGTAACTGTCATAAATACAGGCTGAGCAAAACTAGTTGAGAGATTTGTGGGCTACTGTTAGCATCACAGTGGGCCAGGAATTAGCCCATGCTTACTAATAAGTTCCTGTATTTTAATTGTCCTATGCCACCGGAGAGGCAGGACAGTGTCAGGGCACTTTCCCAGGGAATAAAACTGGACATGTCTGCTTCTCTCCAAGGGTCCCCTATGTACAAAGCATCCTTCAGCACAATCTGGGTGCTTGGTGTTCTCAAAAGGACCCAAAGGGATGAAGTTCACTCCTCCTGCCTGTGTGACAGCAGGAATTATGTCTGCAGCTGTGCTTCTGCGCACTTCGAAACTGCCTCCATTTCTTTGCTTAGCCAACCAGAGAAAAAAGCCAAAAAACCCTAAGCTGAGTTGGCAACAGTGTCTTGCTGTCCTCTCTGAAGGAAGTAATTTACCATCATCTCGCAGCTTGCCAAACATGCACCAAGTGTGAAGAAGAACATGACGTGCACTGTCCTAAGCTCTCAGCAGGTCAGGTTTTGCTGTCCTCTGGAAACTGTCTAGCTCTTCAGTTTTTCTCCACAAAGGACACATTGTTTGGAGTAGTGATGAGGTGGCCCCCCAGATGCCCCAGCTTTGTTTCTAAGTGCTATTGAAGTATTTTGCCTCCTGAAGAGACTGTGTTCCTCATGAGGAACGGTTACTTCGAAATAAAGTGACCCCCTTTCCGTCTAAAGGGATGGAGCTTGAGACTGTGGAGGTGGAGGTGCTTGGTGAGGGAGGCAGTCAGGCAGGGCCAGTCTGGGGTGCCCAGCTGCGCAGGGCAGTGATGGCACCCGTGTGCCTGGCGAATGCTTCTCTCGCAGTGTCGCAGGGAGAAGGTGTGAGGGTGCTGGGAGAGAGCTGGCGCCCCTGGGAATGACAGCAGCTAAAGGTGAGGGCTGGCTGCGTGGGCAGCAAAGGGTGAGCCAGCCACTCCCTTTGCAAATGCAGTGGAGAGGGAGGGAGCCCCTCCATCAGCACAGCAACGTCTGCTGGGGCAGGGCCGGAGGCACCGGCACCCAGGGCAGGGCTGGCAGGGGGTCTGAGAGAGCCACTCCGCCACCGCCTTGCTTACTGACCCTGTGGGGAAATCGCTTTGGGGGCAGCGATTAAAAAGTGCGTGCAAAGTTTTTAGGTCCAATTGGAACACTGAGAAGGGGTTCGGGGCCTTTCTCAGAGCGCCGCACGTTGCATAGTCATGTGTCATACACAGGTTTGGTGGCTGGTTTCTCGCTTCTAATGCAAACGCGTACGCATCCTCAGTAGCACTGCTGAAGTGTTTTACGGACTACGCATGCTCCCCAAGTGGGATTTTGGCCTCTTTGGGGCAGAACTATTTCAGTTAGAGGTCCCCATCTCCCACTGCCACCATTATCTTTGTCCTATTTTAAACTCATTTTCTGTTGATGTCAGTGGATCCCAAGACCTGATCAGCTTGTGTTCTCTTGCAGCCAGAACTTTCCTCATTGGAAGTCTTCCTCCTGCGCAACTTAGATAACGGTGCTCTTTCCACTACCTGCTCTTTGTTCCTCACCCCTGCCAAGGCTGCCTCCCTTGATGGGAAGTCCCTTCATTTGTAAATACTTTAGAGAGTGGGTCAGCTCTGTGGAGGTGTCACCTCGACAGAGGAGAAGGTGGAGCGTCAGATCTCTGCATGTGGCAGGGGCTGCATTAACCCTCATCTCCCGCTGCGTGAATGACCGCAGGCAGAGGCACTGTGCAAGGAACATCAAACCTTTAATGAATTAAGAAAGACAGATCTGGTAGAGGGCTGGGGCTGCAGTGGGTGGGTGCAGGTCACACGTCAGAGGGATCTGTGCTCTACACCTTCTCTATCAATATATCAACGGTGACTGGGGCAGCGTGGAGCACCTTGTCTCCTGGTGTTCCTCAGGGTTCTGGCTCGCTTGGTGGGCACGTAGTCGCTATTGGATGGCCTCTGCTTGCTGCTGCCCCCCTGCTCCCCACTACAGCCCACTGCCGTGGCATCCCTGTGTGGCTTCCCCTCCCAGAGGGTTTTGGAGCTTTTTGCCACCGGGCACACCACCATCTTCTTCCTCTTCTTGGGTGGCATGCTGCCCCATGGGGACATCTCTGGCATCCCGAGGGTGTCAGCCAATGTGGGGCGCTTGGCCTGTTTACCAGCAGCCTTGCCTGATCTGGGCACCACCCGGCAGGAGAAGATGCCCGGTGGTGGTGGCAAGTGGGTCAAAATGACCCGGGGCTGCCTCCGCAGCACCTCCTCCACCAGCTGGGCCATGCGGGGCGGATGATGCTGGGGTGCAGTTGGGGGGCTGGCCAGGGGACTATTCAGCAGGATCTGCTGAGGACCCTCTGGGAGACCCTTGTGGGCACCCTCTGAGCATCCCTTCAAGGGGCTCTCCTCTGAAGTGTCCATAGGACCCTCCTGAGAGGGCTCCATGGGGCTCTCTGGCAGCCGGGTGGGGAAGACCGCTGCCAGCCCACCCTGCTTGCCTTTGGCGTCCAGCAGGGGGGATGTTGCCACCCTCTGCCAGGAGGGGTTGGTGTCCTCCTGCATTGCGGCCACCACTTGGTCCTTGGGACAGTTGCCCTCCATCATGCACTCCAAGAGGTCAGGGATCCTGTTGAGGGTGGTGGTCAAGACAGGGACATCAGGGACACCACGGTCGGTGTCCTCGCTGCCCCCCAGCCCTGCCACCAGCGATTGCTCCTTGGAGCAGCCACCCTTTGCCATGTACTCTGAGAACTCCGGGAACTTGTTGAGGAGGGTGGTCAAGCAGGAGCCGCTGAGAACTTCAGGGAGCTCCAGGATGCTGTCGAGCCAGGCGAGCGGGTCGCTGCTGTCCACGGTGGACGAATGCTCATCCTGAAACTGCAGATTGTCCTCTGCCAGCTCAGGGAAGGCCTCGTTGAAGGCATCTGGCCCCAGCTCGGGCAGGTCCAGGAGATTCTCTGGGCTTGGCGGGGTGGTCACCACTTCTGAAAAAGCAAATGAAGCCAAGCCACCCCCAGGGTGATGCAAGCCTTCCTTGGTGCAGGTCACCCCCTATGGGCTCTGCCACCCTGCAGACCTCACCTTGGTGCTTGGTCCTGCTTCTGCCAGAGAGCATATCCAGGGCGGGCTGGCAGGGGGTGGCAGCAGGGACACCATCCTCACTGGCCACCACGTCGTTGTTAAAGGCCTCCAGCAGCTTCTGGGCGCTGCCAGGATGGGTGTGGAGCACAGGGGAGACCTGCACGCAATGCTGAGCCACAGGGTGTTGGGGTGGCAGGGGCCCAGCATGGGCAGGGACATTCAGCACAGTGCAGCCCGTAGGGTAGAGGGGCTGTCCCTGGCCCACGTCCCATGGGCCCAGCCCCGCTGGCTGGTGGGGCACAAGTGTCCCCATCACCACTTGCTGTCCCTGGCCATAGGCAGGGGGACAAGGGGCAGGCAGCGGGGGCAGCTGCACACCGCTGGGGAGCTGCAGCACGTGTGGCAGCTGCACGACCTGCCCCGAGTCCCCCAGGGGGCCCTGCACCCCCTGCCAGGTTGCCAGGGCGGGCTGGTGGGTGACAATGTGGAGCTGGGAAGGCCGAACGGTGATCAGCAGCCCCGGGACAGAGGGCAGCACACCAGCAGTGACCGGTGGCGGCATGGTCAGGGTGGTGAAGCTCATGCCGGGCACCTCTGGTCCTGTCGGCAGCTGGAGGGGGAACCTCTCTGTGGGCAGAAGCGAAGGGGGGTGATGGGGTGAGATGCTGGCCGGCACAGCTGGTTGGGGGTTTACCCGAAGGGCAGGAGCACCACGAGGAGCGTGCTGCTCTGTGCTGCGGCAGTTGGCCAGTGTGGCGTTTGTTGGGGCAGTGTTCTGGGGTTCCATCTCCATGGCGATCATTATGCCAGCACCTGCGTCAGCCAGCGTTGTGACAGTTTGACTTTTAATGACAGAACAACTTCCCAACTCAATGGTTTCCCATCCTGCTGATGCTTTCCTGCCCTCAGTGCTGATTTCCCACCCCCACCATAGTTTTCCATCACAACTGTTTTTTGGTTTGGGAGTTGAGTTTCATGTCAAAGGGGAGTTTTCACCTAAATTTCTGTTGATGTCAGTGGATCCCAAGACCTGGTCAGCTTGTATTCTCTTGCAGCCAGAACTTCCCTCATTTGAAGGCTTCTTTCTGCCTTCTTTCAGCCAGGGCAGGGCTGGGAGGGAGTTTGAGAGAGCCACTCCTCCACTGCCTTGCTTAGGGACCCTGTGGGGAAATTGCTTTGGGGTGGGGGCAATTCGAGAAAAGTGGGACCTCAGAGAAGCATAGTATTACAGGAAACTTTTTAGGGTAAGAGACAGCTATCGGTTTCAGGATGGCTGGCATTCACCATCCTAAATGTGTGCTGCCACGGCTCCCTAAGCAGCGCAGCCTGCAACCTCAGCACGTGCTGACAGGAGTAACGGGGGCTGGAGCGGAGTGGAGAGCCTGCAGCCAGGCCCTGTTATGCTCCTGCAGGAAGGGGAACTTGACGGTACCACAGAGCTGATGAGATGTCCACTGCCATGATTTTCCCTTTTATAACAAATTCTACCAGGGACGAGCAATGACAGAAAAGGCAGGAATATGGTTACGCCAGTACTTCACAGTCCCTTGAACTTGTTGTAGTTCCAGCGTACTGGATGGGTTGTGCCCAGATTCTTTCTTTTCCAGTGTGTCTGGTGGAAGAGAGGCAGCTCCTGCAACCCACCAGACTCCTTGGAATTTAGCTTCTCGTGCTGGCCCTTGGCACTTTGACTCTGGGACTTCCAGTCCCAACTTGATTAGTGTTGCCCAAATGGTTTTCATTGCATCTGTAATGCTTTCTGGCCCTTCTGCCCTGCTGAGGATGCCATCGATGTATCGATAGACTGTGAGGCCAGGTGGAATGGTGATCTGTGCTAAGGCTGTGGCCAGAGCATTGTGAGCGATAGCGGGGCAGTGTTTGTATCCTTGCGGAAAACTGTTTGAAAACATACTGAGTCCCGCTCCAGGCAAAGGCAAACCGGGCTTTTTCTTGTGCGTGGAGCAGAATCACGAGGAATACATCTCTAACATGTAAAGCATCTAAAGCTAACCTAACATCTATGCTAACCCTAATGTCCCACAAGAATCACTGGGTTACTGACAATGAAAGGAGAGGAAACAGCACTGTGAGAACGAAAATATCCCACTAAGTCAATTTTTTTGTCTACCTATACAGCAGAAGTGTTCTTTCGTGTTAAAGTCAGAGTATGTTCTGATTTGCACTGCCCCACTAAATAGTTTTATGCTGGAAAGGTTTACTAAGAAATAATTGTTAGTGTTCTTCCTGGTTATGCACCCACATCTTATAATGAAAAAATTAGATGATAACGTCTTTGCTGGGCTACACTGTTCTATAACTGAGAGTTAGGTTGTGTTTCATTTTAAGCATTCTCAAAAAAATACGGATAGTTACAGCTTTTACTAACAGCACTGCGGCAAATGTGAATTCACAGGTGGGCTTTTAAGCCTCACCTCAGCATGTTTGGTGTAGGAACAAACATTACAAGTACTCTAGTATTTTTGCCAATGCTTTCCTGCACAAATTGTATTAAAAGCATAGATTCTTCTGGTCTTCCATGCAGAAAGTATGGTGAGAATAAATCTGATATTAAAATGACTTCTTCAGATGTCAGAGGTTTATTTAGAAATGTCCACTACCTGTATTTTTTCTTATATACTTGCAGCGGGTCGTAACAACCTGCAGAGAAGATATGCAAAGTATGTCATCCCTATTATTTCCATTCCTGGGTTATGATAGAATTTGGCACAGCATTTTAGATCAGTTGCAAAAAGTAGTGCTGGGCCACGCATATTCAGATTGATCCATGATCCCAGGTAGCTGTATGGGATTTAGTAATTTTCTTTAGTAAGTAAAGGAAAACTGCATGTATTATAGAAATGAGAATTTAGTGAGACAAAGGGCAGGTCCAGTTCCTTTTCGACTACTACACAGAGATATTCTAACACATCAAATGAAAAGAATTTCTAAAGAAGTAGACCTTTCTGAGCTGGAGAAGAGGTAGATGAAATAGAACTAAAATCTGCAGCAAAATATTGCCTCTAAAGGAAGATGTGTTGGGGTTTTTTTCTTTCACGGAAACAAATGAACAATTACTCTGTGATTCTCCAGACTGGAAATTTGCAAAAAGCTGTGTAGTGTGGTTTTCAGTAGTATAAAAAGCAAAAGCTCTTCAGGGTTTCAAGTACACCTTTGCAACAGCTGTGAAAAAAATGCAAGCATGCAGATTGTTCCATTGTATGAAAACACCTTCATTTACTACTTATTTGTCATACAGGGAATAAACTAGCAGTGACGACTGTTGGAAAGTTTTAAAAAAATCCTCCAAACCAGGAAAAATACTGTGCTATCAGGTAGCTGCAGCTTTGCTGTGTGAGCTTAATATTCACGTAGAGACTTTTTCTAAATGTGTCACTTAAGGCAGGGATGGCTTCTAATTCTAAAAAGTCATTTGCCTAGAGCAGTCACTCATGTGCCACATACAGGATTTTTATGCTAACACTATTAAAAAATTTCCCTAGAAAATTTTCCACCTCCTTCGAGTAAATACAACCGATGTCCCTAACTGTCTCAGTTTCCTATTCCACCATAGGTTGCTGTATTTCAAAGACAAAGTTAACCAACGGCTGGTTACTAACCGAGGGCTCAAACCAATTTTTGCAGCAGTCAGGTAGAGAGTGGCCATTTAGTCTGGACCCACTGAAGTGCCAATGTAAATACAAACAAAATAAGGTCTATCAAACTTTAGATTCTCTAGCAAAACAACAGAAAGGATATGAAGAACTACGTCTTGTCTACTGTCTGTTTCCCATACGTGTTGTGATCGGCTCCCTGGAAAACAAGAGGCTGGACTGGTCCTGGCTGTGCCCATGAGCTTGCCAGCTGAGTGCTAGGTGGTAGCAAGGAGAGCACTAGAGAAAAGCACAGACCCATTGACCCAGCACCACCGTTCTCGTGTTCTTCATGCATGTGAGGCCTGTTAGCCATTGTACTTGTATTTATTCTAACACGGGACATCAGTCAACAGTCACAACACCGGTGGATTACCAGCACTTCCGTCATATGCTTCACATATAGTGTTAAAGGAGAAATTTACACAGACGTGGGTACCACTAGGTTTGCTTTAATCGCCCCTCAGAGCTGGGCCACCGCCCCAGCGAGTGGCAGAGAGCAAAGGGATACAGCACAGCTTATATACACTTATCAAATCATTAGTCAACGTCCAAAGTTTTTAGAAGTTTCCTTTGGTCTCGTCCATTCTGCAAATCCATCACCTGACCCTGTCCCTGTTGATTCATCTATTTGCTTCCAGTCTCTGCCTCGGTTCCAAGCTCCTCCTCGGATCGTGATCTTCTTTCTGCCTGCTTTAACTCACACACTCCTTCAAGCACACTTAGTCTTTGAACAGCAATTCCTATTCACATATACTGATTTTTTTTTTCTTGAAACACCTGCATTTCTGCGAGCACCTGTGTGCACAAGGTGATCATCTGTTGTTTCTCTGTTCTCCCAGTGATTAACTGGACTGGGTGTTAAACCAGCCTTGGATTAGGGCTATACTGGGGACGAGGCCTGGTTCTGCCACTTAGCTGCTTTAGCACTTTAAATTTCTGAATTCAAAACACATTTTCTTTAACAAGCAATACCAGAACAATGGAGAACAATTAACAATGGTTTGGTCACTGCCGTGACAAAATAATGACAATTATTATTTCTGGTGTAGGTTGCTGTATGTCGTATTTATGAAACTAGGATTTGCCGGAAGAAAAATGTTCTATTTCACACCCACAGATGAGCTCCCTGAGATGAGCATCCACGTTTTAACAAGCCTTTACATCAAAGGCTGTAAACGAGTGTCAGTCTGCACAACCAGCTGGGAATCTTGTGTTGTTCCAGGCACATATTTTTGTCCCATTCAATACCTTGTCTGTGTGATTTGCCTTTAGTCTGTCCTGTGCTTTCCTGCTAAAGATTTATAGGCTTCAGTCTTCTGATACTGCTCCAGCTCCCGCATCTAATGCTCCTTATCTCTGTCTGCTCCATCAAGGTGTCGCTGAAACAAAGAAGTCCAAGAGTACCAGGGAGTTGCCTCCCCTTCAGGAGGACGGGAAGAAAAACAGCTTGCCAGATGAAGTGCTGATCCATTTCACCTATGCAAACAGGAAAGGAGCGAAGAAACAATGAGAATGTACGTGAGATGCAAAGACGCAGGATTTCTGGATAATATTGCTGTATTCTGGTGTGTCGTGTCCGTGTCTCCCCACCCTCCCGCCTTTCCCTTTTTTTTTTTTAAATTCAAATCACTATTCTGTTAACTCTTTTATTTTTAGATCAAGCTTTAACGTTCAGACCTGTCACAGCAGGGTTCCAATACGCCCTTGGTTTTTTGCCCCACAGAAAAAAATGCACTACCATTCTACAACCACACACTTTTCCCATCTGAGAGGCGAACAAAACATCATGGCTATTGGAAAAGAGTAGCATAAAGATAAAAGAGCCTAGGTGATATCAATTTAAGCTATCTACGTTTAGGTTAAAAGAAAACTTCAGGCTAGGAAGAAAAAAAATATTTCACACTTGCATAATAGAATGAGCTTAACTGGAGAACTCTTTAGGGGGACCAATGAACTGAAAACCATTTAAGGAGTGGTCACAACACTTGCTAAACGGCTCTTTTCCAGAAAAAAAAAAAGTTGCTGAGCAAGTTTTTCATCCAATGAGTTTAAAATTCAATGGAAATAAGTATTCAATCTGAGTGAACATTAGTCACTGGGCATGCCTTTTTATTTTCATTACGTCATCACAAGAATACATGCAATAGTTATAAATTTCGTGCATTTGCAAACCTGTTTTGATGCTGCTGAGGACACAGTTAACGTTCTAGATTGGGGTGCAAATTTAGTGATGCTGGGTTTGCGTTTCTGTTGGACACTGTATTCTTCCAGAAGACATTAATTCTTCTCTTCTGTCTCCAGCAATGTGCTGCTGACAGAGTACAGTAACCGACTCAAAAACAGCAGAAGTGTTTCCTCAGCTTGTGTCTTGGATGGATTGTTTTGAATCACTAAGGAGGAGTTCTACTCTACTACCTGTAAGTAGATGTCCTAGGTTTTCTAGCACAGATCTATACAGTTCTTTAAATATTTCTTTATATATATATATATATATATATGTTTCTTATAAAACTTAAACAAGAAGAATGATTTTTAGGGTGTTTGCTGTATAACTATAGTAATGGTCTTTTTCTAGGGGAGACTCGCTATTCGGTCAGCTCAACCAGTCCTTATTTCAGTCAATTCCAGCCAGCTCAGCGGTCCTTATGCTCACCAAACACAACAAGCAGTAGCAGGACTGCAAGGCTGGAACAGGGGAAGCGCGAGGCTTTCCCTTCAACTGTTGTATCGGACAACTAGTTTGCTAGTTGCTGCAGCTCAGACACTTTTCCCCTGGGTTGCGGGACACTCACCCACACACAGTAGTATACTATTGTTATCGATTTGTTAATAAGTTAAGATTGATTGACTTTATTTGATTGATTATTTGATTTTATAGAATTATTTTATAGAATAGAAATATAGAAGGATAAAAATATATTTTGAGGAAACTTATAATTGCTCAGTAAAAGCTGCTATGAGACCCTCTGTACATCCTGTACCAAGGCCAGAAGAATGGGCTGGAATTATTGTTGAAACTTCGGTAATAATTTAGGGTTTGAAAGGTTTCTTTGTATCTGACCAGTCTTCTGTATGTAGAAAGTGTATTGAGATGTCAGAATATGAGATTAATGGAAATTGGGAGGAGTCGACTGGAACAGCTTGTGGTTACCTGCCAAGAAACCGTGAACTTTAGTGGCAGGTAATTCCGGCAGGGGGAGATCGCAACCACCGACTCACATACCACCTACCCAAATCGTACCCCAGACCCATTTCTGGACCTTTCTAAGCTCTACTGCGCAGAATCGGATATAGGAGGAGAGTATGTTAATGATTTACTGGAAATATTATGATTATGTATGAATACTTAATATGTATGAATAAGTTCTATATATGGTGTCTGATTTTGAGACCTGGCGTGCATTGATCATGAGAGGACTCGCTCACGCACCCGACCGTCAATAAAGAAGTGTCTGCTTATCTACATCACATTGGTGTCGGTAAGTTCTTCATTCCGAGATTTCGGTAACAGTTTTGGCGACCCAGATGGGACCTCGCTGAAGGAGACCGGAGGAGTCGGGGACCTGATCGGTTCCAGCCGGCACCGAGGATTTCTCGGGGATACCCATCGATCCCCGATCCGTAAGGCTCTTCGCGACCTTCCCTGGATTTTGGTAAGACACTTCTTCTTGTAATTGTAGTAAGTGGGTAGGAGTCCCACTATAATAAGTGTATGGTAAGGAGTGGGTTGGAGACCCACCAGTGGGTTTGAGTCTCACTGAGTAAGTCTGCCTGTCAGACGCGGTGAGAGCTGCGCAGGGTTGGACTATAAGGATCCTTGTGGAAGAGGAAGCCTAGGCGCCTGCCCGTAAGACATAAGCGAAAGCTATTGCAGGGTTGGACAAAAGTGGAAACAAGAGAAACTACATGCTATAGTGTTCTCTAAGGTAGTGCCTCTAACAAGAAGTTAGAAGAAGTTTTGGGGGTTTTTTGTTGTTTTTGTGAGTTTGTGTATTAAGAAGAAAATTAAGAGGTATAATATTGTGTTACATGTTTGTTTAAAGTAACTGTGGGAAAGTGTGAGTGTGGTTGTAAGGGTGAGATGTGTAATTGAGAACAAAAGCGAGTGTGGAGTGTGGATCCGCGGATCGGAGTGACAGAGTTGAATAATTGTGTATTGTATTGTGAGTGATTACACAATGGCAACTAAATTAACTCGGTTGTTTAAAAGTAAAAGCATGGGTAATCTTGCTGTAAATGACAAAATCCCGAAAAATTTTTTGTTGGGATGTTTATTGGCACATTGGGGAAATTTATATGATGATCTGCAAAAGAGCCAGATGATTGAGTACTGTAATAATTTGAGTATTGTAATAATTGGTGGCCTTTGTGTATATTGGATGATCAGGAAGAGTGGCCCACGAATGGGACACTGAATTATAACACTATTCTGCAGTTAATGCTGTATTGTAAAAGAGAAGGGAAATGGAATAAAATGCCAAATGTGGATTTGTTTTTTTTTCCTTAAGACAAAGAAAGGATTGGCAGGATGAATGTAAGCTAACTATTAGAGATAATTTGGTAATGGCTATAACTTCTGATAATAAGAAAGTGGAAAAAAGTGTTGTTCAAATTGTGAGATTGGGAGTGGATACAGGAGCAACATTTTTTTTATTAAATACCTGTAAAGGAAAAATTGGAACAAAAACAGGCCATTCCTGCAACCCCTGGATTTGAAATTTGGAAATAAGATAATTACACATGAATTTTTGTGTGTACCAGAATGTCTGATACCCTTCTTAGGAAGAGACTTGTTATCCAAATTAAATGCACAGATTGTTTTTGACGAAGGAGAACTTTTCTTGAAAATACCTGAGTCAAAACCGGGAGAAATCCTGATGATACAAGAAAAGGTAAAGGATCAAGAAATTCCACTGGAGGTGGATTTGGCAGTGATCCCTACTGTATGGGAAACAAATATTCCTGGTAAATCGAAACTAGCAGAACCTGTTAAAATAGATTTGAAGGAAGGCGCAGGAACAGTGAGAATTAAACAATATCCAATCAAATCGGAAGTGAGACAGGAATTGAAGAAATTGAGTGATAAATTTTTGGAGTATAAAATTTTGGAAGAATGTGAATCTCAGTATAATACTCCTGTTTTACCAGCCAGAAAACCTTTGGGTGAATATAGACTGGTACAAGACTTGAGAGCAGTAAATCAAATAGTTAAGGACATTTATCCTGTAGTAGCAAACCCTTATACACTGTTAACAGCATTAAGGGACACTTATCAACGGTTTACAGTGCTTGATTTAAAAGCTGCTTTCTTTTGTATACCTTTGGAAAAGGGAAGCAGAAAACTGTTTGCTTTTGAATGGGAAAATCCTCAAACCGGGCGAAAGATGCAGTTGACATGGACTAGATTACCCCAAGGATTTAAAAACAGTCCAACTATCTTTGGAAATCACTTAGCCAAGGAACTTGAAATGTGGAAACAGGATAAATCAAGAGCTGGGCATTTACTTTTACAATATGTGGATGATATATTGATTGCTACAGAAGAAAGACTTACCTGTATACAGGTGACTATCGACCTCTTGAATTTCCTGGGACTAAATGGATACAAAGTGTCCAGGAAGAAAGCCCAGACAGCCTGCCAGACTGTGATATATCTGGGCTTTGAGATTTCAAAAGGACAACGACAATTAGGAAAAGATCGCAAAGAAGCTATTTGTGGTATACCTGAGCCGAGAAATATTCATGAACTCAGAGCATTTTTGGGAATGACTGGGTGGTGTCGCCTTTGGATCATGAACTATGGGCTAATAGCTAAACCGCTGTACGAGGCCCAAAAGAACTCTCCCTTTGCATGGGGCCCACAACAGCAAAAGGCTTTTGTAGAGTTAAAACGTGCCTTAATGTCTGCACCTGCTTTGGGACTGCCGGATCTAACCAAAGATTTCCAGTTGTTTGTTCATGAAAGGCAACACCTTGCACTGGGCGTGTTAACCCCGAGGATAGGAAGCTGGAAACGACCAGTCGGATATTTCTCTAAACAACTGGACACAGTGAGTAGAGGGTGGCCAAACTGCCTTTGAGCAGTGGCAGCAACAGTGATGCTCATACAAGAAGCTCGGAAATTGACTTTGGGAAGAACAATAACAGTCTATGTCCCACACATGGTGATAACTGTCCTAGAACAGAAGGGGGGACACTGGCTGTCTCCCAGCCAAATGATGAAGTACCAGGTGGTATTGACTGAACAAGATGATGTGATTCTAAAGACAACTAACCTGGTAAATCCTGCAGTGTTTTTAAGTTCCATACAGGAAGAAGGACGACTGGAACATGATTGCTTGGCTGCCATCGAGTATGTTTATTCCAGTCCTGAGGATCTGAAGGATGTACCACTGGAGTGACCAGACTGGGAACTGTATAGTGATGGAAGCAGCTTCATGGAACAAGGAGTCCGATACGCCGGATATGCGGTAACAACAGAGACTACAGTTATAGAAGCAGGAGCATTGGCGAGTACCATATCAGCCCAAAAGGCGGAACTCATCGCTTTAATTCGAGCCTTAGAGATAAGCAAAGACAAGAAAGTAAATATCTGGACTGATTCAAAATATGCCTTTGGGGTAGTGCATGTCCATGGAGCTTTGTGGAAAGAGAGGGGGTTATTGTCCTCTCAAGGATCAAACATTAAGCATCAAACAGAAATTTTATGATTATTGCAAGCAGTTCAAAAGCCAGATCAAGTAGCAATCATGCACTGTAAGGCACACCAGATTTGGAATACAAAAATAATAGCTGGGAATAATTTAGCTGATAGAACAGCAAAAAAGGTAGCAAAGAAACAAGCATTGCAAATGGCAATAATTCCTTCTAAAACAGTAACCCTTCCTAGGGAAAACCCGAGATATTCAGAGGAAGATGACAAATTGGGTCAGTTATTAAATGCTAAGAAAAACTTAGCTGGATGGTGCATAACTCCTAATGGACAGGTAGTAATTCCACCTCTTGTGATGAGAGAGAGAATTCAAACGAGACATCAGGAATGTCACTGGGGAGCAGAAGCCTTAGTAACATCTTTACGAAAGCAAGTAATATCAGTTAAGATGTTGGGAATAGCTAAAATGGTAACTCAAAGTGTGAAGTATGTTTGAAAAATAATCCAGTGATTAAGAAAAAGGTTCAAAAGGGTAGACTGAAATCTGGTGTAGAACCTGGAGATGATTGGCAAGTAGATTTTTCAGAGTTACCTATAGACAGAATGGGTACCGGTACATCCTGGTAGGGGTTGATACTTTTACAGGATGGCCAGAAGCCCTTCCCTGTCGCACTACACAAGCAAAAGAAGTGGTGAAGTGGTTATTACAAGAAATAATTCCGAGATTTGGAGTTCCTATTGGAATTTCCTCTGACAGAGGTCCACACTTTGTTGCTGAAGTAGTCCAAAGTGTTAGCAAAGCATTGGGTATTAATTGGGATTTGCATGCGTCTTGGAGAACGCAATTTAGTGGAAAAGTGGAGAGGATGAATCAAACTTTGAAACGACAAATAAGTAAAATTTGTCAAGAAACCAGTCTAAAGTGGCCTCAGGCACTTCCATTGGCATTATTATGAATCAGGGTACAGCCAAAGAGTGGAACCTCACTCAGTCCTTATGAATTATTATATGGAAAAACATATGAGTCTCCAGAACCAAATCCAAACGTACATGTAAAAGGAAAACAAGATGTGTATAACTATTTGCTTTCTCTAAGGAGAACTTTGGCTGCGATTTGGAGTGTAGTAATTTGGAATAGACCTTTACCCCTGGAAAATTCAGTGCATGATTTCCAACCAGGAGACTATGTCTATGTGAAGACCTGGGCCTCCGAACCTTTGCAGGAGCGCTGGAGAGGACCTTTCCAGATACTGTTAACCACTTTTACGGCTATCAAGATAGCAGAATCAGATGCTTGGAGATATTATACTCGAGTGAAGAAAGCACCTACTCCATGGAAGATTGTCAATCGTGACCCAGAGACTTTAAAATTGACGCTGAAACATGTCTAATTTTTATATTGGGTTTTATTTTGGTCGGTAGTGTTGGTGGGATCATGGGCCGGCTTGGTGGACAGGAACAAAAGACAAATAGAAACAGAACAAGTGATTGACATTCCCAAACAAATGGCTGAGGAAAATTTGATGGTAGGATTGATTAAAGGATTTGCCAATTTACAAAATGTCACGCAGATCACTGCTTGTTTACCAATACCGAGGGCAGTAAGTGAACCTATTCCATGCGGAATTTTAACTATGAATCTGACCAATCTGGAACATAAAAATGAAACCACCTATTGTGAACAAAGGCCAGTGACTCAATGGTATGAACACGTAAAGGTTATTAGAAAACAGTGGAAGTCGCCAGGTAAAGAAACAGATTGTAAAAAAAAAAAACAACCAAACTATTGAATTATGATTTTATAACAGGATCCTGACCTAGTGCCATAGCTTGAGTTCTTCTCCCTGGGGGTCCAAATCTCCACTTAGGATGGTGTTCTTATGATGAACAACTTAAAGCCAATGTGAGCAGAAGTATCATGAAATGGAAGTGTAACAAAACAGGCCAAGGTACCCAATTAGTAGCACAATGGGACTCTATATGGTCTATGTCCATATTTTCCCATTTTCAGTATATGGCAAGAACTTCTTGGTGTTTTACCTGGGATGGAAAAGTTTTTTCAGTATTACCCTGGGTCAATGATAGGTCAACTTCATCGGGAGAGAAGGAAAATAAAATAGTGCCATGGTGGAAATGTGAAAAAGTGTATGACTGCAGCAATGCAGACTTAGTAATCCAAAGAATTCCTCTGTAGGCCACTGTTTTAACATATGGTTGTTTTTGTCGAGGTCTTAAGAACACTCTCAATTTAACCAGCACTTTTATAGTTAGAAAAGGAACTTTGTTTAGTTGTAGTAAAACTACTATTTGAAGTCCAGGACGTTTAGTTCGGGCATTAAGAGATGGAACCTGGACAACTCATCTACCATTAGATGGTAAAGTGAAACAAATTACTTTAGGCATGCCAACATTGTGTCCGATTTGGAAGAAATCACCATTTAGAGGATCCCTAGAGAATATAGAACTGAAACAAACAAAGAGATCTGAGACAAATGATGATACTTGGAATGAACCATTTACAGGAGTGAAAATTGGCTGGGCAATTGAATCACTTTTAAATCCTATAGCTTCATACAGAAACAGAGCATGGCTTTACAAGTTAACTGGTCAAGTGGAAAAATTAGCAAACGTTACCAAAAAGGGGTTTAAGGAATTGAATATACAATTACAGGCGACCTCTAGAATGACTTTACAAAATAGAATGGCACTAGATATGCTCCTACTTAAAGAACATGGAGTATGTGGATATCTCAAGGATGAACTGGAGCACTGTTGTATCCACATTCCAAATGCCACTCAGGATGTGGAACATGATCTAGACCTATTAGGAAAAATTGAAAAAGAAACTGAAACAATTCAAAAGGATATGTCAGAAGATTGGCTTGGAAAAATTTTTAACAAATTAGGATGGAACTTGAGTGTTGACGGCGAGGGAAGTCAAGCGGGCAAACTCAATATGAGTGATAGAGCAAGCTTCGATTTATTACGGTGCGATTATGTCTTATATACAGTTCCAGTTAATTATACCTACAAGTCATCTGCTGATTGGCTAAGCTCTAAAGGGTTACATTTTCATACATCCTCCTACTTGCGGTTTCTGCAGTTAGCTAGCTACATATTTTTTTTCTCTCTTGTCTACGCGAATTCCTCAAAGTTATTTACAACATTAGGCACAAGGTCAGTTTTTCTCAGCTTCCTTATCAGCATGCCTCAGCATAGCTGCAAGGCCTGCTTCAGCTAACTTACGCTAACTTTGTTTCACAAAGATCTTTAAGGGAGTCATGGCCGTGATCACACAGCCATTCTGCAACACTTGAGCTCTTGGATACAATCCCTAATCAAAACTTTGTTTCTGTTACTGATTGTCTTTTTGATGATCATGTTGGTATATGCATGTTTGAAGAAGCAGTTTACCAATAGAATTGCAATCAATCGTATGATCATGAGAGAAGTACCTACTAGTCCACCAAGGTATAGCCACCACCAAAATATGTTGAAACAAATGATATGTAAATAATGTGAAAGTATTGAAATAATGATTTTCAACACTTTCAAAGGGGGGAAATGTTATAGATTTGTTAATAAGTTAAGATTGATTGACTTTATTTGATTGATTATTTGATTTTATAGAATTATTTTATAGAATAGAAATATAGAAGGATAAAAATATATTTTGAGGAAACTTATAATTGCTCAGTAAAAGCTGCTATGAGACCCTCTGTACATCCTGTACCAAGGCCAGAAGAATGGGCTGGAATTATTGTTGAAACTTCGGTAATAATTTAGGGTTTGAAAGGTTTCTTTGTATCTGACCAGTCTTCTGTATGTAGAAAGTGTATTGAGATGTCAGAATATGAGATTAATGGAAATTGGGAAGAGTCGACTGGAACAGCTTGTGGTTACCTGCCAAGAAACCGTGAACTTTAGTGGCAGGTAATTCCGGCAGGGGGAGATCGCAACCACCGACTCACATACCACCTACCCAAATCGTACCCCAGACCCATTTCCGGACCTTTCTAACCTTTACTGCGCAGAATCGGATATGGGAGGAGAGTATGTTAATGATTTACGGGAAATATTATGATTATGTATGAATACTTAATGAATATGTATGAATAAGTTCTATATATGGTGTCTGATTTTGAGACCTGGCATGCATTGATCGTGAGAGGACTCGCTCACGCACCTGGCCGTCAATAAAGAAGTGTCTGCTTATCTACATCACATTGGTGTCGATAAGTTCTTCATTCCGAGATTTCGGTAACACTATGACTCCACCACTTGCTTCGAGAACAACTTCACAGTCGTTAGCTAGCCAAAACCAGGCTTACGCAGCATTTTGGCTGCGGACAAGTGCAAAAGGCCGCGGTTCCGCATCTCGCCCCAGAAAGCGGGCAGCACAGCTCTTGTGGTGCGCTCCACATGGCTACCAGGGCAAAGTGAGAAGCACCACCACGAGAAGAAGCACCAGCCGCCCGTTCAGAGCCGCGGCGGGCGGGGGCTGGGCTGCCGTTCCGCGCCGGGCCGGGGCTCGGTGCCGCCGCGGGCTCCCCTCAGCCTGCCGGCCCCGGGGCTCTGCGGGGGCCGCCCGCGGGGTGCGGGCTGTGCCCACAGCGGCTGCCTGGGGGGGGCTCGGTCCCGAGGCGAAGCTGCTGGCCGAGAGCAGCTGCCGCTCGGTGTCACAGCCCCCCGGCCCGCCGCTGACCCCGCCCTGCAAGGCGCTGCACTTGCTTACAGACGCCCTGCCGAGAGCAACCGAGCTGCCCCTGCGAGCGGCTGGCACGGCGGAAAGCAAATCCTCGCCGGAGGGTACCCGCTGCCGGGGGGCGGGGGGCGGGCGGCGGGTGGGGGGGAGGGAGGGAGGCAGGTGAAGGAAAGACCCCGCTCCCTTGTCCCACCTTTCAGCCCTGCCGCGTGCTCTGCACCCCTTCACTCCGGTAACGGCTCACTTTCCCGTCGCAGGGAGCGGCTGTGAACACAAGAGCTCGTGATGGCTTAGTGGTGCAAGGGGAAACCTAGTGGGGGCTTCTCCTAAGCCACACATTTACACCGCTCGTTTTTCCCTACTCAGAAAGTGCAGTCTTGCAAAGTCTCTTCTCTTTTGTAAAAAAATAATTTAAAGGTGCTGTTACTAACAGCTGCTTCCAAATGCAAACAGAGCAAATGCACCCGTTCCCCACAGCGAAACAGAGCGCATCATACGCAAAGGACTGAAATGCTTGAGGCACGTAGATGCTTTTGCATACGGAGGCAATGAGTGTGAATGCCGGCTGCGAGTGGGCAAAGGGCAGAGCGCAGGGAACCCCGCAGCCGCAGCGAGCACTCCCGGGGCCCGGTGGTGTAAACTGGGCTGAGACCCGGCCCAGTGCTCGCCCGGCCGGTGCTCAGCACAGGGCTGGTGGGGACCTGCTGCCACCTGGCGACCAAACGTGGGTACTGCACCCGCCCGGGACCTAGACCCCTGGGACCGGGACCCCCTGCGGCTCGAGACCGGGACTGGGACCCACGTGACTCGGACCGGGACCCCGCGACTCGGGACCGCGACCGGGACCCCCGCGGCTCGGGATCGGGAACTGGGACCCCCGCGGCTCGGACCGGGTCTGGGGCCAAGACCCCGGGACCGGACCCCTGCGCCTCGGACCAGGAACCGGGACCGGGACGCCCGCGGCTGGGGACCGGGACCCGGACCCCCGGGACTGGGACCCCCGCGGCTCGGACCGAGACCGGGACCGGGATTCTCGCAGCTCAGGACTGGGACCCGGACAACTGTGGCCCGTGACCCCCGCGGCTCGGGACTGGGAACTGGGACCCCCGCGGCTCGGGACTGGGAACCGGGACCCCCGCGGCTCGGACCGGGTCTGGGGCCAAGACCCCGGGACCGGACCCCTGCGCCTCGGACCAGGAACCGGGACCGGGACCCCCGCGGCTGGGGACCGAGACCGGGACCCGGACCCCCGGGACTGGGACCCCCGCGGCTCGGACCGGGACCGGGACCGGGATTCTCGCAGCTCAGGACTGGGACCTGGACCACTGGGACCCGTGACCCCCGCGGCTCGGGACCGGGACCCCGGCGGCTCGGGACCGAACCGGGACCCCGGGGACCGGGACCCCCGCGGCTCGGGAGCGGGACCCGCACCCCCGGGACTGGGACCCCCGGCTCGGACCGAGACCGGGACTGGGACCGGGATTCTCGCAGCTCAGGACTGGGACTTGGACCACTGGGACCCATGACCCCCGTGGCTCGGGAGCGAACCGGGCCCCGGACCCCCGTGGCTCGGGACCGGGACCCCGGGGACACGGACCCTAGCGGTTCGAGACTGGGACCGGCACCCCCGGGACCTTGACCCCCGCGGCTAGAGACCCACCGGGACCCTCGGGACCGGGACCCCCGCAGCTCGGACCGGGACCAGGTCTGTGACCTCCGGGGCCGGGACCCCCGCAGCTCGGGACCGGGACCGGGATCCTTGGGCCGGGACCCCCGCGGCTTGGATCAGGGACCGAGACTGGGACCCCCGCGGCTCGAACGGGGACCAGGACTGGGACGGCCGGAACCGGGACCCCCGCGGCTTGGATCAGGGACCAGGACTGGGACCCCCTGCGGCTCAGGACCCTCTGCGTCTCGCAGCGAGACCAAGACCTGGAGCCCTGGGACCGTGACCCCTGCGGCTGACGGCTCGAACCGGGACCGAAACCCCCGTGGCCGGGACCCCTGCGGCTTGTGACCTGGACCGGGACCCCCGGAACCGTGACCCATGCGGCTCGGGACCGGGTCCGGGACCGGCACCCCCGCGGCTCAGGCTGGTTCCGAAACCAGGACCACCGGGACCCCTGCGGCTCGGATCGGGACGGGGACCGGGACAGCCGGGTCTGGCGCCCCCGCGGCTCGGGACCTGGACCGAGATGTCTGGGCCCGGGACCCCCGCGGCTCGGACCGGGACAGGGACCGGGACAGCCAGGACAGGCGCCCCCGTAGCTCAGGCCGGGCCTGAAACCAGGACCGCCGGGACCGGGATGACCGGGACCAGGACCCCCGCGGCTGGGGACCGGGACAGGGACGAGGCTCTGAGGTCGGGACCAGGACCGGGACCCCCGCAGCTCGGGACTGGAACTGGGACCGGGACACCCATGGCTCGGGATTTGGACGACCAGGACCGGGACCCCCGCGGCTCGGACCAGGACCGCGACCCCCAGGACCGGGACCCCTGCGGCTCGGGACCCAGAGCGGGACAAGGACCCCCGGGCTCGGACCGGGACTCACCGGACTAGGGCTCGAGACCTAGACTGGGACCGGGAACCCCGGGATGGTGACCCCTGCGGCTCGGACCGGGCCGGGACCGGGAACCACGGGGCTCGGACCGGGACCGGGACCCCCGCGGCTTTGATAAATGAATTGTAAAGGCAAACCAGCTTGTTTTGTCATGACTTGTGGAAATGCATCCGTATCCTGTGCTGACGTGCTGTTTTGTTTTGCTGCAAACCACACAAGTCTGCATCTAGAGAGGACAACGTATTAGTCATCACCAGTGCCCTTACACAGCCTCTTCACAGCCTCACTGCCGGGACTGCAGGCGTGCTCTTGCCTTTTCCAGGCATCCGAGTGATGGGTTTTGCCTCAATATTGCCTCCACAATATTTTATTTTTCCTCAGTATTTTCAGATGACTCCTAATACAGTTTCACATATGAAGCACTTTACTCACTTGCGTAGATCATTCGAAACAAAAAAACCCCACCCACCCACCATGAATAGTGTATCTACGTATTTTGCCACAATGCAGGTATGGTTTTCAATTATAATTTCCAATTCAGTACCAGGGTTAGTTTAAATAATTTAATTCTTCTTCTAAATGCTTTACCAAAACACGTAACAAATTCTCCCTCTATGAATGCTCTGCCAGCGCATGCTATAAGCTTGGCAACTTGATCGCTTGCTCAAAGTGATGATATATTGAGCTGCTTTTGCTTCACAAAAGTATTTTGCTGAGTTGTCAACCCATGTTTCAGTCTTAATATTTTAACTTTTCTCACTTGTCCGACCAAAGAATCATATTTATCTTTATGTTGAGTTTCGTAGTGTTGACGCAAATTGTATTCCTTGAACGCAGACACTGAATTCTGGCATATCAGACAAACAGCTCGCTCTTTGTACTCCCTGAAAAAATAATCAGAAGTCCACTTTTCTTGGAACACCCCGCACTCGGAGTCCATTTTTCTTTTTTTTTGACATGATGGTGCGCGCGCTTCCCACTGGTGCTGGCTTGCTTGTCCTGCCCGGGAGCTGGAGGGAGGGAGAGATGGGGGAGCCGCCCCCCTCCTCAGCCCGGCCGCGCAGTCCGGACAGGGTGGCCAGAAGGGACTGAAGGGACTTTGCCGCGCCGGGGCTCTGGCGACTCGCCCGAGTTGGCTGGGCCTCGCAGTGCAGAGGCTGCCGGCTGAGCTTGCCCGGCAGAGGAGATGCCCGCGCCTCTCGCCCGCCGCGCACCGCAGAGGAGGAGGAGGGGGAGGAGGAGGAGGAGGGGGAAAGGAAAAAGCTCCTTTCTTGAAAGTGGAATGGCAGAAGGTGCCATCGTGTTTTAACATATGTGGACAAAATTATTCTTTAGAGAGCCTCAGTTTACTTTTAAGTAAAGAACTTACTCAAGAACCCAAAGCCAGAGTATGCGGTGCATTTGTAGTTTATCAGTTGAGTTTTTACTCCCAGATTCGTTTGGAGCACAAGGCTAAAGTGCATCTGATACCATCAGTACATGCCATTTAGCCCACAGCAATCATCCAGAAAGCATCAAGTAACCTCTCTGTTATTTTCTGGCTGTAAAAGTGCTCATCCACAACGCAAAGCCAAACAGCTTAGCTTGAAACAAGAAAAAGCCGAGAGAGGGTTTACACAGCTGTCACCTAAAGGTTCCCAGCTGAGAGGCACGTCTACAGGTGCTTTCGTTTCTCAAGTCTCAACTAAACTCCTGGCTCACTCTGGCGTGATCTGAAGAGCCCGAGACTGAGCGCTCAGCCATGGTGCTGGAGCAACGCCCGCTGGTTTCCCGCTGCTGCCCCGACAGCCACTGCAGCATGAACAAGGCAAGGTGATGCTGAGCGTCTGTGAGGAGCTCTCTCGCTAACATAGTCCCAAGGTCTTCTCAAGGTGGCTGTGCAGACAGAGAGTAATAACGAGGAGCGGCTGGCATACAGTGCCCGTCTGCCTCTGCAGTCAGCTGAATAGTTAATTGCATCCTTGGCGTTGTTTTACACAATTCACTGTTGTGCCTGGAGGCTCCTGCATCTCTGCTGTACATCTCCACTGAGGACCCAGAGATGGAGGCCTGAACTTCTGCTTTGCCTAACAGCTAAATTACACTTTGTATAGAAAACTGATCACGTGGTACCTTTGGTGGCAAGTTGTATAGATCTGTGACCCAATGAATTCAGAGTTGCTCTCCCAAAGCTCTGAAGTCTACCAGCCTTACGGTTACAGAGTCCCTACAGGGATGCACACACTCCAGCTGGGTTCTGCGCTCTCTCCTGAACTATGAGCAAGGAGGAGGAGGAACTGAGCGTAGGGCTTCTCATCTCTTCCCCTTTCATGCAGCACAAGGCACTCCAGAAGCAGCCACGGCCTCACCGAGCCTCCTGGCCAAAAGACTTCGATCTTGAGGGCAAAGGCTGAAGAGTGCATGAAAGTGAGAGAGACACAGGGGCAAGCACTCGTCCCACCTTGCAACATCACTTGTTGGCATCTTCTCATCTGATCCCAGGCTGCAAAGGGTCGCAGCTCCACTTGTGAATTACTGGGTACCCTTACAGCGGTATTATCAAGTAAGGAACAACGTTAGAGTAGCAAAAAGACACGGCTCTGCCCTCGGCTGGGGAGGCACACTGGGACAGCCTCCAGCGCCAGACCATTTTTAGCAAAAGCAATCACAAATACAGTTAACTTCTTAGCTGACTTGTCTACAAAGAGGGAAAGGCTCCATACGATAAGCAGCACCCATTATTACTCTGCTGCAGAATTTAGTTCTTCCAGAAGTAATACACTCTGTTTTGCCAGCATCTAACAGCAAACCATATAACACGAAGATGCAGAGTTAAGGTACCTGTAAATGCACTGGTTTTGTTTCCCGGCTTTTGTGCTTCCCAGGGCTGTCCTTTGTTGTGCAGCTCTGGTATTTTCCAATTTTTTTATATTTGGATATAGTAATTGCTAACACAGAGTCTAAGGCTAGCAATCATAACATCTATTTACAACACGCACACTGGCTGTGTGCACCTATTCCACCAGCCTCCCGTTTGCTTCAAACATGTCAGTCTCCCTGAGGACACGTTCAATGAGAAACCACCCCCCACCCTGCAAAGCCCTGCTTTACTTGCTGCCGAGCCTCCTGCATCCCCCTGGGCAGATTACTTTTGGAAGGCTGACCAGGGAATATTTACCAGCTATGGAATCAACAAAGTTCAGCCACATGCCAACATTTCATGCTGTTACCTAAACGGTGTCAGAACTCTCAGAACTCCATCAAAACAGAACTGGTTTGCACTTTGGTATTAAAAGTTAGGTCGAGGCCTGAACACCTCGTTGAGGGCTGGGCCACACAGCAGGCTCCTCTGGGCAAAGATTTCTTTTCTAAGCAGCCATTACGCAAGTACCAATCTGTGAAAAAAATCTGAAACTCAAAGAGAGAGAACCTTGATTTGACATAGTGCTCTTGCTGCATGTTCCGTAGAAGGGAGGTCACCCACATCTTTAGATCTAATGGAAAGTAGGAAAGAAGCACCAAGTGCAAGGTTCTGCATGTGGGCTGGGGCAACACCAGGCTGGGCAGAGAACGGATGGAGAGCAGCCCTGAGGAGAAGGACTGTGGGGTGTTGGTGGATGAGAAGCTCAACTTGGCCCAGCAACGTGTGCTTGCAGCCCGGGAAGCCCAGGGCCGGGGCGGGTGGAAACTGGGCTGTAAATCCTGGGCCAGAGTTATTTCCTGCAGCTTAAGAAAACTGCGTGGGTCTGGTGATGTCTGGTCGCTGTTTTTAAACCCACCCCCCCCCCAGTCGGTATTTCTAATAACAAAGGGTTAAAAGCCAGCAGGCAGTCCCCGCGGTGGCGCGCAGGCAGCAGGCAGGCAGGTGCCAGCGGAGCCCAGAGCCCCCAGCAGCATCAAGGGCAGCACCCACCGCCGCAGGCAGCGCGGCCGAGCAGAGCGGAGTGTCCGCAGCAGCGCGAGCCCCGCGCACCGCCCCCCCGCGGGGCGCCCCCCCTCGCTGCCGCAGCCGCCCCGCAGGAACTGGGACGGGGTGCAAAGGAAGAGCGGCCGCCGGCCTGGGAACTGCTCCGCCGGGCAGCGGCCGCTGGGTGATACACGTGTCAGCGAGAACCGCTGGAACAGGAAGCAGCTGTTTCTTCCAGCTGTGACACACTCACCCCTGGTCATCGAGAACACGGAGAGAACACCGATGCGACACCCGTTGCCGTGCCAAAGCTCCATTTCTTGCAACATCGCTACACGTCTGACAAGGGAAGCCAGCTGGCAGCTGCTGCACATCTGTCACCGCCAGAAAGCACCCCCGCTTCCAAGGGGCGTCCACCAGCAGACGGAGATCTAGGAAGAAAAGGGAACGCTGAGTACACAGCAGGGCCCGGGTATGTTTCCCTCGGCAGCGTACAGAGCAACCGCATTTCTGTCGGGCACTACAAAATACGCTTCCAACGGCAGACTAGAACCTGATCACCTGAGGCCGACCCTGCCTGGGCAGGGGTACAACAGGGCACACACGGGAAACCACATCCCACCCTGCTCCCGGTAACAAGACTATCGGTAAAAACATCTTTATTACAGAAGGTGCTACTTATTTAAAATACCTTATTACAAAACATCTTATTACAAAAGTTATTTTTTAAAAATTAGTATCTTGTTACAAACCATCTTATTACAGAAGTTACTACTGGTTAAGAAAGATCTTATTACAGAAGCTGTAAGGAAAGGTTTCGCCTCAGTTCATCTTACTGCCCGGTGCTCCCTTAGCACGTCCCGGCCACAGCTGGGAGCTACACAAGCCGAGGCGGTCCTGACAGCTTCTCTGCTCCCTTCTCGTGCGTTTTGCTCAGGGCTGGCTCGTATGAACACGCATGAAGCCATTACATGGATGGTTTAGGTGCTCTTCCACATGGATCTCCTGAACACCACAAGTAGAGGATGTGCCCCCTTTATCCTTCAAACAGTATTTTAACATGAACACAAATGTATAGCTATTAAAAACTTAAGATCTGCTATCAACATAAGTACAATCTTCCTCTAAAAGTTTAAAAAATATTTTCAAGACATAATTAGAACAGGGTACTAGAATAATAAATAACTTATCATTACAGATACCATTAGCATCAAAAGGAAATTATTAAACCAGAAGAATTCCCCAGGAACGTAAAAGATCAGCAGCTGTGACATACATACACTTGCTGGTGAAACAGAGAGCTGGTTCAGGAAGGAAGAAGGTTTCCTGGTTAATCACTCAGAAAATTAGCTCATCTTTCCTTTAGCTGCTCTCCTGAAATCTCAGACCCATTCAGACCCAGAATCTTGTGACTTTCCAATGCTTTTGTTTCATACACGATCCCCAGTAAAGGGCCACGGTACGACTGCAAGCAAAGACAGCGAGAGCACCAACCACCACCTATGCCGAGCATACTGTAGCTCCCAACAACGTTAAATAGATAAATAAGTGAAACAGATTCCTAACAGAGCACTAAAACCCATCTGCTTCCCAGTAAGGATGTCTCAAGAAAGTGTTTAAGGGTTCCTGTAAAGTTCAGACTTTCCAAATCCAAAGAATACAAACAGCTAAGGAATTACTTCATATTAATTACTCTGACCACTCAGTGCTTTATAACTTGACAGGTAGAAAATGTAATGAAAGAGGCCTACTGAACAATACCCTACCAAGTTAAAAAGAAAGCAAAAAATAGAGTGGTGTGGGGCTGGTTTTGTTGTTGGTTTTTTGTTGTTTTGTTTGGGGCTTTTTTGTGTGTGGTCTTTGGTGTTTTGTTGAGGTTTTTTGTTTTTTTTTTTAAACACAGCTGAAATGATCCAAAGTGGCTGTTGTGGGCAAAGCTCCACGGCTGCTGGAGTCTGACAGGGGAATCCAGCTGGCAGCCGCTGCACATTTGTCACCCACTTCTCACTCTCTTATTTCATCCTCCAGAAAGCACCCCCGCTTCCGAGGTACATCCACCGGTAGACGGAGATCTAGGAAGAAAAGGGAACACTGAGTACGTATCAGTGCTTGGATATGTTTCCCTTGGCAGCATACAGAGCAATTGCATTTCTATCAGGTACTATAAAATATGCTTTCAATGTCAGACTATAACCTGATCACCTGAGGCCTACTGTTTAAAGAAACAGGAATTCTTCCAATTTTTCAAAAATTTAAATATAAAAACCCAAAGCAGATTATAAGAAAAGTGCTCCCGTTCTTCAGTATGTATTATTTAGAAATGCCTTTGCCACCATGGATACCAAAAGCCAAACATTAATTACTATAAGCCCCTGGCAGTATCTACAGAAAGGCCTGACCTGCTTGTGCCATATCCCTTTGTTTACCCAGAAAAGGCACAATTGCCTCAAAGCACACCACAGCCAGCGCCAGGATCCCAGAAAAAAACTCGTGGCGTCACAGAGAGGACAGACAAGAGGCTCCTTTTTTGACAGTTACCTCGATCCACAGCAAAACAGAGATACTTCCCACGTATGGCCAGATCTTGCAGGTCAAGAAAGTGAACAAGTACCCCGATAAAGTCACAACAGTGCTACCACTGCAAACATCACCCACAAGAAATTTAACCTCTAAACAAACACATTCACATCTTCCAGCCTCTGTTCGTTCTCTGTACTACAAAGTTCCTGCCCAACAGGCACCACTTTTGCACTTTCTGACACCTGCCTCCTGCCAAAGCAGACTCTGTTGGGAACACATCTTGAAAACGCATAGGGATGGAGAAATGAGGGGGCTTGTAACAATGCACCTCTAAATTATGGCAAGTTAAGACACAGGGTATGACACCCACTCATCCCAAAGAGCAGACTGCCAGGACAGGCAATTTGAAATGCCTTCAATGAATATATAATGACGTCAAGGTAATGGCAACTGAGCTGGAGCAAGCAGCTGCCGCTCGGGACTCCCGAGAGCAACTTCGCTTTGGGCTTCACACAGATGTTCAAGAGCTCAGGGCCAGGCCTGTCCCCACATTAACTCTTAACACCTTTGTAGGAAGAGATCTCACTGTGACCGGATAGGAAAACTAAATGAACATTAACAGTATTTTTGGCTGGAAGGTGCAGGAAACAGTTCAAGGGAACAGATGACAGCATGGGAGACCTTGCCTGAATGAAGATTTGCCCTTAGCAATTGCACCTAGAAATCTATTTACCTTGGAGGGAATGAGAGAGAACACACAGTGACACAACTGCAGCGGCATGGGAGTGGGTGGTAAATGTCTAGGGCACCTTGCAGCATAAAAAAGAAAAAAAGTCAGAGAAAGTCATCAGATTATTTGCAGGACTAGACGACTCACAGAAAATATATGGTCAGCCATCGAGAAAGAAACATTTTTTGCTTAATGTCTCAGCATCAGCTTAAATGCTTCAATCCACAAGTAACAAATGCCCCCTGCTCCATTCTGAGATGCCTATTTCCAGAAAGACGGGCTGCAAACAAAAATTCCTCCCATCAGAATCTGGTCCTTCTCCCGTGCTCTTTTAGAAGAGGAAGCACAAGCCACAGATATTAGGTCCAGTACAGCTGTGCTCACTAGCTGAGTGTGCCTGTGGAGCACAATGCAGAGGAGATGGGGAAGGAGACTCAAAGTATTTACAGAGTTCCTCTCAATCCTTTGTGAAGTCCAAAAGGACTCCTGTTGCAAGTGTGTATGCTGCCAACAAAAGCGGACAGATTTATTTCAAAACTCCCATTTTAACAGACAAGCTCAGCTAGAAAGTAGTGGGAAAAGCAGACGCATCATCAGCACCTTCAAATCTATGTCCTAAGAGTGAGCTTGGGGCTGAAAAAAAGCAGTCCCTGAAAGGTGACCTATTCCTTGCACCTCCGTGTGATAAACACGGCAGGAGCTAGAGCACCATACCCATCGCCTCTCAAGAAAAAGAGTGGGAAGGGAACAGATGACACAGCCCGTAATCATTTGCAATGATGTATCTTAGCGCCGAGTTAAGTTCTGCACCCTTTGTAGCAGACTCTGGCTCCCGGGAGGACTCAGAAGTAGTTGAAGAGGAGGGTTCTTCACCCGCTGTGTAGTTAATCTGCATTAATGACATTAACTTACAAAAACCACAGTGGATGCTAAATGTTTGCACAGCTTCAAAAAGGGACTCTAAAAATCAACTGAAGGTTACTGAGGCCTTTTCTGCTTAATGGTACAGAAATGCCGAAGACACTGTTGGAGACAGGACAATGAACTAGAGACACCTTTCATCTAGATTCTGCTGGGCAGAATGTTCTTAAAACTGGTAAACTAGAATTTAGCTGAGAAGGCTGGTTAAATACATTGGTTTTCCATTTGAAGGAAGCAGATAACCCATCTCGGTGATTTATGGTGCTGCAGAGATGGGCTGGCAGCTATGGAGGGAAACCCTGGGGACGGTGTTTTAGGGAAAGGACGCTTGTCTTTTCTTGCTACAGAACAGCTGTGAAATGCAAAGAAGTCCAGTCCACTCTTTGGAGGGAAGCAATGCCTTCTCCACAAAGGCGGGTTTGATTCTTGGTGCGTTTTTACAGATTAACAGCTCGGGTTGGGCTCAGAGCTGCTCCCAGTCACTGAAATGTACCACATTATATTGGCTCTCGCTGTGTGGTATCTAGAACTTGGTGTCACCACGTAACAAAGAAAAGTGATGTTAAAGAAAAGTGACATTAACATAGAAAAAAACAGCCTACTGAAATAGATGGAAGAAGAGCCTTTTTCACAGCAGGGTGCATGTATCAAACTGCAGGCTCAGAAAACTTGCAAAGGAGTGCCCAAAGGAAAACAGGAAAACAGAGAGGACTCCATCACACTCAGAGGGCAAGTTGCCAAGAAACACCTGGAAATCATCGTGATGCATTTTAGCACAGAGAGATTAAAAAAGAAGTTGTTTCCAGAGTCTCACAGAGGACAGGAGGTGCTGACAGACAAAGGTGTAGTCAGAGCAGCAGAAGTCAGCTTGCACTTGAGCCTGCCTGCTTCAGGCTTACAGCTGACATGCAGCCGACAGGCTATGCCAGCTTGGAGGCTTCTATCACGCACCCAACTGACTTTGGGCTAGCTTGAGCCTGATCACGTTGGGCTCAGGTGTGCTGTCTATCTCTACCCTTAACACGCACACCAAGCCCCAAAGGTACAACAGTGGAAATGCAGACCTGGATGACCGTCACATTTCCCAGAGAGTAGACTATGCCAATCGTTGCTAATTAGCGTTAGCATAACAGTGTTTCATCCCTGTGGAACAATCCCAAGGGAATGCTTTCCAACATGTTCCTGTACATAACTTTACAACTGGCACGTTAAGCAAATGTTTTGCTTCAGATATGAAAGCTGAGAAGTTTGCTAGTTATCTGTGATACCAGGAAGTAATTGAACAAGAACTCTCGATTATGTGTTTTAAACAAAAGCTTGTCTTTTTTCAAGGTGGCATCCCACCTTTTTTCTCAGCTTCCTGACAGAAAGACTTTATTCCTTACTTAAATGTTTGAAACTGATGGGCATTATGAGCTGAACTATTAACTAGCATCATGATCTGGAATCTAGAAACCACCCTTTGAAGTGAGCAACAGCTCTTCAAACCCCACCATCGGCTCTTTGATGAACAGCTGTGAGGGAAACAGCTTCTTAGAGACTTGCAGGCTGAACCAAATTCCCCTCTAGAATGGATCCCAAGTACTTTTTGTGTCCTCTTACGTCTCTCTAATCTGTGGACATTTAGGTTTTCCCTTCAGTTACTAGATTTGTGAAGTTTTTAGCCTCAGATACTCTGGGGCTTGTTTTTCTCATGTGCTTCAGGACACTACCAGACTGGTACAATGTGTTCAGTGATCTGAGACAAAGAGTTCAGACTTCTACACTAGCTTCATCAGTTTGGTGGGTTTTGCCCCTGGAACTTCCATAGTTACCTCATTACTCAGTGTTTCCTTCACAGCACTGTCGCCCTCCAGCGAACACGTCTATGGACTTAATCTCAATATTGTGACATCCAGGTTTCTGGCACAACTCCCAGAACTTCAAGTTTTATTTACTTACATAATTTATACCCTTGCCCACATCAGAGTAATTAGCATACATGTCTCTATTGAAGTGTGTTGATAAGTACACTAAGAGGTTGTACAAGTTTAGTATTTTAACGGAAGGAACAATGAAGTACTCACACGGCAGACAACAAGTAAATTCTTCTACTCTCCCCTTTCTGTAATAGTTAGTTTCAGAGTAGCTGTCACCGTAATCTCTGAGAAAACGTAGAATCTTTCTTACCGAGAGAGTTGCCTGTGTCTGAACTGCGTCTTTTCCAGGAGAAAGATTTTACAGATGAATCTGTCTGTTCTACAGATTCGTTCACAGGCTCAGCTCCTGAAGTGAATTGTCTCTCTTCTGTCTCCGATGTCCTGGATTCACTTTTAACACTAGTATTCTCCTTAAAAAAACACAACACAACACCAAAAGAAATGAAACCAAAGATCACTCAATGTTATCTTATAATAAAACTAATATAAAACCAATAAAACAAAATAAAAGCTATTCTTCTCCACTCCAAAAGGGCATCTAACAGGTGGTGAACACTGCCTAGACAGTTGACATAGTAAGTGGTTTTAACTCAGAATTAAGGTTGCTAAATTGAAACAACCTCTTACAAAACATCATATTAAGCAAAATATGAGATCAGAAAACTAGAATACACAAAGTTAGGGTACATGTCCCCACAGTCTGAACTTTTCCCTCAGTTATTAAAATAGCTAGAAGAAATAAGCTAGAAGAAATACAGGTGCACTCATTCTTACCAGCACGTGTAATAATAACAACAGATCTAGCTCAACTTGACAGAGCTGTGTGATGCAGAACCACACGTGAACCACACATTTCTGGTTGGGAATCTCACCCCACCCCATCCAGTCGTTAAGACGTTAAGTTACAACGTGTTGCTTGCTTTTTAGAGCCCTCTGCTGCTGCTCTACATGTATTTTGCAGGCAACCATTTGGCAAACTGGTACATTTCCATGATCATGTGGCAAAAACCTGTAGCTTAAAAAAAAAAAAAAAAAAGACCCGGACAACCAAGTTCTGTTTCATTTTCACTGAGGCAGTACAGGCCCAAAGTTAAGCACCTGGAATCTACCTTTAGACAGAAAAATTTTCACCGTATCACCTGTTCTAGAATAGTCATCTCTTCTGCAAATATCTTATACATCAATAACCTAAAGATGAATGACTGCTCAGAGCCTGCAATGTTTCCTTCTATTAAGGGGAAAAAAAGCTTTTGAAAACCATTATGTGTGAGTTTACAGAAGACAAGAGGTCACACCTGGTAATAAGATAGTCTTTCCAAAAATCATGCTCACCACCTTGAGTCTGTCATTACTCAATGTTGAGTATATAACAGGCTATGTGTATACGTATCAATAGAAACACACATACATTGCTTGACAAAGTTGTATAATAACATTCAAAAAGGCCTGTGCAAATACAGTAATGGAGTACTCCAGGGAGAACTAGTTCCCTCCCACACACCTCCTGCACTTGCTGGATACCCATTTGACTCGGTTTTTCCTCTTTGAAATGTGCTGTCTGGATGTATTGCTTTAGTACTGTTAACAAGGCCACGTGAAAAACACGTGGCTAGCAGTGCCTTTTGTCTGATGTCTGAACCACCACTCCTTCCCAGGCACAAAAACAAAGAAGGCAGGCAGGCTGTAGGTCACTACCTTCACCAGCTAGAATCCAAGTCTCACGAGTGATGATGACTTCTCTATTCCTGGTGACATTTCCATAATAGCAAGTTCTAGAAAAATCAGTGAGCAGCCTTCATCAAGTAGTGAGAGAAGGGAAGATTTCTCAGGTAAGCATTCTAAACCGGATATTCCACCGGACAACTGCTCTAGAAACAATTCTGCAAACTTCATTATTTAAAAAGAAGAGACTAATGAAAAGCAATACCAGGCAGGGGATGTAGATACCAAATTGCAGTGTTTGATAAAGAAAAAACAAGTAACATGCATATTGGGATCACCATTATCAAGAAACTGTTACTAGCATACGTGGTGAAAGTAGTCTAGACACTCTAACTAGCAGTTCTGCAAAGGACCTGGGGATGCTGCAGTGCCCAGTAAGGCTAACGACACCTTGGGCTACACCGGGACGAGCGTGGCCAGCAAACTGAGGAAATTTCATTCCCCCTCACTGGTGAACCTGTACTTCCAATGCTGTGTCCAATTTTAACCCTTACAGCTGCGTGTGTGGAAACTGAAGAGCAGTCATACTGCACAGCACCCCTTTCAGATTTCTTTTTATCACTGTGTTTATAGAATCTCACACACCAACTCTTCAGTAATCTAATGTAATAGGTAATAATACCATTTTCATCCTAACAGCATCAGCCTAGCCCACACAAGTCTGGTTCCCAAGCTATCCCTTTTTTTTATTGTTCGGTCTTTTAAGCGAACATGTTTCTGACCATGGATTCACCGCACCTGTGGACAGACCCTCCACTCAGGTCTAATACTTCTGCAACTTCAGAGTCCAAAACATTGTTTGGCAGAGAATCAAGCAAAGCTACCAAAGCTGACAGACGTGAAAGTTTTGCCTTTTCACTTCAGTTACTGAAAAACGCCAAAACTGCTGCATCTCACTACTTACACGACTTACGAGACACTGACTGGACTATACCTATACCCAGCTGGAACCATGATGGGAAGCTGAGGTACTAAAATTAGCAACTCGCATGAACGGGGTTTGCTGGATTCACCTTCCCCAAAGAAAGCAAGCGTTTCAGCCTTCACATAGGTATGCTGCCAAGGAGACCGAACGAAATCAGAGGCAAATTCCTCTTGATCAAGCATTACAGAAATGTTCTATTTCCACTTTAAGAAGAAAATAAAACATTTCTTAGGAGTAGGAGTGGAATAAGAGGTGCCCATTGAAGGCCAAAGCCTCTAAAAGTCTAGGACAGAAATTCACTGAGGCTGAGAGGACAACGCTGGATCTGAACTGTTGAATGTACTAACTCTTTTCATGTAAAGAGCTGCTCTTTAATTTGCTGTCTTTTAGGAAATCGGGAAAACAGAATAAAGCAGGTTTCTACTAAACTGTTACTTCTACAAGGAAGACAGTTCAAGGCTCAGTGCTGGTCACAAGAGTAATTAAATGCTGGGAAATACTGTGAACGAAACAGAAAACAAAACAGTACCAGCTTGGTCAAAAGGTCCCGTATGCTAAAACCGACAGTTTCAAGGGCTGACTTCAGTCCACAGAGCAGAAACCCAAGATGAAGTACACAGTATCATCGCAAGTCTTCCGGCTGAAAGTAGCTGGAATGTGTAAGCAGGAATGCCCTGCTCTGTTTGCGCTCCTTGTTCTTGCTCTTCCCTACACATCAGGTTACAGTTGTTGTTTTGAGACTTGACGCTGGGCAAGACAAACCTTTGATCTGACCCAGCAGAGCTGTTCTGATGCTCTTGTATGAACAGTGGAGGAAATTGCTCCCCCTCTGCTTGTGTAGAGAGGAATAGAGCGGTCTTCTGTGCACGCCCACTATTCTGTCACAAGCTTGCTCTAAAACACATGGTACCAACAGCCACTGAAAGCCTGAGTGCTTCCAGATTCAGGGATGAGGAAGAAAACTGTGCTGGAGCCTGACGTGAGGAGTACAGGCACCGAAGCCTCCTCTGGAGAGTTCTGCACCTGCCATGACCCCAGGCTCTGGACAAGTAGGGTGTTAAAGTTAACCTTCCCTCTCCCGACTTTGGGAGGAGGAGACTAGTTGAAGAGTAGTTCTAACAGAAAGAGGGAATCTGTCAAACAAAACGCTGAACAGTCCCTGAATTGCTTTTCAATTGCTCAAAAAATGAGGCCAGTTATTTAACCCGTTACAGTCCAGGACCAACATCAGGATTCTCACAAATATACAAAACCTCCCTCCCAAACAACTACGTGGTTCGTGTGCTTAATTCCCCCGGTTCTTGACAAGGAAGTTCGGGTCACGGACTCCAAAGGCCTTCAACAAGGGACAACCTATCATTCTAAAAATGCAGTTCCAAAATTCTAAAACTGACAACATTTAAAGTGCGGTCAACACTTAATATAATGAGTGGGCACCAATTAAGGAGTGCTGCCAACTCTATGCACTAGCACAGGGATGTGCTCTTCCCTACACGGTACTGAGCAGAACGGTCTAGTCTAGGCTTGAGCTATGCAGAGGCTTGATCAGGATACACACCCCTTTCTAGAAAGATACCCAAGAGGAAGATACTAATCTTTATAACGCTGAAAGCAACAATGGGAGGTTTGCGCCAGCTGATGATTTCCGATCTAGAAACTTCAGTGAAGGCATCAAGCTACCGACAGAACAATAAGACAGTAGCTTCAATGCACACACAAAAATGAGATTGAGTGCCTACATGCAAGGTAGGTCTCATGCAGCAGAAACAGATGCAGTCAATCTCCTGAGCTTACCTTGTTTTCAAAACAAAACAAAACAAAAAGCAGAGCACGCATTTGCTGCCTTAACAGAGTAACATCTAGAATGCCCCTCACCCCTCATGAGACTTACAGTTTTACATACCGGGAAGACCAGGTACAGGTAGACCGAAGTACAATTACAACTTGTTGTACACCACAAAGTATAAACCAATGAAGATGCTTTATACCAGTCAAATGTCAATAAACTATACTTTCCACAGAAAACAGAACTTACAACTATTTATCAGAAACAATCTAACCGTTTATCTAAATTTAAGCAAAAATCTGCCTCCAGCAGCAATTCTCAAAATACTCTTCTTTGTTGGAGATTAAAGATGGTATGTTACAACCTAAAAAAGCATCCACTTCATCACCACGAATACACCTGCACTACGCATGTTTCCCATGCAAATGAGCACCCTAACTTGGCCAACAGGCTGACACATGTCATGCTCATTAACATGGGAAACATGGGATACTTTTTCATTCCGTCTTCTTTTTTATATCTTGTTTTACCAAGCAAACCCTTCACTGTACATTAAAAGCTTAATTAAAGAAGCCTTCAGTTCTTAAGCAGGCAAGAATATTGAAAAGCTACCGGTCCAGACCCTAGCATTACTATCAAATATAGTTAGCTCAAGAAAGATGTTGGTTTACCTCCCCTTACCCCTTACCTGCTCTGGACTGAACAATTCTTCCTGAAAAAACATGAGGGAGAACTCAGCTGGGCGGTGATCTGGTTCTTTGCTCCGTTTTTCATCTGCTTCCTGTGTGGTCAGAAGTTCTTGTAGTATTTTAGCAGCAGCAGCAGTTTCTATAGACAGAGTGGGATCGGCAGCACAAAGAATGTCAGAAGGCTGTAATGGAGACAAATTCAGTGCTCCATCTGCTTCCACCAGAAATGATGTGTCTGAAGTTACAGAGTGAGACATTCCAGCTGGCCTTCCTCAGTTGAAGGTGGTGCGTAACTATTAACAGGCGGTGCCTGATTTCCATTAAACTCCAGGATCGAATACTGGCTCTCTACAGGTGCCACTCCCACCTTTTCAGCTTTGCATGATGAATGCACCTCAGCGGCAACCTGAAACGTGGCTTCAAGACTGACTTCTGCCTTCTTGTTTTCTTCAGATATATTACATAGCCAGTCAGACGGCATCAGTTCAGCTTCATAAGATGACTGCATTGGAGGATTCTGGAAAAAACAAAATACAGTGAACTTGTGTATCAAAAAATTACCATGACAGGATGTGTATTGATTCTGTTTATCCATTTATCCAAAAGCTTGAAAGATTGTCCGTTATTCTCAGTTTAATAGCAAGTTTAACCAGAAGAAAAAAGAAAAAAGCTACTGCTTTGTCTTGGTTTTCATTAACCACCTTACTCTTGGCACGCTTCCTTTCTTCTATTCATGGTCTATCCTGGAGAGAAGGTTACTTACTAGGAGCTGGTGTATGCCTGCAGATGCATTGTCTGCACACCCTTTGCACCGCAGGTGTTAAATATACCCAAGCATTCAAATCAGAGACTTCTGGTCTTAGTAGGACCTGTGGGGGTACACTAGAACCACCCTCTTCACGTGCCACATACGTAATAGAAAATGAGAGAGAAAATCCACCCGCCTTCAGTTCCTTCTAAAACTCAAGCATTCCTGTTGTTGTAGTATAAAAAAATCAGTATAAACCACATCATTTTTAAGCAAAAGAAAAAGGTCCACATGCTGTAAATGTGCATATGGACAACACAACTTGAGGAACTCACCGCTTCTTAACCAATAATACCATTTTCCTCCTCAAGTGATTGTCCATAGGCACATCTACACAAGGGGTGCCCCCCAGGAACGCCCCAGTCCCAGGATGAGTGGGAGTTCAAATACCGGTGAAAGCAAATACTGCAAAACTGCCCTGCCTGTCACAGCCTCACATCTGGACTCTCCGGTCATGACAATGTCCCACAGAGGCACAACCCAAAGTCTGCATCGATCTGCATAAAAACCCGACAGAATTTCAGGTCAGAAACACTTCTTGTAGAACCTACAGAGACTGCCTTTGCCATCACAGATCAGGTCTGAACAGTACTAAAATTTTTCACTGTAATAACATCACAGGACGACAGGACACAATCAGCAATCCAGTGATGATTTTTTTAGTAGCATTCCTATATATCGAATAACCTTTAAAACAGAATGAAGACAATGAAAGAGTTTTTCCAAAGCAGCAAGTCCTACCCAAGTGAAATGATAGATGACATTTTAACAGCCAGTGTCTGTACTGCTACTTCTTCTGGAGGTGACTCAGTCAAAGGACACTAGAAGGGTCATTTCTTCTGACAAATACAAGTCATACAATGATGTTGAACAGAAACTCAGGTCTATTTAAAATACAGCCTTCTTTTGGAAGAGATCCAGTATGAAGGAGTAGTCCTTAGTGCCTGACTATCCTTAGACCTTCTAGCTGAGGTCATGGTTAATGAAAAGCTACTTCCAGAGACGAGTAAATTAGAGAACAGGAAGCTACAGGATCACCTACTAGGAAAGCCGTATCAGATCAAATGCCAGTGAAGGACTTGGTCTCTCCCTGATGGAGATACCACAAAGAGATGAGATCCTGTCTCCTGGGTGTGTGAAGGCAAGTCCTAGTGTGGATTCGTGTAGATGTGCCAGTTTGCAGATAGCCACAAACTGTGGAGGGTGGGGGGAAACGGAGGGGGAAATAAAACCTGGAATTTGAGAAATTTAGGTTTAGTTAAGCAAAATCTTTTCATTAAAGGCTAAGCCACCTTTATGTTTTTATGAGATAGGTTCAAACATTATTCCTCTCATTTGATTTTTTTTTCAGTTCTATTTTTTTAAAATGTTAATAAGGTGTTTCATTTCTGTTGCATTGCTTGTTTAGTGTCATAAGTAGTCAGGATTCTAAGTAAGATCTGGATTACCAAACCATCCAGGAATAAGATCATCCCTGCCAAAAACCAACCAACCAACCCACCCATACTGAAGCTTTTTCTGCCTCTTCTTAGGGGACCTCAGCTTGAAGCTGTTATAGCACATATTGTCCTCTTGGATGCACTACAGGATCTCGTGTGTATTTCCAACAGGAGAAAGGGGCCACACAAAGGTACAATTTAAATCCTTTTAGTTCACCTGGAGAAGGATGGGGGGAGGCAGCAATGAAACAAGGAAAACCGATAAAAGATTGAGAAGTCAGGGCCTGAAAGACTAATAGCTTGCTGGTCATTCAAGCTCAAGAGGAAAAATGGTCTAACTTAGCAGAAGTGGTGAAAGAGAAGACGGGCATTTCACTTACAAGATTAGCGTAGCGTGTGCAGGAATTAAAGCACAACCACACCTTTTCAGGGACCGCTAGGACTACACAAATCTGGCTTGAGTGCTTGGGCAATCGGAATTAGTTCAGACTTGATTTCTTTTTGAAATAACATGGCTGATTATCATTCCTTATTACAAATAAAAGCAAACTACTTAGGACTGCTTTTAAGGTCAGAAAGTTCTTCTTTTTTCTTGCACGTTTATTTCTTCCATTTCCCGTTACCTCTTGCTTCAGTTCCACAAGGAAATACCGACAGCTTAATAACCATGGTAATAGCAATAATCAAACGGCAGGGCTGCTATTAAAAAAAAACAAAACGAGGTGGGGGCAGGAAAAAAAAATTTAAAAAAATCGCTGAAATCCAATATGTAGCCTCAGTTCACATCTATGATAAAGCAGCGGGGAAGTATTGAGCTAATGGTTGTGAGCTGCCAGCACTGCTGCTGCAGAAGATAGCAGGAGGTCTCTCAAAAGACTCATTCCTACCCAAGGATACTGATTCATCACACTAATCCAAACCCCACTTAAGAGAACCCAAATGAAAAATGGGTAAGAAGTTGTACCTGAGCTCCCTGTTTTGTAACCAACCGTGATGAGAGTGTAATACAAACCTCTGAAACCCCGATTTCAGAAACCTGGTGAGATACACCATCATCAGCCACCATGTCTGGGTATAACCACCTATGTCCCCTTGCCATTCCACGCAGTAATTCTCTGTAGCTTTTCCTGGAGAGCAAACTGCAGCCAACCAACCAGTTAGTTACCGGCCTGGTCTGCCCATGTTCCAGTCAGGGTCACCTAACACTTTCAGCAGCTCAGGTGCGTACTGTACAAGCCCAGCAGCTGGCCCCCAAGACCCAGAAACTCCACCTGTCTTAATCTCTCCTAAACTTAAAAGTGATGCTCTCTGCAAGACCCAGTAAGAACAGCACAAGGTTAGGCTTCCTTGTCCAAGAGTGCCCGCTTTTCCTTCTGAGACCACAAAGCACCGTCTGGATCCAACAGAAACGGGGCTGGTAACCAGCTTGCTGACTACTAGTGTGCCGATACGGTTCGCTGTCTTCGGGACTGGTCCAGCAGTTTCGTATAGGCTTTGCCACTCCTACCTAGCAGCACACAGCGGGACCAAACAGCCTAAAACGCCCCGCAAACCACACTTCAACAGCATCGCACTGAATTCCTGCAACTGGTAGAAGGTATCGAGTGGAACGATAGGAAATATACCATGCAATAGTTCTATTTTTTGTGAAGAACAATAAAAATGCTTAGTCAGCCAGGGCTGATAAATTTTACCGCTTTTGAGGATTTGTGCAAGTGGTTACTGATGGATGATCAGTACACCAGCCGGGCAGGATGCTCAGTACTGCAGCTTGCCACATCCCCCAGCAGAAGTTTGGGGAAGTATATGCCCCAGAACACACAAAAGGCAAACTGATTATTCCCCACAGCTCAGCAAGAACCGCAGGCAAACTGCTGTCTTCTGTACCACCTGCACAGCCTGTCACCACGTTCCAGGAGAAATGACCTAGGCTATGCTAAGACTCGGAAATCTCAAGAAGTCCCGTTGATCCACGCGGTACGATAGCTGTGTTACCCTGCTCAGAGACAGCCGGTTACTGACCTGGTGGAACTGATACAGGGCACTGCTTGCCTTTGGCCTTCTGTCTGCCCAGATGCTCGGCAGCTTTTTGCTGGGGGTTTCCAGGAAACAAAGCAACCACTAGCAAGTGGCCGAAAGCTCTTCTGACTCCACACGCCGCCCATGGACTTGCTTCTCCAAACAACTGATTTTTACTAGACCCTTTGGACACTGTATATTATCCTTCAATCTAGCCACAACACCACCTCTGACACCTCCTTTGGAATGATTTACTATCCCATGGATCTCGGCCTTCCAAGATAAGCTATTTAATTGTGACTGCCCATCGCTAAGATGGATCCTCATGTCCTGGATGAAAAAAGCAGCTCACAATGAAAGTGAGAGGACAAAGATGCACTGTACGAAAAATAAATACTACAATATCGACGGCATGGCTGGCTGTTGGCTATTTATAGCCTTACACTAACGTGTTATCCTGGCCATAACCTGCCCAAGTCATGAATAAAAGAGAAAGGTTGATATTTGCAAGACAGGAAACTGGATGATCAAGCTTGGGTAGGTCAACCCTTTTTCAACACGCATAAGCATAACTTGCTTCGCTTGTCCTCTGTGAGGGGGAAAAAAGTATATGCGTTATGCTGTAATAGAAAAGGAAGCTCTTGCATTTTTACTTCAGATCTTCTGATATCTGATAAGCCAGGCCCTCCAAATAAGGCGCAGTTTCCACTAAAATTACATAAAGCATTTACAAGTACTGGAGTTATCTTTAATAAGAGATCTCCGAGGTGGGGCCCATTCCACAAAGTCACCTTAGTTTTCCTCGTTCATCAAATCAAACTCAGGACTGCAGGAAGCTGTCCGGGACAAAGAAGTGGAGCTGCTTCTCAGTATTTTCATAATATTAAAGAATCTCTTTTTGTCCAGGCAAGAACATTCTTCCAATACAAATGCAGGCTCATTAACTAAAAGCGATTCTGGTGAAGTCAAGCAAAAACACTCCACTGATGAGGACACCCACTATGCTGCTACCCTGAAACCTAACCTGAATTACAAAACTACCCATTTAACATTCAGTGGTTCTTTGAAATAGGTATTTGTAAACCACATCACTTTCACTTCATCAAGCAGATCAATTTTCAAATTTATATCCTTAATTTCACAAGTGTATAAACCTGCAGTTCATTCATACAGTCTCCTTCGCTTTCACCTCCTTTCAGTAGGCTACGCTCACCTGGAGAAAGCTGTCGTGGGTGCACGCTGAAGCAGTAGGACCAGCACAGCCAGCCAGAGGATCTGTGTGGGCTGCTGCTGAACAGCTCTGTGGTGTGGCTGCAAGAATTCAAACACAGCTATCAGACTGCCGGGACTTGTGCCTGGTGTGCAGAGTTCTATTGCTTACTTTGATTAAACATTTCAATAATCACACAGTAAACGACATTCCAGAAATTTATTGTTACCTCCCAAGTCATTTTAAGACCAATTTCTTAACCTTAAAAATATTTAAGATATGTATAGATATATTAAAAATATATATTGTAAAATTGGTAACACACACACATACATGCAGAAACTTCATAATCAGAGTCTTTTGTGTCTTAGTATCACCTCTCTGATTTGGCTGCTTGAGTTTCTTGTCACAATACACCACAGAAAGCGTATTCACATAGCTGAGCCTAGGTGTTCATACACACTTGTGACCATGTGAATTTTAAGACTTACAAAGAAAATGAATTATCTTAACCAAGAGTGTATCATTCCGAAGAATATCATGACTACTCCTAAACTACCACTCACCAGAAAGGTTTTCATATGTAAATGAACCCTACAGGCACAGATGCATTCAAAAGGCGCGACTGGACTTGCACTGTCAGGTGGCACCAATAACTAATATTTCTCACATGGTCTCCATGACTGATTTTTCATTATTAGACACTCTCGGATAATAAAGCTTCAACGCATTTCTTTGACGCAATTCTACTACTGTCAAAGGTTTTGCAGATAGTTGAAAGTAAACAGAACTAAATCCTTAAACTAATTATGGTCTAAGGCTAGTGGGGAAAAAAAAGACTTAGATGAGCATATTTTATGTTACTGACTTTTCAATAAGAATCATAATGAAAAACCAGGGAAATCTTTTTGTCATAGAAGTTAACAAACAAGTTTGAATACACACAAAAAGAATTTTTTTGACAAAGTTCTACTTTGATTTCATTTAATGGGACTTCAAAAGTGAAATGAAGAGAGTCAAGCATAAGATTGAACATACATTCTTTAGTTCTCTCACTTACTAAATACATATCTTAAGGTTAACTATCACTTTCCAAACAAACTAATCTTGCTGCTGTGCTCTCATGATGAAGGAAACCAGACTTTTTCATGTGGACATATGAAGAAACACACTTTCAGCATTCTGTATGTTACGATATATAGAAGAAAGGATAGCGGAGAGATTAAGAGATACACAGGCACAGAAGTAAAACCGCTGAGACAGTCCTAGAGTGACAGTGAAAATTAAAAGATTTATTATACTCCAGTGAAATGTCACTTACACTCTCAGAAATGCGAATTAATTCACTGGAGGTTTCAAATGCCTCATATTCCCTAAGTTTCTGTATTTTAGTTTTGATTACACCTTGCAGAATTTGGTATGTTTTCACTGCGTTCTCACACCCACCTCCCACCCCAGAAGATTCTACCTGAGCAACATAGCTAAGTTATCCTTTAAACTTAAAGCAACGAGCGTCATCCAGTGAGAGAGATCTCCATATTCATGTCTAAATCTACGCTGGTCTCCCTCAGCTCCCCTACAGGCAGTACTTCAAAACAGGCACTTCCAGGACACCAGGAATCTTACCCCAAGACAAACTCTAAACCGAGCTACGTGAAATCGCACCCGAGACGCCCCTTTCCTTCCCTTGACTACGGGAGAGGGCTGGGGCCTTAGCTGAGACAGAGACAACTACAATTCATCATGATGAGTTTCAGCCTATGCTCTGTAACCATAGAAACGCAAAGCGGGGGACCACCTCCCACCTTAATTAAGCAAGTATTCTGGATGAGGCTTGGAGCTACCTGGTCTAATAGAAGGTGTCCCTGCCCATGGCAGGGGGGTGGGAACTTGCTGATCTTTAAGGTCCCTTCCAACCCAAACCATTCTATGACTCTCAGGACACCTGCTCCTGGGAGAAGACTTAATAGTTAGCAGCTGGTGAGGCAGGCTCCACACTCTGGCCACCACAGTAACCTTTGCATAAGGAGCATGTGGCAGAAGTTGCCTGTCTCTTAAACATTTAAGTGTGTCTACAAGAAATGCCCAGCTCCTCAGAACCCTTCCTTGACAAAAATGACATTATGGAAACTGTTGATTATTGTCTGAAATGTTCTCAGCAGAGGTCTCAGAAGACATGCACAAAAGATGTAATGATTTCATTGTGTAGGATTTCTAAACAGGGATAGCTAGCTGTCTTTGTGAAGGTGCGGCTGCCAAAGGAGGAGCAGGCAGAAGGAAAGAATAACAACTGAGCTTTAGTTTGTTCAAGGAAAGATCACTGTTCTGAATTTCAGAAGTTTTAGGGAAACTAAAAAAAACACCACAAACCCACAACAAATACACCACCACTCCCCAGAAAATACCCCATCATGTGATTTTTCCCATTCAAGGTAAGGGCAAGGAAAAGAACAGTAATTTGCTTCAACTCCTCTTCTGAAGAATAAAAACACTTCAGTGAGACTGATTTACTTTGTAATTGAGTGATTAAGTGAGACTGACAATTGTGGCAGAAATAATTTAGAAAAAAGAAAGGAGCCAAGACTTTTGTACTTTCTAGTCTTCAGTGCATAAAAAAATACAACATAAAGAAGCTAAGCAAGAAAAAAAAATTTAGATACAAAAATAGTATGAGCAGAATGAAATATTCTACACCAGGAGTCCTCAAACTATGGCCCACGGGCCGGATATGGCCCCCCAGGGTCCTCAATCCAGCCCCCCCTATTTACAGAACACCCACACCACCCCCACCCGCGCCAGGGGTTGGAGGGGGAAACCAAGCAGACGCAGATGACTTCCTGCCATCTAATCCGCGCGCCGGCCCCCTGTTTGTAAAGTTTGAGGACCCCTGTTCTGCACAATACTTTTGACTGATCTTTGAGTTTAAAACCTTAACCTGGAAAAACATGAGACCAAGGCCTAGGATACTACTTCTTAACAAGGTCTCAGTGCTTTAATACCATTGTCCAAGTTTTGCTTAATTAAAAAAACAAAAATGAAAGTTAGCCTCACACCGAGTAGTATTGGACAAATGTTCTTCTCCTCGCCCTTTCACCTCAACAGAAAGGATATCCAGAAAATCACCAGGGGACACACAAAATCTGGAGGAAGGACACGAATACCAAACAGAAACTCTTTTTGCTTTAGGTCCATCTTCCTTTTAGACTTGACACTTTCTAATTCTCACTTGAGATATACACATGGTGGAGTATTGTAGAAAAATATTTGAAAGTCTCACTTTAAAATCTATTTTTGAAAAGCAAATGCAGAAATTTTTTTTCATACCTGTTGGATAGCAGGCTTGTGAGTACGGCACTGAAGATGCAGAGCTGCTGCAATTTGCAATGGATGCGGCAACGCTTTGAGTCCCTTGCTGAAGTGGCGGAAGAGAAGCCACAGGCTGGAGGGTGTACGTGGCTCCTGTTGGAAGTGTCTGGAGTACAGGAAAGGCAGCCCCTTTATCTGGAAAAGCTGGGGAAGCCCCTTGCCCTGGCAGCAACCCAAGTGGTCCCTGCTGGATCCAAGTGGAAGGGACTGGAGTCAGATCTAATCTTTGTGCTGGTAAAGTGCTGGGGGCTTGGCACGAGGTTGCCATGTAGGAGTAAGGAGAGAAAACACCTTGACCGTAAAGTTGATGAAACTGTCCTACAGTCAGCAGTCCTGCAGTGGGTACAAAATAAAGCGAAACAAGTGTTAAGGAAAGGAGTTTTCACAGGCAAAGAAAGGCAATATGAGGAGCCAAGGCTCTACAACATGATTTGGGAAGACTACCTTTGCTCCAGCGTACTTAATCCAGAAAGGAGACTGTACTCTTAGACCCGAGCATGCAGGAACTGCTGTGTGGCACACGAGTGAAGCGCCAACACAGAGGTGTCTGCGTAGCATTCAATCTCCTTAAACTGGCAGTAACGAGTTACCCATATTTAGAAATGTGCTATAAATCAAAATGTGTAGTAACTTACTAAACCAAACAAAAGCAGTTTTGAAAGTACGGTGTGTTAAATCAGACAATACATTTTAAAAAAGGGACATCATAAAGCAAGATTTGACCAAACTCCACTACTGACAGCTCACAAACAGCTAAGGGAAGGGCAATGTCAAAATCCTCCAAAGGACTTTGCAAGTACTTTATGACAAGTCATTTATTTGGTCAAGAAAAAAATTTCAAAGCCAGTTTTTTCTCAGTCAGCTCAACTAGTTCAGTGCAGACTAAAATATCCCAGACTTTGCCATTTTGTTATTTCCTAGACAGTCCTTTTATTCTTCTCTATTATTTTATAGTTTCCTCTCTCAGACAGTTACTGTTTCATGAAATGGTATTTGCTTTTATACCATGACAGCTCAATTTCTGTTTTGGTGACTTTGTGGAAACACTGACAGTAACACCGCAAACGCCTGTGCTCATTGATTTCTGCAAGAACTACTGCATTTGTGACTCCCCTGCAGGATTGCATTTAGCCATGAGAATTACGAGTTTCAGGATGGTTCACGTCAATAGGGTTGATCTAGAAGCCAGGCTTTCTCAGACCTGTAGTTTCCAATTCTCACCCAAAAGGACTTTTTTTAAAAATAGCCTCACATTTACCTCTTGCACTCCTCTGATGAAATCAGTAACATACAGTCATTATTCTGCAAGTTCACATTTAACCATTAAGAATCATTAAATAAATACCAGCTGACCCTGAAGATTTGCTAAGACTTAATGTATAGGACCGTTTATTTCCTGTTCAGTACTTTCACCATTTATAAACAGAGAAGGAACAGGGGTATGAAAATTCTTTTGTTTATATTTTACCTTTGGATAGGGACATGAAGATTATCTAGTTCTAACACGTAAACAAGACACCACGGGATGCCAAGTTACCAACCTCCAGTTGCTGTCCAGGAATTGTTCCTGAATGTTTAACAGAGCGTTACACCCTGCAAGACACTGGGAACAGACGTGCCCCTAAACAGTCAGTACAGAGCGCACAGTGCATTGTCAGCCTGTCAGAACTTGACTGCATAGAAACCCCAATGTTTTCCTTGTTCTGTCTTTCTAGAAAATGAGACTCCTAGAGCAAAAACTCTGAAACTGCAGCCATAAAAACAGAGGACAAAAAATGAAAGTCATCTCTTTCTCATAATTTCCTTTACCAATGGTCTGCATTACATCAGACAAACCACGTCACTGAAGTCTGCAATGACTCATCTTAGCCTTAACAAGGTTAACATCAAATCATTAGTTTAAATGTTTCCTAGCCTCCCTACTGAAATAAGTTCCATCCCTTCTCAGATGCTTCATTTTGTCTTCTTGGTATTGCACGTGCAGTTCCACACACATCACGGAAAACACCACTTGAATTAGATGACAGTTCCTACCCTGACACAGTAACCAAGAGTATGGGGATACCCTACTCTGCTCTAAAGGCCAGCCGGTGCTGCAGAGAGCAGTACCGTCAACTGCTTCTCCCCTTCTCCTGGTCGCACAGTCCTGCCGCTTCTCCTACACCGCGCCTTACAGCTCTGCACCCATGGGGTGCATCACTCGGGTCCAAGAGCCAGCCACAAATAGGCTATTAAAGTCTCCTCCGATCACTGCGCTGAACCAACACGTTGCTGTATCAGCTGCAAGGAAGATGACAGTTAACATGCCACCAAGGGAATGGGAAGCCGGAGTGCTCTTCTGGCAGCAGCCCAAGAGCACTGCAAAGCAAGATATTCACATCTTCCTTACACAGCACCAACTACAAAGCTTTAGGGCCGATACAAAATTTGTGGAATAATCCTGAGGGCTCACACTTGTCTTGGGAAAACTCAGATCCTCTCAAAGAGGGTTAGAAAGACAGAAAACACGTTCTAGGGCTTTTCAGCAGTATTATTTTCTAATTAGCTCTCACCTACTCATTCAATCAGTTTTAAAAACTACGTAGCTTGTGAATTCTTTTTCAGGAGACAACTGACAAAAATCTTACTACCAGGTCTTGTCTCCTTTGCACAAAACTAACAGGATGCTCTAGTTATCACTTCACATGACTCACTGCTTCACACACATTTAATGACAGCATATTAAGCATCCCTACTGATGGGCATCCTTACTGACGGGCAAGAAGCAGTAACGTTCATCTGGTAGAGCTGTGCCAGCTCCACAGAGATTGAGCAAGGGTGTTCTTAGTGTAGTACGCAATGGAGACTGTACTGTAGTCTACAGGCAGCCTGAAATACACGTGAACCATGCTACTCATGCTTACTGGCAGCAGATCTACCTGCATAAACAACAACAGCTTCCCTACACCAGCTGAACTGAGATGCCACCGGCAAGGACAGGTAACCCTTCTCCCTCAGGAGAGCGTTGATTTTCAAATCCCATGCCACCCAGCGCTTCTCAAAAACCCACCAAGGCCCCACATGGCCCACTCTGACTCACCAGGCCTGCTGAGCGTCGAGGGCGGAGGCAGCGGCTGCCCGTTCAGTGGCGTGCCAGGCAAGCACTGGAAGCGGTTGGGTGGGCGGCTGGTCACATCCAGGCCCGCTGCCATCTTCGCCTTGTTGCCCTTCGTCAGGCGCTTCAGGTGGACAAGGAGGTCGTGGCGGTCGCGGCGAAAGTGGGGGCTGCGGAAGCGATGCAGGGGCCCGGTGCAGTTGCCACCGTTGCCTTGTCCACCCTCTGGGCCCGGCCCAGGCCCGGGCCCCACCACACTGCTCCCCGGCAACATCCCCACCTTGCGGAAGCCATAGAGACTGAGCTGCCGGATGAAGCTGCTGAAGTTCTTGGTCTTGAAGAAACCGGCGGCTGCCGCTGCCCCACGGCCACCCGGCTGCGCGGCGACGGCCGGCCCGGCGCCCAGCAGCTCGCACTCACAGCGCGGCCGGTTGATGACCAGCCCCCGGCCGGAGGCGCCCCAGCGAACGGAGCGGCAGCGCGGGCTGTTGACCAGCCGCCGCAGCCTGGCGGGGAAGGTGTCGGCACTGACGGGGCCGGGCTGCTGCGACGCGTCCGTGTCGGTAGGTGGCACCAACGCCGCGCTCAACCGCCGCCCCGCTCCTCCGCTTCCCCCGCCACGCGCCGAACGGCACGTGCCCCGCCTGCGAGGCGCCGCCCGCCGCGCGCGGCCCCCGGCCCTCAGCCCCGCCGCGGCGCTGGTCCGCGCAGCGCCCCGGTCCCTCGGCACGGCACGGCCGCAGCCCGGCCCCCCCTCAGCCCCACCTCAGCCCCGCCATCCCCCTCAGCTCCCCCTCAGCCCCGCCATCCCCCTCAGCTCCCCCCCGTCCATTCAGCTCCCCATGTCCCCTCAGCCGGGCCATGTTCCTCAGCCCCGCCATCCCCCTCCGCCCCGCCGGTCCCCTCGGCCACCCCCCCCGCCCCGCCGGTCCCCTCACCCCGCCGGCCCCTCAGCTCCGCTGCCACCAGCATCTGCCGTAGCTTCCGTGAGCGACCGGGCGGCTGAGGCCCGGGGCCGAAAGCTGCCGCTCGGGGCGGCCCCGCCGCCAGCCCGGAGCCGTCCCGGGGGCAGCCTGGACGTCCTTGAACCACGGCGCGGGCGGGCGCCGGGCCGTGGAAAGCGGCTGCAGGCGGGGCAGAGCGGGGAACACGCGCTCCGCGACCCCGCACCCCGCCATGGCTGCCCGGCGCCCCGGGACCGCGCGCGGGAAAGGGGGCGGCGCCGCAGGGCCACGTGACACAACATCGAATCCCAGGGAGGGGAGGGGCGGGGCGGGGCGGGTTCTGCTGAGCAGCCGGACCTGCCCGGGCGCCGCGGCTGCCGCGGGGTGCGGGCGGCGGGGACGGAGAGGGGCGCGGGCGGCGGGGGCTCGGGAGCTGCTCCATGTGCCGGGGGCACCCCGGGCTGGTGCGTACCCCTCCGGGAGGAATGCAGCCGGCAGAGCAGGTGTTGCAAAGTGTCGGCTTAAAAACCACTGGCAGTTCACAAAAGGAAAAGCAAATTTATAAAGAGTGCAGAGGAACACGGAACAAATCGGGAATTGTGTCACATTTGCCCTAAACCCAGCCCAGACCTGTGCAGTTCTGATCCCCACGCCAGAACAGATCAGGTGGAGTTATAATGGGGCAGAGAAAATCAGCAGCGAGGGTAAGAACTAGCTTCAGCGGAAGGAAATACTGAAGAAGGAATCTTCAGAGGGGCAGTTATTGTGTAAAAAGATAGGTAGTAAAGTTGTAGTTAGTGTAAAGGAGGCAAGCACGACTAATGGAGGATTTCAAATAGGAGAAATCAGATCAGGTACTTAATCACAGGGAAACCGGGGAACTAATTGGCACAGGATGTTTTGGGTACCACAATGTTACTTGGCTAAGGGAGGGTGTGGGGGGGTGCGCGTGTGTGAAGAAAAGAGAGAGGAAAAAAGAACAAGATTAGCTACATTCACAAAGACTAGAACTCTTAAAGCGGCACCTTTGTCACTGCGAGTGCTTGCACTGTGCGCTGGCACAGCTCTGAGGCGGTGCCTGAGCTGCACTGGTGCAGATCTGCCCTCTTCTCAGCCTTGTGCTGTCAGCTGTGACTGCAGGCAGACTGCAGGAACCAGCAGAACCATCCTTACCGCTGCAGAACAGGAATCTGCTATGAACCAACAGGCAAAGAAGAGCAGGGAGCCGGGGAAGGAAGAGTGCGGTGATCTCTCTCTGCTTGCATCTTGCCCACAGGTCACCAGCAGTGGCAGAAGAAAATGACATTCCTCTGTCTTGGCTGCCCTCAAAGCAAGACAGTGAGAAGACTGAGCACCTGTGTGTTTTGTGAGCTCAAATATATTATCTTGACCTCAAATATATTATCTTGGAGTTGTCGTAAGATTTCTTAGCAAGAAGGTACAAAACCAAACCTCTTCTTTAACTAAAGTCGTCCTTATTGCTTTGGTTTACAGCACAGCCCCTAACCACCAAGGCAAGTAAAAGCGCAGTAAGTTCCAGAAAGGGGGCAAAATTGAATAAACTGATGGGAAACTGTTCCTATTTTTAAACTGAAAGTAATATCCCTCTGCTCTTCTGCATAGCTGAAGTGAGGAAGATGATGTTTGGGTGGGGTTGCTAACAGAGTTTCACACTTCAAATTAAACCAGAAGCAGAAATTTTGTCAATGTTGTCATCAAAGCTGAAATCCAGCACCACAGAAGGATGCTGCTTTACCCAAGGAATTAATGGCCTGCGATTCTAGTAAGCTCATGCTGTCATCTTCCCAAGAGGCTTTGCAATTTTTTTCCCCTCGGTAATAACTTATTAAGAATTACGTTGCTCAGTGTAAACAGCCAAAACTTAAGTAAAGCAAATCTGAAAAATCCAGAAAAATGTCCACAAAGAAATGCTTCTTGGCATTCTTGAGGTTGTCTTTTGCATTACTTCAGTGAAATGAATTTGGGTTTCTCTCTCCTTGTGCAGCAAGAGTGCCAGAAGACCATGACTACCTGATGGTGGGACAGGTGAGGTTTTTAGTGTATCATCCGTAACTCAGGGCAGAGCCAGCAATATGTAGTCCATAACTGAAATGCAGAGCATGATTCCCTAAAACTAACACACAGAAACAGCAGTCCCGGCCATTCTTGACTTCAGCTAAAGAGTGGATTCATTTGCCACTTCTTGGTCAGTGGGTTAAATTTGGTCCTGAGGACTTTAATCGTTACTTTACTGTCAAAGATTGTTATTAGCCAAAGGTGATGGGAGCTGCAAGAATAAATAGCTTATTACTAATTTGTGTCATTGACATATGAACTCAGTGCTTTCCTTCTTTTTCACCCATGTGAACTCAAATTGCTGTTAGCCCGCACGCCCCTATTTGCCATGTACCATGGCAGTTACTCTCTGGTGTCTGCCTCTCTCACAGCTGTGCCTTTCTCTGCAGCTAGCTTTCTTCCTCCTTCCCTGCTGCGGGACACCAGAGATGTGTCCATTGTACAGACGAGAAGGTGGGCCTTTGCCAGAAATTCATAATCCTCTTCTGCCAGTACTTAACCTCCATTCCAACCTTTTGTAATAACCTCCTAGTTTTCTACATTTCCCTTGCTTATACATATATATAGCACAAAAAACCCCTACCAACTTAACTATGTAGATTACACATTTTGCAAACTGATTCTGCAGAGCTGAACAAAAATGTTATTGTTAGCTTGTCTACTGTATGTCAGGGCAAGGACAGCTGCATTTCCATGCAGTGTGCTGACCCTGACTACCATCCAAGGACATACCACTGTTAGTAAAGGCAGCACTTAATCCCTGGAAGGTTTTACCAGGTTAAGTGGAGGATTTTTCATCCCTTGGAAAATGTAAATCAATGTGTGCTTTTGTTCAGCTGCCAGTTAGTTGAGGAAGTGACCAGTTTACATTATCAAGCCTGTAATTTGCAGAAGGCCAGACACGCTACGTACAGTCACCCTTCCTGGGCTGAAAATGTCCACCTCTAAATGCATAAGAGGAATGTACATATATAATACAAAGCTGGAAAATAACTGTTCTTACCATGATTATATGCATGTTAGATTTGTGAGTGGTAAGAAGTGTTGCTGTAATTAGTTTCAGTTTTGTTAGGAAGGTAACAAAGAACCGTTGAGAAACATTCCCTAGAGAATTAACATTTTGGAAGAAAAGTGATTTTTCTTACATTTTTTTTCTAGCTAAAGAAATAATTAGCTAGTACAGAAGGATGGATATTATTTTCTTATTGATGTATAGCAGTACAAATCTTTGAGCTCCAGACCTCTTGTAACACAGCTAAGACAGAGTCTCATACTACTACATTTTAATTTGTTCTGAATCAACATAAGTAAACATTGAGTATTTCTATCCATTTCATCTTAGTTAGGAAGGAAAGAAGGACCTAGATGCTTTGCTAATAAGTCAGATAAGACTAAACTCAAAACTGTTTTCAGATCTGACAAATTTTGGCAAATAATCTCTATTTTTAATTACGGATGGGATTAGGTCCGGAAGCACAAGCACAGTACAAAACAACCAACTTTCCTACTCAGCTGACTCATCTGAAACTATGGAACATGAACGGAAGCCTAAGAACATATCATCAGCCCATTTTTCTCAGTTCTGTTTTAAGTGATCTTTGAGAATCATAGTTAACCTCTGTTTCATGTGTTAATACCGTATTAAATTGCCTTATTGCTTTGTGATGTAGAGAAACTTTGGTGTTGATTTCTCTGATTCATTTCAAGAATGTTTTTTTCTTGTAAGCTTGAAAAAAGGATATTCCACTGAAATAAGTTGATTGCAAGGAGTTTCAGTAATTGAATCCCTAGATAGTTGTCTTTATGCTGGGAGGTTTTGTCCCACTTCTAATGGATTTTCAATGCTGAAACAGTTTCATTTAAAACTGTTGCCGTAAAACATGTTAGAATTTTCTAATTTTGTTGCAGGATTTTTTTTCCCCCAAAACCTTTTTAAAAGCTGAGGTTGAAGATAATATTATTACACTAAGAAATACTGTAAAATATATTCTGAGAAATTAGAAAGATTTCTACAAGATAGACCTGTTAAGACTATCATGCTGTCAGTCTGTTGCGGAGTGTTCACCAGTACTAAAACGACTGCATTTAAATACTATTATAAGTTACTGGGGTGTTTTTTCAGCGGGAAGAAAAATCCTTTGTCACCAAAATGTAAACCAAAGACCTATCTTCCACAAAGTTCAGAAGTCTGTGGCTATCCAACTGCACAGCAGTTCTGTCATCAGAGCAGCTTACCTAAACTCACCACCTGTTAAAGGGGGATGATGAACTACTTGCTTCCTTTAATTGCACCCTCTATAAAACCGGTTTCATTTCACTCCCTGCTGTTCCCTGGTGTGGGGTCAGCAGGATGCAGACAGCACCCTTCTGTGCTGTGAATTGGGGTCTGGTGGGTGAGCAGTCTGCGGGGGCAGGGTGGGGGGGCAGGAAGGGTACCGAGGTGACACCCCCCAAGCCCAGGGCACACTCGCTCCAAGGACAGGCAGCCCCCCTAATTCAGCATTTGAGAACCAGAAGATGCTGGTGAGGGCTCCCAGCATAGGGCTCTACTCCATTTTCTGTGGAGGAAAGAGGGTTGATGACTTTGATGTTTATCAAGACGAGTGCTCTATAAATTCATGTTCCCAAAAATTCATGCACTACTATCATGATTTTGGGGTGCAGAGCGCAGGAATTTAGTTGGTGGTCCTAATCCACCAAGCTAATGCAGCTTCATAAGATACTATCTGTCAGCTGAGCTACGGTAGCAACGGGTGTGCTCTGGTCAGCCTGAGTTGCAAAGCAGTTTGGCTAGATAAGCATCTTCTGATACAAAAAGTTTTAAGGGTAGGACAAGCCTTACATGACTGTTTCTTGTAATTATTCATTCACACAGATCATCTTTTTTGACATACTTTGGAAAAATTTTGAAGTGTTCCCAAGATGTAGGACAAGTGGCTGGATCGTAAGAGCATAGATATTTCAGATCCAGGTGGGTAAATATCTGAACTACCTCAGGCAAGATAAACCCAAAGTTTTGGTCCTCACAAACCAGTCACAGAAATGAAAAATTACCGTTATTGTAATATGACTATATGTAAAATGACAAACAAAATATGACAATAGGGAAGTCAGTGGCTTTGTTACATACTCTCATAATCTGGTCCTTAAAAGCTATCTCCTGGCTACATCATTGTTGCAGTGAAATTCATTGCTCTCTTTACACATCTTTGAAACTCTCATGTATCAATGACTATAAGATCAGAGTATGATCATCTTCAAGGAAGAGTTGGTAGCTCACTCTTCGCCAAGGTTGTAGAATGACCAAATCTGGACTTCTGCACACATTGTCAGGAATTTTGTCTGATTTTCTATTTTGAGGGATGTGGGGTGGGGGGGTGTGTGTGTCGCGCAGAATGTGCTCTTAATTTCCTGTATTCAGTTAATGCTGTGATCATGCTCAGGAAGGTCCTCCACTGAAGTCAGGGCAGGTACAACAAAATGAGAATTCTGGATTTGGCTTCATTGTCCAAATTCACAGTGTCTGGGAGATGAATAAGCCAGGCTGATACTTACAATGATGCGTAGCCATTCTCAGACAGTTTAGCATGATACGTTATTCCAAAATTCTTTTGAACATGCCAGCATTTGGACATTCATAAGGTTTTTAACAAAGAACTCTCTAAATGCATTTAAAACCATTTTAAGCCTTGTATCACTAACAAGAAGACCGGAAGAATTAAGTTGCTGTGACTTTGCATTAGTGGCCATGACAGCATACATTCAGTTCTGACATTTACTGTTATTCCCATGACACCCATAAATATTGCAGACAGCTAGCTGGCTGATCACACATTGCTTGGTTTAGCTGCTTCTATAATTTAGGAGGGGTTAAGTTAGCATTTGGAAAATAGAAACTTTTTTACATTTCATATTTATTACTTTGCAATCTTCAAAAGGAAAATCACCCCACACACACCATGTTCTGATCCATCCAGTGAAAAGTTCCTCAAGGACCAATAATTCCTGTTGTTGTTAGTCAGTTCTCTAATATTACAGATTAATGTGGAATATCCTTTTCTGACTCCTGTTTGTGGCCTTGCCCATGTGATTTCCTTCACGATATTTTGGGATGTGTCATTTAATCATTCAAGGTCATCACAGACATTTTGCCTCCTGCAGCAGTGAATCCCACAGTTTACTTACACATGTTAAATATATTTCCCAATAATTGTAAAACATGCCGCTTCTTTCCTTTTCTTTCTCTCCATTCGCACTGCCAAATGTTACAGTAAAAAGACCTCTAAAGCTTATTTTTCCTGCTACCATTTCAGCTAGTCCCTGTTCTTAAAATCTTTGCTTTAGCAAAGCATTTCAAATACAACAGTAGCATTGAAGAATATAAAGATGTCATATGTTTGATTTTCCTCTGCTCATTTAAAAAATGTGTTATCTGTATTTTCTGTAATTTCTGGTGGAGGCTGGGCAGAAATCGATATTGCTATTTATGTTTGCTCCTACGGAGAGGTTCTGCCTACCCAGAGCACAGTAATTGTGCTCAGTAATTGAAGTATGGGATTATTTTAGGCTAATGTGTGTTTACTTACTCCAAGTTAAATTTCATCACTGCTACTTCTATTTCCGTCTGAAATATTTCTTAATCCTCCATAATTTTTCACCACCTCTGCTGAAGCACTTCTCCAATAGTATTACTGACTGCCCTGTTTCTGTCTTCTTCCTTCCGCACATCAAATGTCTTGGATTTTTTGGTGTTATCTTAGAAGTTTAATTTCTATCTAATGCAGATTTGGACCATTATATCAGATACTGAGCCAGAGTCGTGTGGCTTTTGTGATGAGCAGTCCTGTCTCACCAACCTGCAGGTTCTAGGAGTTGACAAGCATATTGATAGGGGCTTGACTGCTGGTTTTCCAGAAGGCTTTTGGCAAGGTCCTTCACCAAAGGCTCTTAAGGAAATTCAGACATTATAAGGAGGAAGGCAGTTGCATGGTTAAATAACTGGGTAAAAGACAGGGAACAGAAGATAAGGGTAAACGTTCAGTAAATGGTCAGAAGGCTGTTTTTCACCTTCATGAGCAACTTAGGAGTAGGTATCAATGACAGATGAGGTATCGATCTTTACAAATAATATGAAGTTATTCAGGATGGAGCAACTGTCAAGGACTGCAGAAGCTGCTAACAAAACTGAGTAACTGTTTAAATGTATTTTGCACCCAGTTATTAAATGTGTTGCTTTATTTGCCTCATCTCATAAAGACAGAGTGGGAAAAAGCTCATAGGAGAACAGCAAAGATCAGGGGTATGGACTATCTTCCATGTGAAGGAAGACTGTGCAGACCAGGACTCTTCAGCCCAGAAAAGCTCCAATATGTGACAGAGGCATATAAAAGCATAAATAGCCAGAGAAGTTTATTGTTTATTTTCTTTCCCTGTGGGACAAATAGGGTTCAGCCAATGAAGCTCGCAGGAAGCAAGTTCACACCGAACAAAACCGGGTGAATCTTTATACAATATGTAGTTAAACTGGTGGAAAGCCTTGCTGTAGGATGCTATGAATGATGGCCATTTACACGATCTCAAGAGGACACTGTGTAAAAGCCTGGACAGGAAATCCTGTTGAGCTATTAAATGCAAAGATTTTCCTGAATCCCTCTGGAGAGGTCCATAAGCTGCACATTCGTGGCAAAAGTGCATACCAGGAGGTGCCACTGGAGGCTTTGCATCCCCAGGCACCTGCTGGTGGCCACGACTGGCGACAGGACACAGGGTTAGACACCGTGCAGCCATTTCTTATGGTCTGCTCCCCTCAGGACACTTGGAACAGCTTCTCTTCTTAAGCGACAGCAGATGTTGTGCCTAACTGATGATATCCCAGTCAGCAAAGTTACAAAAAGACCCGTCAGCTGTATATTGAGGCCAAGAAAGTTCAGGCTGAGACACAGGTTTTAAACACGTAAGGTCATTTCTGTTTGGAAGCCTTAGTCCAGCCGCAGCACGCTCCTGCTCACTGAAAGCTTTGGAAGCAACTAAGATTTCCCTGTGGCTGCTGAGCTCAGCAGAACGGGAACAGTTTGCTCCTGCGGACTGTCCTTTCTTTTGCTAGCTGCATGCTTCCCAAATCCCTCCCTGCTAATGAGGGCCACAGAGAGGCCACCAGGACCCTTCTAGTTGTGAAGGAGAAGTTGAGTAATTGCTAGCTGCATGTGCCCCTCTCTCCGTACCCTTCCCAGCAGGTGCGCTGGCTCTTCCCTTGCTACGCAGCCCCTCCTCGCTTCCCCAGTTGCTGCATTGCTGCCCCTACCAGATCTTGGGAGCTCTCCTGATGTTGTAAACTGAAGGAGGGTGGCTATCCTCATTTCCCACTCTTGCTATTAATCCTACTCCTCTGTCCTTGTTGAGATACTATTTCCACCTTCGCCCTGCTGATCTCCCACCTTCCAGGGCCGATGTCGCCCATGCAGCCGCCCCTGCCAGGCACCACTGCCTGCACCTGCCTGTGGCTCCTGCTGCTCTCCGCAGACCTCACCTTGCCCCCTGCGGAACAGTGGGGCTTGCTGGGCGGCTTTGCCTCTTTGCTCTGTTTTCTTCTGCCTGAGCTCTAACCGTGGAATTGTTCCTTGCTTTGTGCTTAAGGTTAAGAAGCTGAACTAGTTCCCCAGGTGTTCCTTATTGAAAATGTCCCAAACCCAAAAGTAGTTAAGTATTTATATGCCCCTTGTTACTCCTGAAAGTGAAAGGAAAACACACTTTCCCTACCATTGTCCCTGTTTGACATTTGCCATAGCAAAATTTACAGAGGAGTTTGTTGTATGGCCCATTTGTGCATCATATTTTTAATTTGGAAACACAAGAAACCCAAAGCCTCATTGCCATGAAAAAGTAATGCTCAAATCTGTAAGAATATAAACTATACTTTATAAAACAAGCTCTGCTTTTCTCTCACAGCTCCCATCTCAGGTTGCTTTCACTTGGTCCTTAGTGATAAAATGGCACCATAAACTTGTTTTATGTCCTGCTCTGTAGTAAAGCACAGTGTAGTAGGTGGCAGACACAAGAAATTTATATTCTTAGTCACTTCACTGTGAAAGGTATTGATCACAAATGAGCGGTAGCCTCAACATGTCAAATTTATAAACAGCAGAGAAAATGGAGACAGACCAAAGTAAAGGTATGAAGAAAAGTTCAGTCTTTACCAGCCCCTGATGACTGATGGTGTGATTTGCCTCTGAGTGGTGGAAGGGAGTCAGAGAGGGTCTTAGACTTTCTCTTGTGCTATCCTCCTGCAGATGGCTGGGCTCGGGGCTGGTGGGTGTGCACGTGTTCTTCGCAGAACTCTGCAAGGGAATGCTGAGATGTGGTGCTAGAAAACATGAAGCTCGGTGCACGGCAAATGCTGTGTCTGCAGCTCACTGCTTGCAAGTCCCGATGCAGACGGAAGTGGAAGGGTGAATGATGCATCTGATACTGCAACTGTGACTAGCTGTGGCTTTGGAAAGAGCAGAAAACTAGTCATGCAGTAAGTGTGCCTGAAGCTTTGATCTCCCTATAAAATTATCACTTTTCTCCACTATTGAAATAGACGTACCACATATGCATTAAGCCAAATGGAAGAGAGCATTAGTTTTTGGCCTGTCACTGTCTTTAAGCACCAGCAAGAAAAGAGGAGTTTGTTTTCCTGCTTCAGATACTACAGATTCTGTGGGACGTTGACATTTTCTTACAAGCCGTCTGTGAACTTACTCAAGAGAAGGGCAAGCTAATGAGGCAAACATTGTTTGCCTTAAGTGTCTGTTTCTCCTGTGTGTCCGGGGGCTGTGACACAGTCCTGCAGACTAAAATGCAACCCCCAACAAACACTAACGATAAAAAAGGAAAGCAAACAGAAAAATACCTTACCGTCTCAGAGATTTGCTTTTCCTTGCTCTTTCTTCTTACTTCCTCGGTGTTTTCCACATGAAATCCCGTGGCTTGACTGTCACATCACGGGCAAACAAGCAGGGCCGGTCTTTCGCGTTCCTGCACTCAGCATGGTCCCCAAAGCTATTTTGATGAGAGTTGTGGGTGGGCGAGAGGGGTGGGCTGAGCTTGGGTGGCCGCTCTGGCTTCCAGATGAAGCTGGATCTCCCTGATACAAGAGGCAGTCGGTGGCTGCAGAGCCTGGACAACTGACAGACCATCCTGAGCCCCTCACCAGAGAGCTCCAGCCATGGGAGGGATAATAACAGACACCCAGTTGCCTCCCTCTGGAAAACTAAAGGAAGAGAAAAGGCTAGCGCAACGTTTCTGGAGGTCATAATCCAAGAGCTCTGGGGCATTCTGCGGTCAGTGGGAAGAATTAGTGGCTGCAGAAAAAAAGGATCGATGCAGAGGTCAAGAGTAATGTGGAGAGCTACACACACAGAGGGGAGAGGAGGGAGGGCAGACAGCCTGGAACGTGCCTGGGTCATAGATGAGCATGAACCAGGTTTTGGTTCGGCCTTGTGGACATCAAGAAAATGATGTGTCCCTGTTGTATCCTGCACAGCGTGTTGTCGGTTTTGTGCGTTGCCTGTGCTGCACCTCTCTGGCCCTGGCTGAGTTAGTGCACAGGCAGAGACCCCCTCTCCTGTCTGGCACGCCACATCCAGCACAGCCCGGACACAGCCTGCCTGCTTCTGGTTCTGCAGAAGCTCGTCTCTTGCCTGTGTGAGACCCTCTTGGGAAAGCTGGCCACCAGAAAAGGCCGTTTCCTAACCTGGAGAAGAAGCTGATAGAGCAGGGCCCTGCAGGTAACTTCAGTCAGCTTTGCATAGTCCTACTCAGCTTCTCCTCCAGCCCAGGATGAGGATGCACAGCAAGGTAAAGAGAGAGAACACAGAGCTCAGAACAGATAGGGGGCTACCTATGTAGCTGTTTGTGCCTTAATGGCATTTGCCACCGTGCAGCTGGCTGGAGAACCCAGATAGTGTGTAAGGCACCTTCTGACCTTCTTTAGTGCTGTGCGTGTCAGCTCAGCCACATGCACACAGTCATGCTTGCAGAAGTGGCAGGTTGATATCCAACACAGAAGTACTGCGTAGTATCATTCTGTGCAAAGCCCATGGATGAAATACTGGTATTTTGCCATTCTGGTATGTATCTTAGTGACATAGTTCTGCACAGTTGCAAACAGAATTATAAAACGGGTTTCTTTCTACCTTTTCCTTTTTTTTTTTTTTTTTTTCCCCTAAAGGTGTGAAGAAAGAAGTACAAAAAGGTCAGGATGCTAACAGGCCTGTTGTCTCATCCCCTAAGAGATCAGCGGTAACAACCACCAGGCTCCGTTCACCAGGTAATTATGAACCAAAACCCACTGCTCAGGGAAGATTTAAACTTGTTGACTTTGCATCTCTTGTCAACACACTAAACGGAGACCTGCTATTAAGTGAGGACTGATTGTGTCCAAGGTTCATTAAGCTGGCTCTGAGTACAGCAGGCTTTATCATACCAACGCATGAGCTGAACAGACTTTTGTTTTCTTTGTTACAACCGCGAAGTCATCTCTCCGTCAAAACAAAGAGTTGTTGCTATTACATCTTTAAGGTCACGGGAACATTTATGTTTATCATTACAATTTTCTTATCTAACAAGAGAACAGATAGGTATAGTGAAATAAAAGACACCTCAGCTACCTGGAATGAGAGTATACTGTATATTGCCTGGGATCTACTCTTACTGTTTGCAGAGGCGCTGAATTTCCTGGGCTGTTTCTGTGCATGACTGGAAAAGGGGTTATCTATAGAAATAACCTTCGGAGTGCTATTGGGGCATTGTCAGCTTAGCCCTCAACATTGCGTACAAACACATGGTTTTAGCATTTCTGAAGAATACCTTTGCTTATTTACTAAAATGAAGGGATTTTCTTTCTATTTATGTTTCCTAAGTGTACATCAACAGATGTATAAGGTACCTAAAGGCTTTTCTAAGGCTGGCCTTTGGCTGATAACGCTTCTGAAATGCGTGGGCATGGTCCCAATGATTTCTTTGTGCTTGCAGTTTATCTCCCGTTCTGTTGCCTCATTTTTTAGACTCTACTTAAATACTTCAAATGTCATCTCTACAGCTATATGATGCTTGAGTTGTTATTATTATGGGGGGGCAGAACCCCATGTTTCTTCGTTTGATGGTAAAGTAAAAAAAATGTAGAACAGCTCTTTGGCTTCTAGAACATTCATCAAGAGTCTCTTCATGTTTACTAAACTCAAACTCTTCTTCCTCCTTCACGCCCAACAAAATCCAGAAAATGGGAGGTTAAATTTAATCTTCCCAGGCACCAGCAGGATTCAGAATTCTCCTCACGAAGCTACTAGGGTAAAAACATGAATTTACCACTGTCTTCTGAATCATACAATTTTTAGGCTGTTTTGCAACTGGTGAGATCACCAAGAGAGATCCAAAGGAAAATTTGTTGTGCAGAGTGCCTGACCAGCAGCTCACCAGCATTTATAACGGTGGGACTCCAGTTTAAGCACCAGAACTGATTGTGGTGGTAGCAGCATGTTACAGAACAGCTGATTTGCTTCCACTGGAACTGGAAAGCAAAATGAAACATAGGCGTATTTGTACTGCGTATTTCTGTTGTCCTAAGGAGGCCTGCATTTCCACAGGTCACTTAATGGTTTTCAAGGCTGAAATTTTTGGCATATCCAATTTGTAAGTCCTCAAATGTTGCTTCATTGTCATGACAGGTTGAGTAAGTGCCCTCTCTCCCACTGCACAGACTGATTTAGGATTTCTTAAGCTTGGTTGTCTGAGATTATGGCAACCTAAAAATGTTTATCACTGTAAGGATCAAATAGGAAGGTAAACCTCATCTTTATTTTTTGAGAGTAGCCTTTAGCATTCTATGAAATGACAACAGCAATAACAGAAATAACAAGCAGACAATGTTTTCACCTATTTAACAATTCCAAAAAACAATCAAAGCAGCCATTAAACAGGACAAGGCATGAGTGTAGCTGGGGCTAAGGGGCAGCCCTTACTCATGGACTGTGTTAATTGTGAGTATATACTTGTCATGTCCCCTAGTTCAAACACAAGTAGATAAAAAAGACCTGGGAGTTTTGAAGTGGATCAAAGGGGTTCGGTGATTATTTCAGCATACACGAGGTCTCCCCCCTGGTCCCACCATCAGCAAAAAGGACATTCAGGATCAGGGCCAGCATCATTAATACATACCCTGTTTTGTGCAGAGCAACAGAAGGGAGACACGAAAGGCAGAGTAAGCTTAGTAAGCTGCTTTTCAGACCCAAATGAACTGAGAAGTTCAGATTCATCCCTGAGGAGAATAGCACAATTTCATTTGCAAGGACAGCTTATAACACTGACGAGGACAACACAGAGATGTGTGCTTCAAGTGTTCCAGTGAACAGGAAAGCTAGAAAGATATAAGACAAAGCAACCTGATGGGTTTCTGTTTTCATTAAAACTGGACTGATTTCAAGAGCTTCCCTTTACACTTCTGCCTATGCCTTTTGTTGTAACATCACCACGCTGCCTCAACAACCCAAGATTTTTACACTAGAAAGACAGATATTTGTGGCCGTTGCTCCTATGAATCTCTTATTTTGTGATAATACCTACTGCCTACTGCCCAGCTAAGAGCCCCTTTACATGAATGGAAGAATCTGTAAGAAAATAGCATTCCTGAACAAAAAGGCATACAGGCTTTAACTGACATGAAAATGGATAGAGGGCAATGGCTGTGCTGGTTGAACTCTCTTAATGACAGAAAGTCCTCTCTCTCTCATCCCGTATTGTAGTATTTAGGACTTGCAACATCGTAAAGTTAGTTTTGACATGTTGGGAAACCTGGTATTCCTCCTTACAAATGCCAGTCATGGGCACAAATTGTGTCAAAGGCTGTTTTGCACTCGTGGCTCTCTGCGGTTGCAGCACGAGATACTTGGGGTCATGAGGGATCATCTCTGGAGCTAGTTCCCTGTAAGCTTAGCCTGGAGCCAGGACACAGTCCAGCAAATTGGAAGACATGCTCCCAGTGGCTCCACGCAAGTCAGGGATCTAAAAAAGTAGGAATATGCTCCTGGTGTATTGTTCTGGAAAAGCTATGCTGCTTCCCTGCCTGATGTAGTAAAATTGCCCTAAGGGTCTGTTTGCACACCCAGGCCACCGTCTTAAAAATCTAAAATATCTAAAGCACATCTAACAAAATTACCTCTGGAGCAATGCTCGGCTTCGTAAATTGGTTCTAACTCATACCATTAGATGCATCTCTGTGGAAAGATTCTTCTGGGTTTTGGGAAAGGGGTAGGTAGTATCCACAGTGGAAGACTGTCCCCTGTTACCTTCATTGCTGACAACTAGTTGGAGACATTGTTCCTGTGTTGTTTTGCAGGAACTGCGTGCTACAAGACTGTAAGACCACAAGATACTCTTTTTTTTTTTTTCTTCCTTTTCTTTTTTCCCAGATTCTTCCGTACCCAACCCTTGCTGCCAGCACAGCAGTGTTCGTTTTTCATCTATCCAGACCAATGTCCTCCATTTCTAGTAACGCATGGGAACAAGGTGTCTGGCTGTTTTCTGCCCCTTTCTTACTGACTCGAGCTCCTCGGCTAAAAGCTTGATACTAGTGGGAGGAGCTCAAGAAGTGAACCAGGAATTCCTGGCCAGTATTCAGGAATGAGCTAGAAAGCAACAACTGAGGAGACACAAGGGTAGCAACAAGAATCATTAAATCAAAGGTGTTGCCCCAGCCTGATGTTTGCAGAGAGTTCTCAGGAAGCTGAGAAGATAAAGACAAAACAGATGGTCCAAGCAGTGGCTTGAGCAACCTGGCACTACCAGAACACTGCCCTTTCTTGCTTCATCCTCCCGAGTATCTCCAGAGAAAGGAGTAGCTGACCCAGGCAGGATATGACCTTAAATTAGGATAAAGGCCTCACTTCCCCAAAGTGGCTTATCATGAGCGAGCTTTAGTTCCTGAGCCATTCACGTGAATATGACACCGTGTTTGAGCCGATATCCTGAACACAAGCTACTCCCGTGGTTCCACATCTTTATACAGGATCAGACTTGCTTCAAGCCAACCTGGAGCACGTCAGAGGAGCCAGAGTCGGTCGGGGCCCATTTCTGCGGGCAAATCGTACAGCGCTGCTGCTGTGACCGACGGTGCAGAGAGAGCAGCCATGCAGGGTCAGTGGTGTAACGGTCAGCACCGTGTGGCACCTGGTGGCATTTCTGTACAGATCTGTTTTGTGCTGCAACTTTAGAAGTGTTACAAAGGGCAGAGCAAGGGGGACTGGCAAGGTAGACTGCAGTATTGCTGAGAAAAAGAAGTCGCGAATCCCAATAGCAAGCAACCCATGCTGTGTTTGCATTCAGGGAGGGACAACTCCAGTCCCACATTGTCCTATTTGGAGGCAAAAGGAAATCTACAAAGGCCATCTGGGACCTCTGTCAAGTCACCAGACTTGGGGTTGAGGTGGCCAAAGAAATCATGTGTAGAGTGTAGACATCATCCTACTGTTTCCCACATCCACAACAGGATAAGCTGAATCTCAGTCCGGACGTGCCCATTTCTCTCACTGTTATCCAAGGGAGTCCAGCATCATGCATCAAGATGCAGACCTCTGTTGTTGTCGATGTCTAACATAGGTGAGAGGGAACCTTCCTCTAACAACCTCAGTTCTCAGTAAGACGTTCTTAGGAGAGCTCTCCCCGGCTCATAGCAGACCTTCAGGCTCAGAGCCTGCGGTGAGATGACTGTTACGAAGGTTTGAGCTTTGGCCCCTACGGAAACATATTGCGCTGTGCTCTTGCTTTTTTTGAAAGTCATTACAGATCTGTGTGAATGCTACAGACCTTTTTTTCTTTTATAGGGCTGAGTCCCAAGGGCCTTGGAAACACAGGAAGGTCATATCCATACATATAAAGGGACCCTGATGGCCTCTCCTTTGTAGGACATCCCAAGCAAAGGCCAACCACCCCAAAGAGGGGATTCTCCCCCAAACCGGGAGAGAGTCGAGATGCTGAAAAGCAGTTCATTCAGAGACTGAAGGAAGAGTGTGATGAGCAGTCCCAGCAATTAAGCAATATTCAAGGTGACCTTAAAAGGGCCAGCTGTGGCTTTGATGCCTTTGCTATAACAACACAGCACTTTTTCAGGCAGGTAGGTGCGATGAGTATTTTCTACCATTGGAAAGATACTTTGCCTTTACACCAGCCACTTGCCCAGATTTATTCCACAGTTGTTGAAACTTTGCTCTTGGGAGAAAAGCATGTAATTTCTTTGCAACAGTTATTATGATGAGGGAATCGTAATTTGATGCCATGTATTTGAAAATCAAGGTTCAGGAACTTGGAAGAGGAAGAATTGTGACTGAAGTATTTCTCATGGAGGGGTTTCAGGATGTTTTTAGGAGTAAAGCAGATGCACAAACTTAGAAGTACAAGTCCCTGACTGCTACAGCTGGAATGGAAAGTATAGCTGAGATCTTGATACTTGTGACCAAATGCAAAAACAATCCATGCATTTAGTCAACCAAAGGTGTTGGATGAAGGAAGAGATTTGCTTTCTCACAGTGCTTACCTACTCCTGCTGTTCACCACAGATCAGTCAGTGTCCCTGTTACAGAGGTGCCAGTTCCTGAAGACGTTAGAATAACATTATCTCAGCATTTAGATTACATTCAGCAGGTATAGAGAACATTAAAGGAAATGTTGCCACTAATTAGAGAAGCTTATTTATTCACTAAACCTGAGACAAAATGAGCAAATTTTAAGACAACCCTGAAGGACTTGTAGGTAGTGCTTGTTTCAAAAGCCATTTACTGATCTGGGAAATCTGGCTGGGCTCTGAGGTCCAGACCTGGTTCACCTGATGCCCATGTATTTTGTACCGTCCTGGGTTAACCTGGTGTTCCAAGTACTTTGTAAAACAGGCAGACAGTCACCAGCAGTAGGACCCAAGGTCTGGAGAATATCCCTGATTGCCTGTTTGGCTACTTCTGGAAGAGGTAAGAGTAAACTTTCAGTGTTAACTAGGATGAAAGAAACCAACAAAACCCAAAGCACAGATTCAAACAGTCTTTACAACTTCTGAAATACTTGGTTCAGTTATTCTTTTTTATATTAGTGGGAAAAGTTACCTTTGAACAAATAACCACAGTTCACACTTTTCCCTAAGCAGGAGCTGATCTTGCTAGGGGGAGCTTCAGTGAACTTAAAAAAAGGGAAATTTTTAATACGTACTGAGTATTTTAAATACCTTCTCAAGGGGTTTTCCCCATCCATTTTTCTATAGTCTTGACACTTTTGGGCTTGATGGGCATTTGTAAAGGGCTTTTTTTTTTTTCCTTTTGTTTTTTTTTTTTTTCATTCGAGCTGACTGCGGAGTGTCCTTGATTAAAGCAGAGGGAAACAAAAAAGGGAAGGGCAGTGTATGCTGAGCTTTGTCTGTGTGTTGTCCACTGGGGAGAGATTTTTCATCTCATGCCTCATTCACAACTTGCTGAAGGAATTCTGGAAGCTTGGGCATACCTCCTGTGTCTCCTCTGGGTATGTTTCCAGTGAGAACGGCTGCTGCAGCTGAGCTTTCAGATGACTCTCATCCAGTTGGCGCATGTTAGATCTGTCCTGAGAATGCCTACTGAACTGAACACCTCAGGGGACTTTATTTAACAGAGTCCTCTCCAAGTCCTGCCGGGCGTAGCTGTGCCTCGTGTTTCCAGCTCCCCTGCACCATCAGGCCGGCTGGGGGTTTGCAGTGATACTCCTCTGAATGCCCGGGGCTCTTGCAGGTGAAAAAGAATATACTTCTGGAATTTAAGCACCTTCAGGCTTGGGCAGGATTAGGTGTAGATTTTTTCCAGATCCACGGCTGGGCTCGTTTACCTGTGTTCAGCCTGAGCGTCAGTTTCTTCTGGGCTTGCCTGGTCGCCCTGGAGATATATATATATGTGCACATCATCATTCAGTGCAGTGCCAGACACCTGTATCTTGCCACTCGCTGCTGGGAGCCATGTAACACGGACCCCTCCCAGGCAAAGAGACCCCCGGCTTCCCCGGGTGGTGAGCTGCACAGTCAGCGTGAGCCCAGCAGTTACCCATTAGTCACTTAGGTGTGGTACCTACATTAGGAGTATGGTTGCTTTAGGCTCCATCTTTAGGGAATGGAGGCAGGTGAGCACTTCCAGGAGACCGTTTTCAGCACCAAAGATCTGAATTTCTGCTTGAGGTCCCTGCCTGTACTGTGGCCTCCAGGGATGCCTAAAGCTGCTGCACTTTTAAATTCAATGCTGAAGTTGAGAGCCTACATGTGATGGGATGATCTGGGAGTATTCAAGCAATCGTGTAACTGGGCAGTCTGTTCTCCTGCAACGTAGACACAGGCTTCCAGGTTTTGGAGTTATTCAAAAATACAATCTGTAGACATTTTCTGGGATGGCATTATTGTTTGAAAGCTTGAGCAAAATTGCATTGGCTGGCTTTGAGTTAGGGCAGCATGAAAAAAGAAACTTTCCCCATTATAAAAATAATACTTATGTTTTTTTCCCGAGAAGCCTGCAGGCAGAATGTTGAGGTCTGAGTAGAACTGCAGTTTGGCAAGGGAATAATACTCATTCAGGAAAAAGGTGGGGCCTTATTCCAGAGAAGTTTGAGCTTGAGTTGTCCAACTGGCAGTTCTGCTCTGCTTAGCAGTGGACCCAACCCTACTTTGGTGCTAGGGAGCCTCCTTGGGCTGATAACCAGCCATAGCCTAATTTTACTCTGTGTGTCTCTCTCTCCTTACACCACATCAAAATAATGCCCAAAACATAGGCTTTTATCTGAACTGGAGTAGAATTCTGCTGGAAAATGTGCTCCAGGCAGTGAGGACTGGGCTGAGTCTTAAAAGCAACCCAAGGGCCAGTGTTTTGCACACAGGTGGGAGCCTCCCTGTGCCCGTGGCTCTCTTGTCTTGCTCACACCGTTTCTGTTCTCCCTCCAAAGCTGGGGAAAGCACCAATGCAAGTGGTCCAACAGACGTGTTTAGCTGAAGAAAGAGCATGTCAATACGTAGTAAACAGTGTTGGCCCACACCCAGGGTTTCTTTGAGTGCTTTCTAATTGTAAGCACCTGCTGTAGCAACCTTAAGGCGGCATGACCATTTTCTTTGGGTTTCGTTGGATTTGTTCAATTGCTGTTCCAGACCACTGCTGAACACCATCCTGAAATCATCTCTTTTTCTCAGTTGTAATAGGCAAGAGTCATTAAATAGGCATCAAGGAGTTCACAGCATGTAGTGGTACTTAGCACAGACCCATTAAATGCAGCTAAACCAATTTTCTGCCTTGGTGAAGAGCCTAGGCAGTCAAAGCAAGCGATGGCTGAGGCAGCGGACAAAAAAAAAATTGAAGCAGTGGTTCTGACTTACATGTTTAGCTAATTATGAAAAGTATGATTGCAGTGCATGTGGACAGCATGGCTTTTAATTATTATTTAATTAGCAGATGGATTAGTGAAGACCCTCAGATATGCACACATGACTCCTATTGACTTTGGGAACCACTTTAAACTTCTCCTGAAGAGGAGCAGATGGAGTTTGCCCCTAACGTCGGATGTTCATCATGTCGATACAACCCTTGTGCTGTGAGGCACCAAACTGCACCAAGGCCCTGGAAACTGGACTGATGCCTTTCTGCCAGTCCAGCATGCCCAGACAGCTGGACTGTTGGAGCCCCGCTCATAAGTTCTGCCCCTGAAATTTCAAATGAGGACTCCAGAGCTGCAGGGCACGTGAGGGGAAGGGATCGTTTCTGAGCTGCAGACCCCAAGGGTGGGAGGAGGTAAGGGAAGGCGCTGTGCTGTGGTAGTCTGTCCCGTACTCTGCTGGGGCACGGAGGGGTTTCCAGACTTGCGGCACAGCCTTGTGCTGCACTTTCCATCACAGGGGAAAAACTGCTCTGGACAGGTCCTGGCATGTGGGCGCGAGCAGATCAGCTGGGAATGGGGGAACCACACAGATGTGCTGGACAAGAGCAGGTGCAGGAGGGGGCCTGGGAAGCAGGACCACAAATAACAATCAGTTAGTTGAAAGGAATGTGCTCGAGCTTGTGGGTCACAAGCCCTGGTGAAAGGGACATGAGAAATTTCTGAAGGGTATAGAAACAGGGACTAATCATCAAGTTGAGACTATACAAGGAATAAGGCAGTCAGTTTGTCAGCTTGCTCAAAGACGTGGTGCAAGAGCTGCAGACATTGTTGTCTTTATTGCTGAATTGCTAAATAGCTAGTGTGAGATCCTCGCAGGAGCTGCCACATAGTTATTGAATAAGCAAGTTTTTGAACCGATCAGAATTAGATGTAACAATTGCTTGTGTGTATATAATCATGATATTCGGCTAGTTAAAGTGACGTCTGCTTGCATCAAGCTGCATCCCGTCTCTCAGCTGTGGCAAGCAGGGACAGCACTGCAGTACCTGACAGCATCCCAACAGTTTGTGTCTACCAACACTGGGAAAGACCTGTCACCAGTAACCCGTGTGTGTGTTTGTCTCCACACCGGAGTGTGAGTTACTTTTGGGTGGGTATACAAGGCACATCTTCCAGACAAGTAAACAACATAGCGGTGTCCTGGAAAATCTGGGATGGACAAGAGAAACCTTTTCCCCCATTCAAATAACTGAGATACGTGTGTGCTTTTGTGTATTCTTCAAAGCAAGGTTTCTGCCTGTGAAGTGTCATGTCACTACCTTGTTCAAATGCTAATGACCTCTTGTGTAAGAGGCAGAACTGGTTGCACTAGTTCCAAGTCACTTGGGCTTCCCACCATTGCCTCCAAAACAGTAATTTGGGATAACATTTCAAGTGCTCTTCTCAGGCTGGGCTGACAATGGTTTATTTCCACAGCTGCCTCTGAAAGTTAGTTTAGGAGAAATATATGTATTGTTTGTGCCTGGTGGTGGCACAGTGGTAAGAAGCCAGCACTCATCAGAAAGACTGACCTTCTGGCTTTCAGGGGTACTACTTTCCCAGCATTTGCAAAATATATTAGAATTTAGACCAAGAATAGCTGTTAGGAAAGTGCCGCTCCACTTCTCCCTCATCATTATTACCATCAATGGGCCCGATTTCCTGTATGGAGCAAGTTCGGTCTTTTCTTTGCTCCTCCTGGAGACCAGAGCAGTGAGAACAACTCAACCTTTTCATTCTGTATCCTGGAAGAAATCCATGTTGGATTCACCAAGCCCTGACAGTTTTGGGATATGAATCAAAAACATTTTATTGCAAGACAAACAAAACACTTGGTTTACTTGGGAGCAAAAAATTAGAAAGAAACTTTGTCATCATTTAGGGCTTTCTAAACTGCATTTCAAGTAGAAACGCACAAGATTTGGTGCTGGGGACAACTAGTTATGGTAAAACAGTGCAGTAAGAATTGAGAGGTGCTCCTTTCCTTGCAAGCATTGCAGTGAAGGCTCTATAATGCAGCTGCTCTGGGACTCAGGGACACTCATTCATGCTCGATCTGCCCAAGGAGTGGGTCAGGGTTTGTAAACTGAAGGAAGGTGCCTTCTGCGGGTGCCCTGCTTATTTGCTGTGGGTGCTAGATGACAGGCAGTGAGAAGATAAGGTGCTGTAGAATAGAAACCTTAAAGCAGCTGAATATCTTTCCCCTCCTCATGCTCTTGAATGATGAATGATGTACTGCTTATCTATAGGATGATGTACCTATGTTTATCTAAAAGCTGGGAAACATGCAAGGACCCTTATTGCTAACATGAGGGATGTACTAATTGCGAAGTCCTTGGATCTGTCATCTTTAAAAAGGCTCTCTGGTCCTAAGTTCCTGTTGTTTATGAAAGGTGGCAAAGACAAGGACTTAAATCATGGTCACTAGTTTAGTGAGATGTGTAAATGAGTTCCTGGCATTGTAATGAATATGTAAACGATTTCCTGGAAAGTTAATGAATAGGTCTGAGTTGCTTGTATAAAGAGGGGACTGAAAAATCCCCTCGGTGTGGGTGACTTTGGTGGAGGGATCCCCCATGCACCCAGCGCTGGCAAATAAAGATAACCTCCTCCGCTCACTCGAATATTGGTGGCTGATTCTTTAAATCAATTTGGCGACCCAGGTGGGACCTCCTCTGCTCGGCTGCGGGACCCATTGAGAGCGAGCGGGGACTCCCTAGGGTACCCCCGGGGATTTTCCCGGAGGGGCTCCTCGTCTCATCTGGATCACCGCAGGAGCAGACAAGGACTCCATCTTGCGGAGCAAAGGTACTATCTTTATTCAAATATTATATTAATTGTAAATATTATATTAATATTATATTTTGAACAGTACTGTTTTGGATATTTCTGTTCTGGGACTGGTCCATCTGTAAAGCTGTCCGTAAGACATAAGATCATTGCATGCTTATGCAGGATGGCGTATGCCGGGTAGCTAGCACCGCAGGTATACATCTGATTCTGTTCTGGTATTTGTTCCGGTATTAAGGTAATATCAGAACTCTGATTCTGTTCTGGTATTTGTTCTGATATTGAGGTAATATCGGAACTCTAATTCTGTTTTGGTTGGAAGACTGACACGTTTGATGATTTGAAGTCAATCTGTGTATATAGGATTAATAATTATAGGGTTACTAATAATATTTGTTATACTCATTTTATGCTGGAAATGTGAGAACATTTCTGTATTAGGTATATCATGAATGTTGACATGTGGTTATTGTCTTGAACATCCGAGGGGTGAGTGTAAACCTCTATATGTTTTAAAGCGCATATAGTGTAAAGAATTAGTGAGTATATGGTGGGAGTTGCTGCTTAAAGACAAAATTTGTCTCTGAGCAGTTACTCTGTGCTGTTTTGGCATCGATTTTGCGAGCCAGCCAGGAGAGCTCTCCACCAGTGCTGGAATCCAGGGGCCTGGGGACCCTCAGGGCCCCCGACTGCATCTTCTGTCGGCAAGACTCCCCTGCCTCTCGGCTTCTCACACAGGTGGACAAGGACTTCTGCACAACATAAAAGGTATTTATATTTATTCTTTGTTTTGAATATTTGATTGTCTTAAGATTTGTTTTTACCCCATAAGACAAAAGACAGGGTGCCGTCTTGCAGGGTTGAGAAGAAGGGACGCCTTCTGAAAAGGGTAATAGCCCTATTTGATTATCTTAAGCTTTGGGAAGCTAAAAACTTCCTTTAGGTTGTCTTAAGATTTGAGGAATTCCTAGAATATAACAACTGAAATAGCGCTCTGTGTCTTGTTTGTTCTATGTATTGTCTTGTTACATGTTCAAAATTGGAGTTATGAAATGTATGTTGAAAAAAAAAATATTCTGGTAATTCTAGGCAAATAGCTGAAAACTTAACACTCTGCTTAAGGCCAGAAAAAAATGAGAATCTGTTTTTTGGCAATTGTTCATTGAAATGCGTACTTTGTGTGATAACGTAAACTGTCAGCATTCCTAGAGTTGTATGTAAGTGCACGGTACCGTGTAGCATACTGCCTGTGTGACTGAGGGCTGCCCAGAGAGTGTGGCGTGTGTGAGAGACGTGGTGTCACTGCAAAGCGACTGGGGAGTCCCGATCTGTGTGTCTGTGTTCCCCGCGAGGGGCCGGCCAGAGATGGACGGAGCGATTGCAAAATCAGTTTATGAAGTGTTGGAATGCATAATTAGACATTATAGCGGGAGACTGTGGACAAAACATTAGAACTAACATCATTGGAAAAAGCACGAACTAGCCTCTGCCCTTAGTGTCGTAGGTGCTGTCTGTATACTCGAGCAAGAGGTTGCAAGTGTCTAAGATATATTATCTCCTTGCAAAAAAACCCCAATAATAATAATAAGAAGAAAAATAATGAGACCAAGAAATAAGGCTAAATAGAGGTCTGGAACTGTGGTGTGTGTTCTGAGATAAGTATGGTACCTCCAGTAATAACTAACACATTGTAGAAAAATGCCAGACTTATTAGGACGATGGGGGGCAGACCGAGCCAAGAAATAAATACCAAAACACCCCTGGGATGTATTTTGAAGCATTGGAAAGAATTTGGCAGAATTCCCAGTGGAAATTTGAACAAAAAGACATATTTAAAATATTGTCAGAATTGGTGGCCTTTGTATACATTAGGTGATGGTGAAAGATGGCCACTCGAAGGAAGTCTTATATTACAACACAATTTTACACCTTATGCTGTTTCTTCATAGAGAACAAAAGTGGAATTAACACCACCTGATCTTTGATTATGGCTCTAGAAAAGGATAAGGGAAAAACTGAGACCTAAACTAGAAAGATATTCTTGTTGAATTTTTTTTTTTTGGGGGGTGGGGGGGGGTGGGAAGAGAGAGAAGAGCTGAGGTTGTGGTTCCTTCTGTGGAGCAACCAGAATGAAGCACGTTGTAAGATAAAAACTTGCACTAACGTATGTAAGACCTAAAGCGGGGTGTGGAGAGTCAAAGACCCTGTGAAAGTGTTAAAGTATTGGGGTGAGTTTGTACAAACCCCCATACCCCCTCGAAGGTGCATGCTGGACGCATGACAGGGTGTTTGCTGTTTGCCTGCGAAGGCGTGATATGTAAGAACACAGAGCAACAAGTAGCAGATTTGCATTCAGGGTAAGAAAGAGTTAAAACAGAAGTGCTGTAGCAGAGGCAGGCTTGTGTAACCTGCAGAGCAGGAAGAGCATCTCCTGCCCCGAATCCTTCTGATGGTGAGGAGGAGGGGGTTGCTGTTGCTGACGATTGAGCAGAAGGACCTGACAATGTCACCCCAATTGCTGCAGCATTTGCAGTACAATGGGACCGGTAACGGCCCCTCTAGGGCAGGCGGTGGGTCTGAGGAGAATAAAGGTGAGTCTTTGATGGGGAAATTTAGATGTTTGAAAGTTGGTTGGGAAAGACTTATCAGGATGATCTAATAGGACTAGATAAAGGTTCGAGTTGATTGTTATTAGGTAACTGTGATGTAGAAAAGTTGATAGAAGGAACAGGGAACCTGTACAGAAGGTAAGAGAAGAGCTGGGTCGTGCTGAACTGGTAGAGGAGATGAGGCAGAGACAGGAGGAATGTCAGGCAGAAGTGAAAAGTGAATCCCTCTCCTATGGGATCGGATCACTGTGCATATTGTAGGGAAAGTGGACACTGGAAGCGAGATTGCCCTAAGCTAAAGAACCAGCAAGGGGTTCTGGTGAAATAGGGACTAGGAAAAATGAGGTGGAATTTTTAGTGAATACAAAACCAACTTACTTGGTGTTAAACTTCAGTGAACAGAATTTGTTACAGTTGTGGGAGCTGCTGGCCACCAGGAAAACATCCTGAAACCTTTAAAGTACAAACTAAGAAAACAAGTAAGAATGCCAAATTCACCAAAATCTTTGTTGGGATGAGATTTATTAGAACATCTAGATGTTTAAAGAAGGAGAAATGAACCCAAAATTTAAAAATAATCAATTAATTGAAATCTTGAGCTTATCTTTATCCCTGAAGTAAAAGAAATCTTTAACCAGGTATATCCGGGAGTAAATTCCAGGTAAGGCAAGAAATGCTTCACCTGTTACAGTAAAAATGATAAGCAGGAGGCCTGCCTAGTTCAGGTAAAACAATATCCCTTGGTCAGCAGGGCTGTGGGGGATATTGGCATAAAAACTGAAATAAAACGCACTGTGTAGTAGTTCTACTACCAATGTAAATCTGTGTGTTTTACCACGACACAGACTTGTTACGGGATGCACAGATGAAACTGCATTGACAACGAAGTGCTGAATGATGAATGATGCACCACTTATCTATAGGATGATGTACCTATGTTTATCTAAAAGCTGGGAAACATGCAAGGACCCTTATTGCTAACATGAGGGATGTACTAATTGCAAAGTCCTTGGATCTGTCATCTTTAAAAAGGCTCTCTGGTCCTAAGTTCCTGCTGTTTATGAAAGGTGGCAAAGACAAGGACTTAAATCATGGTCACTAGTTTAGTGAGATGTGTAAATGAGTTCCTGGCATTGTAATGAATATGTAAACGATTTCCTGGAAAGTTAATGAATAGGTCTGAGTTGCTTGTATAAAGAGGGGACTGAAAAATCCCCTCGGTGTGGGTGACTTTGGTGGAGGGATCCCCCATGCACCCAGCGCTGGTGAATAAAGATAACCTCCTCCGCTCACTCGAATATTGGTGACTGACTCTTTAAATCACTCTGGGTAATGTTATTGGCGGAGGCTACACAGGGCCTACAGGAAGATCATTTCATCCAGTCTCTCCACCGCCGTGCCAGGGTGCGTCCCTCATTTTCCACTGGCACAGCACCTCTTGGTGCTCAGCGCTCCGCTGCTGTGGCTGCAGAGCCAGATACTCACTGCACCGTGCACTTCGGGTCTGCCAGCAAAACCCACGGCTCACCTGGCCCAGGATCTAAGGGATGTTTGTAATTGCCCTGTGCCTCAGTGCCTAGCTGTTAGACAGGGATGCCAGGGAACTGCCCTCACATTAAGAGGCCACAGAGGAAAAAAATTGTTACTTCTGATGCACTCTGATGTCACGGGTGGGATGAGAAAACAACAGCCTGCGAGGAAGATCAGCACTGCTGTCAGTGCAGAGGATAGCATGGGTGATAAATAAGGCCTTGGGCTACAGAATGCATTAAAAAGATCAGCAAATTCAGAAATGAGTACTGACATGCCTGTTCACCGGGCACAGTGGGGAGTGCTGTGCTCTACCTCGTGCTGTAGCTGTGTGACGGATCTGCCCCACGGAGGGGGCATCCACCCACCTGGGTACTGCACCGCTTCACTGTGCTGCTGCTGGGCTGCGGATGCAATTGCACACCCATCGAAGGGGCATGGGGGTGTGAACTGGCTGGAGTGGAGGTGATGATGGGGATACTGGGTATTGCGAGAAAACAGGGGAATTCCCCACTGAGGGCTCCTGAGGCGGGCACTGTGTGAGGTGGGAGTAGGACCAGGCAGTGCAGTATCCCACTCTCTGTACATTTTAGCTGTGTGCTCCTGGGTAGCCCAGGTCCTGTGGCAGGATTTTGCTCTGTGATGTGGACTCACTTGCACAAGCTACTTCCTCACTGCAAACGGGGTGATTAGAGCCCCTCTGCCTCTGAGATGCACCCCTTCCCCCAGTATGGATTCTGGTAAAATATTTCCCATCTTCTAGCCTTTGTCTTAGCCCTTGTTTCTTCCATTCTTCATAACTGCTATTGTTATTTTTTTTTCACATGCACAGAAAGCATCGTAACGTAATACAAATCAATAATTCTAATACAATAATTATGATAACTACAACAAAGGGCTGCTTCAGCCACATAAAATGAGGTAGGCAAGAAGTAAACTTTTCCCAGAGGTCAGAAAATCCAAAGGAAGTGTCATCTAGGGATACTTGATGTAGTATTTTGGGGGTTATCCAAATTTGTTGCAAATCCGTTTCAATACGTTTTTCTTGGTTAACATAGACACAGCAAGTTTGATTAATAACCATACACAATCCTCTTTCTTTTGCTAAAAGTCTGTTCAGACCCATTCAGTTTTGAAGTACTACATTTCTTAATGAAGAAACTTTGTTGGACTCCCTGTACAGCGTCCATGGTGAGTTTTTCCATTTGTTCTATTGTGGCAGAAATATTTATTATTGCTTTTTCTAACTCACCCCTAATGAAGGAAGATGCCGTCTCGCAAAACTATGGAATGCTGAGGGGCTTTTGGGTCATCAGGGGGTTATTAGTTCCTCATTTAACCAATTTCCATGGGGATCTCAAAACACCTGGTGGAGGATGCGAATGATTAAATATCCTGCCTTGGGGAACTGGTATCCTACCCCAGATTCACCTTGCCGTCAGTTAGGTAGTCTTTTCCTGGCCCTGCCATCTCCACATAACCACCATAATCCTTGATGTAAGCAGCTATAGGTCTGATTAGCGAGCATATCTAGATGCACTTTTCCACATTTCAGGGTAATACTATATTTTCCTTTTGTATTAGTTGGTGTTAGAATTGGCGGGCCACATACACTCCAATTCAGAGCAGTATAGTTTAAACTGAGCCATCCTGTCAGTGGAGCATTCATTCCCATCATTCCCTCTAATTATTGTAGAATTTCCTGATTTCTGTACTTCATATCAGGGTCCTGCCGTACTATCTGGAGATTTGTAACAACCAAATCCTGCATGATTAAATGGCCAGCTCCAATTTGCCTGTGATACCATTACACCATATAATGGAAATTCTCTACTACCTCTGGAAAATGCTGAACATACCCAGCAATCTGCCAGATTCAAAGCATTCGTTACATTATGGGTTAATTGTACAAACAGATTCTGGTCCCAAGAATGAGTTCCTATTGTACAGAACATTGTTAATATACAAACAATCAATGGTCTTTTTGTTGGATCCGAAGCCGCAGAGGTCTGGTAGGTGTTGATTTCCATTGTGACTTAGGGGCTGCCTTCGCTCTGGTGTGGCGGATCCAGGATGCTTGTTCCTTAACTCTGACTGCGGTATGGGATGTAAGCAGTATTTGGAAAGGACCTTCCCACTTCTGTTCCAGAGGTGAACCTGAAAGAGGTCTGACACATACATAATCTCCTGGCTCCATGTTATGCACAGGTCCATCAAGACCTGGAGCTCCAGTTCCTAAAACTACGTCTCGAAGCTGTTTCTGCATGCTTCTTCCATAATCAGTAAGTACTTCATTCTCAACTCGGGCTGACGCTCTGCTCCTGTTTGTATACTATAAGGTCTCCTATACAATATCTCAAAAGAACTTAGCCCTTCTTTAGCTCTGGGCTTGGTTCTAATTCTCAGGCGCGTCAGAGGCAATGACTGAGGTCAAGATAAACCAGCCTCCTGTCCAGGTTTTACAATTTGCGGCTTAATTAGGTGGTTCATTTTCCACTTGACCACTTGCTTGTGGATTATATGGGGTGTGTAACTGCCAGTCTATTCCTAAAAATTTAATAACTTGCAGAATGACTTTTTCAATGAAGTGTGGCCCCCAGTCGGATGAGATTACTGCTGGAACCCCAAATCTCTGTACTCTTTCTTGTAATAGTACTTTGGTTACTTCTTTAGCTTTGTTGGTTCGGCAAGGGCATGCTTCGGGCCACCCTGAAAAGGCATCCTCAATACCTCCTGCATGACCAGCAGGTATTATATTAGGACCCCCCTTTTGGGGTCGGTGAGCCTGGATTGCGATGACGGTGCCACCTTGTCCCGCGGCCCCACGGGGATTTCAGGAGTTCACCTGGCTCCCGGCTCCCCCTTCAGCTCAGCTGCCCCCTGCCCCGCACCCGCCCCGCACCCGCCCCAGCCCCTCCGCGCCCCGCTGGGGTCTCCTTCATGTGCCCACATGCCGGGGGGGTCCGTGCCCTGGGGAGCCCGTCCCGGCGCGGGCACGGAGGGGAGCGTCGCAGAGCCCCCCGGAACGGCGAGCGCGGCTCGGGGAACGCCGGCCGAGGCGTCCCGGGGCAGGGGGGGCGCGGGGGCCCCCAGCCCCGCAGCGGGCTCGCTCCCGGGGCTCGCTCCCCGTGCCCCGAGTAACCCCCCGGCGCCGGGCGAGGGGCTGCGAGGAGCCCGGGGGAGGGGTCGGGCCAGGGCCCCTTTCCCCGCGGGGCTCCGGCTGAGGGCCGGGGCGGGGGGACCCCGGGGCGGGCAGCGGGGCCGGCGGCGGCGGCCCCTCCCTGTAGCGGGGCGGCTGCCGGCGGCGGGGCCGGGGCGGGGAGCGGAGCGGCCGCTGAGCGCCGCCGGGCCGCGGCCGCGCCGGGGCAGGTGAGCGGGGGCCGGGGCGGCGAGCGGCGGGCGCGGGGGAGAGCGCCGGGGGGGCGGCGGGGCCCGGGCCGGGGCGGGGAGCGGGGCCGGAGCCGCGCTGGGGGGCGCGGGGCTGCGCGGGGGGCCGGGGGCTGCGCTGCCGGGGGGCGGCCGCGCTGTGCGGGGAGCGCCGGGCGGTGCCGGCTGCCGGCACTGGGCTGCGGCCGCGCTGCCCGGGCCGTGCCGGGGGCTGGCGGCGCTGCGGGCCGGAGCGGCGGGGCCCGGGCTGCCGGCGCGGCGCGGGGGGCGCTTTGCTGCGGGGGGCGAGCCCGGCGGGGGGTGCGGGGGCGCAGGGGAGGCGAGCGGACCCTGCGGGGGGCGTGGGGGTGTCTCCTGCCCGCCGGCCGCCTCGGGGGGCGGCACGGGGGACTCCAGCCGACCGCGAGCCGGGTGCGGGAGCCCCGGAGGGTCCGGGGGCTGAGGGGGGGGAGGCGGGGAAGCAGGAGGCCGCCCCCCGGGCGCCGGCGCCTCCCCAGCTCGCCAGACCCCCGAGCCTGCCGCGGCCCCGCTCGCCCCGCGCCGCTGCCCCCGCTGCAGCATCTCCCCCGCAGCCGGGCCCCAGCCCCAGGTGCCCCCGGCGCTGCCGTGGCGGCGGCCAGCCGGCCCCCCGCTGCCGCTCGGGAAGGGCCTGCGGCAGGAGCGGCTCCGGGCGGGGCCGAGCGGCGCCGGTCACGGCCCCCTGCGCTTCTGTCCCTCTGCCGGGGGCCGCGCCGCCTCGGGCTGGCGGGGGTTGTCCCTGCCCGGCCTCGCCCCCCGCGGCGCGGGTGCGGGAGGGCAGCGGGGGCACGGCCCGGTGTGGGCAGGAGCCGGGCCGGCCGGGGCGAGGCGAAGGAGAAGGAACCCGAGGGCAGGCGGGCAGCAGCTGCCTCCTGCTGCGGGCACAGAGGGCCTGGCCCTGCGGTGGGGGGGGACCAGCCCCGCAGCAGCCGGGTGCCAGCGTGCACAGCGGGGTCCGTGTGTCACCCGCGGGGTCCGTGTGTCACCCACAGCCTGGGGCGGTCCCCGGTGCGCGAGGGAGCGACGCGCCGTGTCCGGGAGGCCGCGTCTTGCGAGGAACAGCTGTGAGACACCCGGGGGTTACCGGGGGTGGGGGAGCCGAGCGGCCGGCGTTCTGCGGGAGGGAGGGAGGGAGGGGAGAGGGGGAAAGGCGCGTCTGAACTGGCACATTTTCGCAGCCGTACCAAAGCGAGAGCTGTGGTGAGTCCTGGTCCGTGGGACCCTGTCTCCCCTCTTGTGTGCCCCAGGCGCCCCCTGCCCCTCCTCTGCCCCCCCTCCCCTTCCCTGTGCCGCTGTGATTTTGTGTGGGGGTGACCCGGGCTGGACCGAAGCTGCTCTTACCGCTCCCCCTCCTCCGCTGGACAGGGGGGACAGAATATAACAAAAAGCTCACGAGTGGGCACAAGGATGGGGAGGTCACTCCGCCATTACCTCCGTGGGCGAAACAGACTGAACCTGGGGAAATCAGCGCGATTGATTAGCAGTCAAGTCAGAGCAGGAGAACGTGCCGGAAAAGCAAATCTTCAGAACACCTTCCCTCCAGCCCCCATTTCTACGGGGCTTAACTTTACTGCCGATTTCCCTGTCTCCTCCCCGCAGGGGGATGGGGAACGGCAGCTGCGGTCAGTTGATCACACAGTTGTTTCTTCTTCTTTCTCCTCCTTTTCCTCCTCCTCCCCAAACCTTGCCATACAAACCCATCGTGTTTTGATTCCCTGTAGCTCTCCATCCTATTCTTCTGTCCTGCTCCCTCTTCCCTTCTGTCTTTCTCATTCTGCTGCTCCCTTCTCTTTTACTCTCTCTGCTTGTGTCCCACTCCCTCTCATTCTCCCCTTTTCTTCATCCTCCGCCTCTGTCCTGCAGCCCAGGGCTGGTTTTCCCTTTACATCTCTGTCCTCATCTGTATCCCTGTCTCTTTTTAGGTTTTCTTCTTCTCTTCCCCCGCCCCGCCCCCCCCCCCGCCCCCCCCCCCGCCTTTCCCTAACGCCTCTGGTCTGTTCCCTGACGTTCTTTTCCTCCTTGCACCTGTACGTGCCACTCGGGGTCCAGGGAGTTGTCTGGAGGCGGGGAGCACCTCAGGAAAGTCTGTGTCCAAAGAGGCACTTACTACTGTGGAATTCCTGACTCCCCCCAGGCATGGGAATCTCCCAAGCCAACACCACAACTGACCTTTTCTTGGTGTTTTTTAAAGGTGATGCCATGAAAGGATGGGGTAAGAAAACCTGATGCCCTAAGCGTGTCATTTCCAGAGAAACATGTTGCTTATATGCCTTCATCTGGGAGGAGGACAGGTGAGTACATTGTGTTGACTTGTTTCAGCACAGCTGTGCTTTTATTAAGAGGAATGACCTTCTTTTTCTTGTTAAGAGTTAGGGGTTGCTTTTTCTGAGAATTCTGCCCGTCTGTTCAACAATCGCTGATGTGTTGCGTGCTTTTCCCTCGAGGAAAAGGACCCTGTCTCAGTCTTATTTATTCACCATTGCTCGCTCTGTTGTAGAAAAAATTTCTCACCATAAAGCTCCAGTGCTTCCAAACGGCAGGTTGGTGGTCTGCATAATGTATCTGTAGTCCCGTCTCAAGGAATGCGTTAACGGTGTTACGAATTATAAATTTGTAAAAAATTAAAAAGTAAAAAATTAAAAGCTTCCTGCCGTAGGAAGACAGTGTGTTGGGTTTGAAACCTTTGGGTAGGACAGAAGGAGGTTGCCACCCTGGGTCAGTGGTGAGTGCTGGCATGTATCGTCTGATCTAGAGCTGATGTCTGTCACCACTTTAGCTCTAGAATTACTCTGAGACGCAGGGAACTCCAGTTCCCTTCAGCTGCAGCCTTGGAGCTTTTCCAAGCAGTGGGATGAAATTCCTGTCACAAGCTGTAACCCAGCTTAAGGAGAAGGGGGCACAGTTTGAGTTTTCTTCCACGTAGGCATCTGGGAGGTACAGTTCTGAGCTTGATACTGCTACTAGGAGATGCTTTCAAGTGAACTGAGTGTGGCTCTGGCGACCCAAAGCTGGACAGGGTTGGCAAATGCTGATGTAGAGTTTTGGTGGTAAACTTGACCAGCCTGTCTTAACGAGCAGGCATGTTCTTTGTTTGCAAGCACTGTTTAGTCCCGCCTAGGCATCCCGCAAGTTTGAAGGGCCGTGGTCACATCATCCCTTGGTCACACACAATGAACAGTTGCCTGTGCTTTTTAAGGAGCATGCTTGGTTATATTTTCTCTGTTTGGCTTTGCATTTGGGAAATAATGTAACAGTTACAGCTCAACTGAAGGAGCACGATACCTGACGTGGCAGAGAAGGAGGTGTGTTTTACTAATTTTTTGGTGTGCATCAGTTTGACCCCAAAATGACATTGTGTCAAAGCTTGTGGCCAGGTTCCGCTGTAGATGTTGACTTGGGGTATGAGTGGCTCCAGGTGTGCTTTAGGAGAGCTCTGTTGGTGTAGATGTGCTGAGCAATTGCTCTGCTGTGTGTGCAGCTGTTCTGGTTTGGCTTGCAGGTGTGAGCATGCAAAAGAAAACTCGCAAGTGTGGTCAGCCTTGCTGTAAAGTCAGAACGGTTTCTACTGCTGAGAGCCTCCTGAACATTTCAGGCTGGCCAAGCGTTGTGCCCCGGTGTTTCTGAAAGTCCACAGCTCTGCAGTTCTCTAGGAGGGTGATGCCAAAACGGCACAGAGTAACTGCTCAGAGATGAATTTTGTCTTTAAGCAGCAAAGGTATTTATTTCGTGCAATGCTGGGGAGCTAGCCAGTTTGCACCAGACAAACTAGCCCCAAAGTTTTCAGTGAAAAGTCAGGTAATTTATACAGTTTTCACGAGAGGTTACAACATCTTTACATACATATTCATTTGATTTTGACATCTAATCATCATATTCATAATAGATGGGGTTTAGGCGGAGCTTGAAGTGGAGTCTTCTAGAATTGTCTTTTGGGGAGATTTTTGGGTGGTCGTTCCGTTCTTTGGCTGGAGCTTGCAAAGCCTCCTGACTCATGGCCTTCTCATCTCCTTCAAATGCCCACCTTATCTTTATTTATGACTGCTAGATTGCTCAGAGTACATTTCTCCTGTCTCTTACTTCAGTAGCATCAGCAGAACAGAACAGGCCGTGCCGTCTCTGTTATATCTCAACATAAACAGAGCATCCCCCAGAGCATGGTACCAAACTCATCCCGAATAATCTTTCAAGACCTTGCTCTGTTTCATTCCCCCTTTTTCTTAGGACTTGGGAAGTCTTTTGTCAAGTTCTGAAGACAAAGGGTTTTGGTAGACATGCATCATTGATCACATTATTTGTGTTCTTCTGACTATGATACTTAGTTTATACCACAGACAGACGTTTAAGAGAGATAACAGGATCATTCCTTCCAACATGACTTAACATGGGATGTATTAAATAGTAGAATACTTGTGTTGCTTTGGGGGAATGGCCTGCAAAGGTGTCCCACCAGTGATGTTCTCCAACTTGTTCTGCATCGGCTAAAGATGGATTTTATATTTTCAGAGTCACGTTTCTCCTGTCGAAGCATGTGTTGGGCCGTTCTGTTTATTTCTTGGACCAGTCTTTCTATGTTGGGGTGTCTAAGCATTGCTTTGAAGAGGCTAATGTTCATGCCTATTTTTAATTTAGGTATATCATGATACAGGGTATAATCAGTTCCAATTAACTGTCTGGTAGTTACAGGAACAACATAACCAAAGTCACAGCCTACAATTCTAGTAAAATTATACATACAAAATTTAGTACCATTTGCCATTTCATGACAATTATCAATACTCTTGTTACCAGAAGAAGTTGTAACACATGTGCATCCATTTCCTACATAAAATATTTGTGGCTGGGCTTTAATATGTGGAAACATTTCAAAAGCACGCATAGCCTTTTTGATATCTAAACACAGATCTTCATTCTCTTATTACTGCGTTTTCACAGATGTATCCCAGTTGTTCCCTGGGGAACATGTTCATTCCATGTTCATTGACTGCCACTTGCCTTTGGTCTGACCATAACTTGCCCAAACATTATGGCCTAGGGGTCTGACAGTGACTTTCTGGTGTATGGCTCCTAGTGTCGCAACGGGAAAGATTGCCTGTTCTTTTGCTGCACTAATTGGGAGCACATATGCTTCAGTTTGCTCCTGTTGTGGGTTGTAGGTGAAGTTTACTAGTTGTCACCAAGCCTGGTGATGTTTTTCAAACTGAGTGGTGAGGCTGGTTTTGCCTATTATTTCCCTTATTTCTTGAGATAGTATTCCTGATGTTCCTTCCTGTTGCGACGGAGGGAAGACACAGTCACTCAATATGAGTGATCAGCAGACTTCGTTTATTGTCCCTTACAGTCACCTTTTATGCCTTGTTATAATTAGCTCATACATATTACAAAAGTTAAGCTCATTATTGGTTAGTTGCCTAAATACCAAGCCCGCCCCTTGTTTCTCTTCTGTAGTTTTCTGTTCCCACCTGCAACATTCTTTTCCCACCAAAATCTTCCTGTTACTGTGTAACAAGGACAGCCAAAGACAGTGTATTTTGCTTTACTTCAGATAAGCTGAGAGCGATGCGCACTTTTGTTCAGCCAGCTGGACTATGTCTATGTGACCCTTTTCAGCTAGCCAGTTATCCACAATTCCCCCGTTTTTATTTTGGGCGACATAGGCTTGGTTGACCATTTTCAATAACAGCATTTTAACACAGGAAAATACACAGCCAACTTATAAAATCTCAGTTCAGAAGTATAATTCCTGAAATACTTGAAAAATAAAGTTAGCTTGAAGCTTTAATTTAGATGCTCTTTCTGTTCCAGTGATATAAAAAGTTTAAAAAATTCAAAGGTAATTTTAAAGTTCTGAACATGGACTAATGCAAGCTCAAAACCCAAAAAGAAACCAAACTGATGTTTGACTAGGAATATTTGCAAATATTTTAGTGGAAAATCCCTGACCATTAACAATTTTCTGTCCAAATAACAACTGCCCTTATGCAACCAACCAATCCATACATTTTCTGAAGAATTCCTCATTGATATCAAAGAATTAACAAAGGGAAAAAATTAGTTCTAAGCTATATACATTCATAAGGGGATTTTTCAATAGTTGCGTACAGATTTACACACTAAGCCATAATGGCTTGTAGGTGATACACACAAGAAGAGTACGTTGCTTATCTGTCTGAATGTCTATGCTAAATTTGACAACTGTGCCACAAGCCAAGCCTACATGGGTTCTGTGTTATGCACGTTCCTTAACAAACAGAAGTATAATAGGTAAATTCCCAAGATCTAGTCCCCAACCTAATTATATTATTTTGTAGCCAATTAAGGAAAATAACACAAATGTGCATATCTACATGTGCACACACCTTTTAGTTCAGAACCAATCTGTGATATAAGGCCTTAGCCTTATGGCATCATTGAATCTTAATGAGTACAGTAATTAAAAATGCAGTCTTACTGTAAGTGTGATTTATGCTGACATTCCCTCAAATGCTACACGTGAGTATTTCTCACTCAACTGCCTCAAGTTAAAATAGTAGTATTTGTTAATATGTATTAAAAAATCATTAATTATCTACAATAGCAGTTGACTTCCATAACACTATGTAAGCAAAAGAGGCTTAAGATGGGTTTTTTGAATACTGACAATTTATTTTAGACTGTCTAAACTCAGGTCTTGAAAGATTTCACTCTGCCAGACATAGAAACACTGTTGCGCTCCAGTTGTGATATCCCTTTTCCCAAGTTGTCACATGCACATCTTGCTCAAGCAACATTATTGTCAAAGTTTCTCTCTGCTACATAAAAGCATATTGCACTTGTGGATATAAAAGACAGCACCCTTACTTAGATTATTACCTTACTACCTCATAACTCTTAGTATCTCTGATTTCATCACTTCAAAAATTCACCAGAAGCAGATAAAACCACAGCATCAGACTAAACTACACCTTAACTGCTGATTCAAATAAAGGCATTCTCTTCAGATATGCCTAATGCTTACAAATAATTTTGGCTGGTTTTGATCAAAAAACTATTATTACAATAATGATCAAAAATAATAATCCTGTTTGCAAAATGCCTTTAAGCCAGCCTCCTAGTCCCAGCCAATTTCCACATTCAGAATACAGCATAAATACAGAATACAGAGTAAATTATCTCCATCAAGGCAAAAAGGCTTCTCTTTAAGCACAGAGATGTTTGCTAGTTCAAGGCAGAAACCCATTTCTTGTAGGGGACACCTTCCCTTAACATTCCTGTGGCTACAGATTGTATCCACTGCTGAGTATTGGATAGCAAGTGCAACCTTTTTTGCTAATGCCCCCAGTCTGATGAGATTACTGCTGGAACCCCAAATCACGGTACTATTTCTTATAATAGTGCTTTGGTTACTGCTTTGGCTTTATTGGTTCAGCAAGGGTGTGTTTCTGGCCACCCTAAAAAGGCATCCGTCATGACCAGCAGGTATCAAGACCCCCCTTTTCTTGGGAGTTCTGAGAAATCAGTTTGTCATGGTTGCCCTGGATATTTTTCTTCTCCAATTGTCCCCATTTGATTCATGTTCTCCCTACAATTTTGTCAGTCTAAATATTTATACTATGAGTCAGTGCCCCAATGGGTCTTGTGACGTTCTTCCTTCCTGGGTGACCCTCTTACAACAGCGGGGGCCATTCCTCACATCAAGGTCTGGCATGGCACATGTTCCCACCACTCGGCACCTACTGGCTTGCAGCCAACAGCAGAATTCAAGATTCTTCTTGGTGGCAAACACAGAGGCCAACCCAGTCTTGCCCTTGACTACGGTAGGAGGCACTTGACCAACCTTATTCCTTGTACTTTGTTGTCAATGCAGAGTTTCATCTGCGCATCCCATAACAAGTCGCTGCCATGGCAAAACACACAGATTTACATTGGTAGTAGAACCACTACACAGTGCGTTTTATTTCAGTTTTTGTGCCAATATCCCCCACAGCCCTGCTGACCAAGGGATACTGTTTTACCCGAACTGGGCAGGCCCCCCTTTTCATTTCTGCTGTAACAGGTAAAGCATTTTTCGCCTTGCCTGGAGTTTACTCCCGGATATACCTGGTTAAATATTTTGGTGAAATGGCATTCTGATTTTTTTTTCTTAATTTGTACTTCAGAGGTTTCACAATGCTTTTTCCTGGCGGCCAGTAGCTCCCACAACTGTAATAAATTCTTTTCTCGCTGAAGTTTAACACCAAATAAGTTGGTTTTGTATTCACTAAAAATCCCACCTCCTTTTTCTCTAGTCCCCAGCTTTAATTTAACCAGTGGATCCGCTAGGGCGGATTCCCCAGGCCTCTCAGTCTGGTTCTGATGCAGTCACCGGAACCCCCTGATGGTTCTTCAGCTTTGGGCAATCTGGCTGCCCGTGCCCACTTCCCTACGATGTGCCCACTGATCTGGGCCCGCAGGGCAGGGTTCGCTCTTTCACCTCTGCCAGGCATCCCTCCTCTGCCTCTGCCTCTGCCTCGTCTTCTCACCTTAGTCCCTCTGCCAGTTTTCACTTTTCCCGAAGCCGCCGCCGTAGCTGTGACTACAGCACGACTCAGCTTTTCTTCTCTGACCTGCTGTGCTTGTGCCGTGCTGCTTCTGTCAGCTTCTCTACATGGCGATTACCCAGTAACAGTCAACCCTTTTTCTACTCCTGTTGGGTCATCCTGATAGTCTTTCACAACCGACTTCCAAGCATCTAAATCTCCCATCACAGATTCGCCTTTATTCCCGCCCGCCCCCCGCCCCCACTGCGTGCCCTGAAGGGGCCAGTTCCCGGTCCTGTCGTGCTGCAAATGCTGCGGCCCTTGGGGTGACATTGTCAGGTCCTTCAGCTCTGGTGTCAGCAACAGCGACCCCCGCCTCCTCGCACTGGAAGGATTCCGGGCAGGAGATGCTCCCTGCTCTGCAGCAGGCACAAGTGCCTGCCTCTGCAACAGCACCCCTGCTTTGACCCTTTCGAACCCTGAACGCAGATCTGCTCTGTGCTGCTTTAAGTCTGTGTCCTTACCTGTGGTGCCTTTGCCAGCAACCAGCAACCAGCCTGCCACGCGTCCAGCCTGGCTCAGCCGCACCTCCCAGCGGGTGTGGGGCTTTGTACAAACTCACCCCAAGACTTTAACCCTTCCCTGGGGTCCTTGACTCCCCCCGCCTCAGGTCCTACATTAGTGCAAGTTTTTATCTCCCAATACGCTTCACCCCAGGAGGAGCCACAGCCTGAGGCTCTGTCTTTACAAAACACAGCGATCCTGTATTACACAAAAAACTTCAACAAGAGCATCTTTCTAGTTTAGGTCTCAGTTTTTCCTTGTCCTTTTCTAGAGCCAAAGTCAAAGGATCAGGTGGTGCTATATTAATCCCACGCTCCTTCTGCCACACTCTGTATGGCTTCTCAATGTGAAAAACAAATCTGCATGTGTCGTCCCATTTCCCTTGTCATCTTAAAAATAGCATTAACTGTAGCGAGGTGTTACAGTTTCCTGATCTTCTAAGATACATAAAGGCCACCATTGGTTATAATATTTTATCAATGTTTGCTTGACGTGTGGAATCAGACTCCACAATCTTTATCAGATTGTAAAGTAGGTATGTTTATTCAGCGCTGGGCAGCACCAGGGGTAGTCCCACCAAAGCCGTGTGCGCCAGGGGCAACAACTTGTCTCAATTTATATAATCAAATGTTGCATATACATAAGATTTCCAAATATACCGATACATATTCATAACCTAGCCCTGCTTCATATTAAAATTAGTTCCAAGAAGTCATTTCCATATGTCCCTCCCAACTGCGTTTGCGTAGTGCCTCTTGCTGGTCATGGGGGTCATGGGGATGAAGGCTTGGTAGTCTTTCTCACTCTGAACCTTCTCTCTTTGCCAGACTCAGTTGCTCCTTGGTCTTTGTCCAGACTATAGAGTTGGTTTTAGCTAGTTCTCATCACAAACTGTCCTTCAGGAGGAGCTGTAGACTCCTTGCTTCAGTTAATTTACACAATAGTTAGTAAAACAAAGCATTATTTATCAACAACAATCTAGGTAATCGTTAAGCAATTAGACCTACTAAAACTTCTTTAACCCTTTCCCTCACACTCCCACCCTGCGGTCCTCCTGTATTCTTCCAGTGAGCCAAAATACAACCCAAAGGGCTCATGTTCACTCTTTCCCCACTCTGTCGACCTCCCATTTCACCTTTATGCAATACAGTAAATAATACAAATTATCACAAGTTGCAGGTTTCAGCACTCGCTTTGTAGCTGAGCTACGTCTCAGTTGCACAAAACACTCGCACAAAAGGGCCCGTTACACACTCACTCTGCTACTCAGATAGATAGCAACAATACCATTTTATGATGGACGTTCCGACCTCAAACACCGTTATGCCACCCCAGAACGTCAAATATCAACAAGAGGTCTCAACTAATACACGGTACCGAATTTTACAACAGATGACAAAATGGCCAAAAGACATTCTTGAAGAGAACCCAAATTGGCCAAAACACACCACTTGGGAGAAAACCTGTTACCCCTCGAGAGGCCCCTTCCCGCTACCGCAGCGAGGAGAGCACCCGAATTCCCACCCCCAGCCTTTCCAGGGGCAAGCACCAGCGCTCTTTACCTCACGTAGGACGTCTCCTCACAACTTACAGGTATCCCCAACCCAACTGCAACATACCTGGTCCACCGACGATGGTCCCTGTCTGTCCTCGCAGTCATCTAGGTGAGTAGGGGAGTCCTCCTGAGAAACCCTGGGGGCACCCAGAGGAGTCCTGTCCTCAGCAGGTCCTACAGCCGGACAGAGAGGGTCTCACCTGGGTCACCAAACTGACATGCGGAATCGAACTGTACAACTCGAGGGCAGTTACAAAGAGGTATGTTTATTGCAGCGTTGGGTGCAAGGGGGATCGCTACTCCTAACTTGCACGCTGTTTCAACAAGCCGACAGATATTTATTATACAAAGTCATGCAAATACGTAAGGTTTCCAAAAATTCATTATCATAACCTCCTTCCTCTGGCGCCTCTTCAGGATGTACTTTTCATCTTATTGGGCAGTTACCTAAATTTCCTGCTTACCTTTGCATACATTAGCAGTCTGTTGTTTAGTTTCTGTTACCTACTAGAGTTCTTTACACTTCCATCATCTAACCTTTTGTTCAAGTGTAACACATCTGCTGGCTAACGATGAGCCCCAAGCTAATATGTGCCCACGGGGCTGGTTTTAATCTCTATCAAGGTCCTTTCCAGCCTGGGCTCTACTATGATTCTCTCACTTTGAAAACAGGAATGATGAGGCAGAGTTTGACCTTAAAGCTTTTAGTTCTGAAGAATGTACATTTTCAGGTCCTTCAAAATGGAACCTTGTTCCACAGAATGCTCTGGATTTCCTCTTGAGAATACCATGAGAAACATGGCAGGGAATGGCAAGACTGGAACAAAAACCCCTGGAAGTTCTGTGGGAAGAAAAGCTAGGCAGCAGCGTAGTAAATTGTCTAAAAGAGTAGGTCAGATCTCCAGTAAAGGAAATAGAATTGAGGAAACAGTAAACAAAGAGCAGATGACTGGTTCTGCAAGCCAACAGGCTCACTGGGCAGGACTTCCTGATCTTTTGGTGCCCAGGAAAGGGACTCTTGAGCCTGATGCAAATCTGGATTACAAGACAGATTTCTGATTCAACCAGAAGTGCAGATACTTCAGAAAGCTCCAAACAGGACAAGCGTAAGAGGACACCTTGCGTGTATGGAACAGGCTGTTACAGGTGAAGCAAAAATAAACCCAGCTTAAGCTAGCTTGTTATTAAGAAGTACTGTATTAGCTACCGAAAACAGTAAAGTCGTTACAAGCTTTGATTTGAAAGAAATCTTTTGGTAAATGGGGACTGATGAGAAACCAATGGCATAGCAAGAATTTTAAAAGTATAAAAGGAGGAGCCAGGATGTCTTGCTAACTTTCAATATAACCTAAACAAGGGATGATGTACTTCAGCAGATTAAACGATGCAGAGTTCTAGGAAATAAGAAACAAAGGTCCACTTCAAAAAGGAAAGAAATAAACCCCCCTGTGTGTACAGTACATGTACCGGCAGGGAGAAGAGATGTAAATGATTGAAATGCCCAACATAGACCCTGTAGGCTTATTTTATTTGCAGCTGAAACTTTTATGAAAGATGAAGTTATTGTATGCTTTGTGATCTGACTATTTAAAATGCTTATTATTTGTTATCCCTAAATAATGGAGAATTACTTCTGTTGTAACTTGGCCAATCTGCACCATTTTTTTTTTTATTTTTTTTTTTTTTTAAGCATTCAGTCCCCTCTTAAAACCAGAACAAGTCACACTTATAAACTCCCTGTGAACCCTTATCTGGTCAGTGTCTTTGGCGATACTTCAATTGAGGGATGATTTTTATTTTTTTTTTTTCTGCTACTCATATCCTCTCAATTCACAATCTGTCATACAAATGTTTTGTGCGATACAAATGTTCCAGCAAGATCCCAAAAACCCCAGTGCTGAGTGCCTGGTCTCCTGCTAGTTCTTTCTGCCCAGAAAAGATCTGTAATGCCATGTGTTAATATATTGAAGAGAAGATAGGCGTCTAGAGGTGTTCCTGAGGGTAGCAAGTGACCAGTGACCCGAGAACTGCCTTTAGGAGAAGATTTTGAGCACTACATAAATCTATGTACATTGTAAGCACAAAAGATAAGGCTAATCCAGGAAACAGGAGGTCCTGTGCTTTTTTTTTTTTTTTTTAAATATTATCACTGTTACTACTTTTGTATTTTTTACCTCTTTCCCCAAGGGGCTTGAGTGACAGTAAAAGCTTAGGTTGTTCAGCAAACAAGCAAGCACAAGTAAATGGGTTCTTGTGTATGTTTGGTGTGCCTGTTGCTGCAGGTAACTGCGTAAAGCTGTTGTGTTCATGAGCACATCAGACTTCCAGTTTTCATGTAGCATTCCTTCGCATATCTCAGTTTTTGCCCTTCATGATTATGAGGAGGACATGGTTCATTAGGCAGCCAAGCTGATCCAGTAGTACAAATGCAGCCTTTAGTTTGCTCCAGCTACTTTTCATTTTGCTCAGACAAGTTTTCCCCTCCGTGGGGGTGAAGCTGATTCAGTGCTCTGACACGCTGAAGGATTCCTAATGTTTTGGAAGGCAAGTTTTAGTTACAGGTAACATGCAATAGGAGTCTGCATGTGCACGTTTCTTCTTGGGTCTTTATTCTAAAACATTTGGCAGCAGTACTTTTGGGAAGTGTTGCTTTGTAAGAAGAAAAGAATGCTCTGAAATAGCACATAACGAAATCTTATTTTGTTGGAGAAATTTGTAAATAGGAAGTATCAAAACCATCAGCTTTGATCTTCAGGAAATGTGATGAGACTAAACCTGCTTGTTTGCAAAGAAAGGTGCTTTATCGTCTGTCCTGTATGTGCTTTTAATGCAAGACCACCAAGTAGTCATTCTGCATCAATGAGATAGCTATGTTGCAGTAAAGCAAGCCATTGCAGTTACCCATATTCTTGACAGAAGTGTACATAAGTGTGATGTGAATGGACGCTTTGAAGGAACGCATTGATAGCGTATTCAGTTTTTGATTGTGTAGTGTTCTCCTTGAGCAAAACCTGTTTTTTAGAGTTGCTAAGGAAGAGGAGCTGCTTTGAGTGCTCTTTTGAGTACGATGAGTAGCTGGTTTTTGTCTCCTTCCATTAACCTTATGAAAGGTGTCTTCTAGCACAATGTGCTGTAGGAGTCAACGTCTTAAATGAGGACTGCTTTGGTAGCCATAACATTTCCTTACAGTGTTCTTTCTAGGTGAGGTTTCATATAAAATGTCATTTTTCCAATAACTGAATGCTCTTCAGTTTTCTAATCCGTATTTTATAAACTCCTAGTAAGAGATACTTGTCTTCTGCATATGACAGGCACCTTTGGTGGGTGCGTGGTTGAACAGCACAAATGGAAAAGATGAAATGTTAGTTTAGTTGATTTTATTAGATGTCTCTAACACATAGCTGAAATGTTTAGGAAATAACTTTGTAACCCATAGCTCAGTTTCTTCATTTATGAATTTGAAAACACTGCTTTTTGAAAGAGTCAAGCTTGATTCACACTTCTCTCTGCAGAGATTCTTCTTCTTATCCTCCGTCAGTGTGAGATTCTCTTCCTGTGGCAGTCTGAAGCTTTTTCCAAATCGAAAGAAACTGCTGTTACCACTAGGAGGCAAGTGCTCTGTCTGTGTTATATCTGACTATATTTGTTGTCAAGGAACTTACTCTTTGAATACTGTCTGGTGTTCATTTTCTTGTCTGCTGCTCGCTTTTCAGAAGTTAGAAGAATAGGGATTTAAAAACAAAACCAAATCCAAACCCAACCCCCATTTCGAGTTGCGTAGTAGGGGTGTGGTACAGCTGAACTCTCATCTCTGAAACTGTAATTTCACAATTTTTGTCCACAATTCTATCCTTTGGCTAGCCTGTGGTACAGTTCTGTGCTGACTGGGTGTGTGTGAATCTTCCCTGTAACTGTCAAAGCAGGGCATGCTCAACCAGCCTTTGGATTTGTATGTGCATTCTTCTAAATACTGTGCTCTTTGTTTATGAAAAGAAGTATTTTTCATTTCACCTTCAGCTTGTAAATCTGGCAGCTACAGACTTGCATCTGTCTTTTTATGAGACCTGTTTTCTAGTAAGACTTGGAGTTTAGAACTTATAAACATCTTACACGCACTTGTGGCGTTAACTTCAGGCTTGAATACTATGGCTTTATAACTAGTGCTGGTGAGTCATTACGTTTTCCTTACCAGTTTCTTTAGTAGGCTGAGAAAATAAGCCCTTGAGATGGCAGGGGTCTCCTGCATGTGATTAAGAAGAGCCAGGGATTCTGACCTTACCACTTAAATTTGTTTTAGAAAAAGCTTTTAAGATGCTTTTGGGAGCTGCATAGATGAAAACTGTCTTGAGTATTTCACTGAGCGATGCTCAGCTGCTGCTGGAGATGACTGCATTGATTCTGAAGAACTTTGTAAGTGTTACTTGCATAATTTTTATTTGCATAATTTTCTGCCACAAATTCAGAGCTTCTGTGTATGAGAAGGCAACTCTCCTAAAACTTTATTCTTAAAATAGGCTTTTAATTGGTTATTTTTTGTGCGAGTAAAGCTTAATGATTTTGTTTTGATCAAATTAATAACGTATTCCTGTGCAGCAAGGTTTTGTTGTAAAACTAACTTTGGAGTGCAGCTTCCAGCGTGAAAGGTGCTGTGCTCTTACAACTCAGATCTCTTGTATTCAAAAAAACCCAAACAAACCCTCAAACAACCCAAACTCTTAATAAAAGGAAGAAGATTTTTGCAAGAAGGGATAATGTGTACTTAATATTAGCTGTGCATTTCTCTGCTTCTATTTATTTTGCTGGATATCGTTGCACAACATCTAGAAATGGAGTAAGTATAAATTATCCACGTAAAGGTAAGAGAAACTATGATGTTGTTACTAGTCCTGAGCATCTGAAATAGGACATGTTTAAGGTGCTTCACAGGTGATGAATAATTTGAGGAGCATCATCCACTGGCCCAAAGAATCCTGAGGCCCAGTGATAGGGTGCGTACCTCAAGACCCTTCCCTTTTTCTTGCTTCCTCCTATACAATTTTTTTTCTTTTTTCTCTCCTGCAATAAAGGCTCTTTGGTATTGGCCAAATAGCTTTTGAAGTAAATTCATGAAAGCAACTGGCTATCACCTAAAACAGAATAGGTTAGCTAACTGGCAGCTCTTAGGCCTTCTTTCCTTCATGACTATGATGCTGTGTGTATCTTATTGTAGGAATAAGTATTAAAATGATTTCACAGAGCATTAGCTGCTTCTGTGTCCCTTTGAGAAGATGAATTGTGTTTCAAATGACTGAACTCAAATTCTGGCTAACATGGCTAGTACGTTAGCTCTGTGCATTTAGAAAACAAAGCAAGTAGCCTCTAAAATGACTTGGTTTCATCCCATTTATTTTTAAATGGCAAAAGAAGTAGGCAGCCAGCCTGAATGTGGCGTTAGAAGTGATGTTTTCTGAGAACTTGTAGAATAAAAGACTGGTAAATGCAGCCTTGCAATGATATCTAGTGAAACAGTATTTACTTACCCTACAGTCTGCAGAAATCAACAGAAAAGACCAGAACCAGAACGAGGCGTCTGTCACCTGTGTAAATAGGACTAAGGGACACTGGATCTCTGATAAGTAGCTCCTGGAAGAGTTTATCTGTAGCTTGCTTGCTGAGTTTCCCGAGTGAAAGATACCAAGCAGGTGGAGATGTAAAAGTATTAATACTAAATATCTAATCTGTTTTCGGTGCCTGAAAGGAGGCCTGAATGGTTAGTGGGGCTCACGGTGCTTAAGTAATCATTTTGCAAAAGCTGTAACAAATGCTTTTTCTCTTACGGTGTTGGTTGAAATGCTGAAAATAATACTGACTGTTCCCTAGAAAGTTCATAAGAGCCCGTTGTGGTCAGTGAGGAAGCTGCTGTGTATGTCGCTAGCTGCATACGTGCTTCTGGCTTGGTGTTTCTAAATGCAGCTGTAACAAGTGCAAATGACAGCAGTAATCCCTCTGCAGTTTAAAGTTATCATTGCTCTTGCTTGAGGCAAGCAGTTCACTTTTACAGTTTGCACAAAGATGTTGATTATGTACACTGGGAATTAGTGGTAAATCACTGAAGTATTTTGTGTATATCTTTTGGAAAATCATTTATTAAAACATCTCGCTTTTCTTGCTTTCAAATATGCTTGAAAAAAGTGTCTCTAAAAGAAATCAGAGGGAAAAAGTAGATTTGCTTTTAGTACAGTATGTTCACTATGACATAATTTTTTGTAGTGTCTTTTGATCTGCCCCATGAATTTCTCCTGAAGTCGTAATGTATTTTTCTGTGTTCTTTTTAACATCACTTCTTCACAAAGTGATGTTGTTTATAGCTGCCTTGTCTTGTATGGTGCTCTCATCACTAACATCGGTGTGGCTCAGCTACACACAGAGTTATGTCTTAGGGTACAACTTCATGTCATCATTGTGATTTGGTATTTCAAATAAAATGCCACGGTAGCCAAGGCAAACCTGAGAGCATAATCAATGTAATGTCCAGGAGACTGCTCCATTGTTTTGCCAGTTGATGGGGTCAATAGATAGCACACAGAAACCAATACAGAAGATACCCTTGATGCACTGTTTGTTTCAAATTAATGCAGAAAATAAGGCAATATGCACATACAGAAGGATTAGCCTACGATACCCTGATTCAAACAATAAAACAGATAAGCAAGGCAATGCACCTAATCGTTACTATTCACAGCTAGCTGTAGTGGTTCAGAAAGATACATCACCCGTTGCCCTAACAGGTTGCCATCCTCCAGCTCCGCAGTCGCTGGGGAGCCCCTGTTGCACGAGGATCTGGAGAGCCTGTCCCGGCAGCTGGGAAGTCCTGCGCAGGGCATCTCCTGGTAGGTGAGGTCTGCAACGTCGCTGCAAGAGGGTTCAGCTTTTACACTATTAACAAACAAGCTCACGTAATTCCAAACGCGGAAACATCTGGTTTCACTCTCCTGTCAGATGCCACCAAAGCCTGGCCAGGGGTTGGGAGGAACCGAGGGAGTTCCCTTTATCGACTGGATTTTAACCACCGGTTTCCAGACAAGGCCAAACAGCTGGATTCATGGCTTTGGCCGCCCGCCTCTAAGCAAGGAAGGATGCGCTGTCTCTTCTCTCATGATTGTAGTTTATCCAAGGTGCATCTTTTGCTAATGGCCATACATGGTTCACTAATGACCGTGCATATTTCGCTAATGATTGGATACTAAATACATATATTTAAGGTTGGGTTGGCGGGTTCTTCTGGAGGTCAGCTTCGGCTCAGGGCCTGCTGCTCAGGCCCCAGCACTTCATCCCTCTGGAATAATACGCTGGCATTTGAAGTGTTCAAGTGAGTAGTAACTTGCATATGGAACAGAAGTAATGATTGAGACATGCTGCCTGAAGCTCACAGGTGATCACCCGAGAGCGTGGGAAGGCTTCAGGACTGCAGTTGCTCGGCTGCCATGGGTTGGCCCTCGCAGCTTGAGCTCAGACTTTGCGAGAGGTTTGTGTAGCACTTGGTAACTCCAGAGGGAGTCATGACGGAGCAAGCCACGGAGCGAGATTCATGCTATGGGACTACATCAGTAGATTGTGTATGTGTTGGAGGCCTGAAACGTAAAGCTGATGATGGCAAATAGGAGAATTCATGTTTTAACCTCTTGCGGCCTCTGCTGAAACAAAACTTTTCTTCAATTATCCTGAAAGCAGGTCTTACATTCTGCACCAAGTTAAACGTTAAAAGCTTCTTTTTCTGTAACCGCTGAAAATGTCACTGATTCAGTAACACCTTTCTTACCTCCACTTCTCCTGTTTAAATGGAATAGTCAGTTCTTGATCTATATTTGTCTTTTGCAGGAAGAATCCCATTCACTTTCAGCAGTTTAGTCACCCTAATGACGATGACAATCATGAAACAGAGATCGTAACTCAGGATAACAATGATAACCGGCCTGAATGTCCGTATGGAACGGCTTGTTATAGGTAAGAAGCACTGTACAAAATGGCTTTTCTTGTTTTACAGGTTAAGAATGTTCTCCCCTGGAGTTGCAAATTGACAGTAGGATAGTGATGTTAAATCTTGACTGTGGCTTTCCAAATTTACCGGCGCCAGACTGCTACCTTTATGCCACCAAGGTCTGTGCAAAGTATTTGTGATTTCAGCTGGTGAACATGAAGCCTTGACTTTTGGAACCTGTTCAGTGGCCTAGAGATCAAAACTTTCTTATTTTTCAACCTGTAGTAAACTGTTCTTGTATAGAAACAATAATTTATTGTTACATGTTCTTCTTGATATGTAACTTTTAGTTCAGATTTTGACAAAATATTTGTTAAGATTTTGTACAAAACCTCTATTTTAGTCAGTATTTGATTTGTTAGAAAGCATAATTTCGGTACCAGCAAGAAAATCCAGTTTATGGCTGACTGCTGTTTCTTTTAGCAGCTGTTGATTTTCTTCAAAAGATCCTTTTGTTCCATTTGTTTCTCAATATCTAGGTTTTACACTTGTATTTAGCAGAGTGTAAGGACTGCTTTGTAATTGATGCAATGGACAAAAGGATATATTTTGAGACAACAGCCCTTCTGTGGGGGCATATTGAAACTAACAGCTGCTGTTAAAGATTGTGCTTGAGCAGAAACATTTTCTCTCTCTCTCCCTGGAAGCGTGATGATCCTAAAGAGCGTGTTCTTTATAAAGTGTAACAAAATGGGAGTAACTTTTAAGGAAAAGCCATCTTATGTTCAACTAATGCAGAAGTGTTTCTTTTCTCAAAAACCATCTGTGAGATGAATTTCTCATCTCAGGATGCGAAATCTAGGTTTATACCGCTCCTGAAATTGCCAACATACTTTTCAGGAGTACAATGGACACTGTCCAAAACTAAAACTGTCTCTCCTTGCAGATAAGTCAACTCCTGTGCTGTATTAGTTGATCATTTCTTAAACAGCGTTTCATTCTTTTTGGGGTAGAAGAAAGGAGGCACCCACAAAGCAATGATAATTCTTTCCACAAAGCAACAGGTGTCATTTGAAGGATTTGGATGTTATTTTTGTTGTCTTTATCTGTTGGCTACTACTGGAATACATAATTGAGTTATCTAAATGCTGTGCCTTGAGTTGGGATCAAATGCTCTGATGCTACCAACACTTGCAAAACACTGGATTAAGCAACTGTTCTGTTTCAGTACGGTATTTAATAGAAAGCTGTACTTGCATGTTTTTATTCAGATAACTATCCCTTCTAATGCACATGAAATGCACTTTGGGATAGCAGTAGCTATAAAACTGTAAATCAGCTTCAAGTATGTGAATGTGTAACAAGTTATTTGATGTAAAAATAAGATTTTCTTACTGAAGAGTATTCTGTTTTTGAAGAATAAGAAAACATAAGCAACTAGTTTTACAAGGCAGTCTTCACAGCAAGGGTATTTTGTAAAATATCAAAAAAATTCTGCAGTTATAGAAATTAATCTTGTGTTTCAAGCAATGTCAAATGGTATGTCATTCTTAAATAGTGGGCTTTAATTGTTGATTCTTTTTCAGAAGGAGAAATTAGGACAACTGAACCAGTTTTCTTCCAAAGTTAGAATTTTTTTTAATTTTAATTTTCTGCACAGAAGTAAATTGAGCTGAAACAATTTTAACGTGCCGCTCTAATACACTAACACAACAGATCAGCACGGTGTAAGTGGGACCAAGTTAAAACATTAGAACAGCATTGGATAACTGCTTTAGGGGGTGGGATAAATCAGTGTGTTCATGACCTGGATCGCAGCCTGAATGAGGGGAGCATTTATTGCAGATCAAAGAGTAAGTTGACTTTAAATTTTTAATTTTCATTGCATTGATGCTGTTTTTTAATAGAAGACATACACACTTGTATATTGAACTTCCCAGATTGCAGCAGCATATTGCAGAAATGAGTAAACTCTCTTAACAGTCCTTCTTTGGCCTTTCCCTGTGATACTTTGAGACAGGCAATTCTTTTCAATTTCTTTAATTTTCCCAAACTATTTGATTTTTAGCCTTATGTTGCAGAATATGGAAGTTACGGCTGGGTATCTCAGACTTGTGATGCACTGTGTGTGCATTGCACTTTGTGCACCAGAGGTTATGTTCTGGTTTTGGTTTTAGTGAGAGTAAATAATTGGATCAGTTCTTATTATGCTGAACAAATGCATCTCATCTTACAAGTTTGGAAACTATCTCATCTCTTGGTTTTGGTCAGCTGTCTTTTTTATTTTTTTTTAAAAGGCTGAAACAAAAGGAACTCTTATGGAACCCTTTTTTTCTTCCACCCTACATTACGTAAGCTGAGACACTGCAGTAAGGCACTGGTCACAGAATTTTATTTTAAAAAGAAGTGAAAATTATTCACAAAATACAGAGGAGTTCTGGGAACTTGTTAGGTTCTTGTTAGGTGTGGAACAAGGTGGCAAATCAAGCTTTTACTGTTTTCTTTGCAGGAAGAATCCACAGCATAAACTAGAATACAAGCACAGTGCACCTCCAGGTAAGCCAAGTTGTTCAGTATAGCTCAAAGTGGGGGGAAAAAACCCCCAAACCCAGTAATGGATGCCAACACCTTGGAATAAAATGCTTTAAGTGAGAAAGTAACATTGCATTTGCAGCTTGCTCTGTATTGCCCTGCACCCTTGCTCTTCTTGAGCATGCGGTGTTGCCGTTGTCTGTGATAAGGAAGGTAAGGCTGCTTGGCCGCTGCACACTTACATTCACTTTTTCAAATGTTTTTCAACTGAAACAAGATGGTCTGGGTCAGACACCGCTGACATAGTTTGTATGCTTTATATCTTAGGATTTGACAAAAATGCCAGGTGGCAAGTGGCTGTTTTCATGAGTTTAACAGGTTTTATTGAAAACTAAGCATGGTATAGCATGGTCTTACCAGATCTCTCTATTCTGCTTCCTCCATTTGGAGCTGGAGTATTACAGTGAAAACAGGGAATATACTGAAGTATTTCTCAACATTTCAAATGGATACTGCAGTAAATTTTTTCTGTAGCTTTTTTTCCCATCCCCACAGCAAAATGTGTATATCCCTATAGCATGTATGTTCTGTTGAGGCTTGGAGGGAATATAATTAAAACTGAATCTGAGATTCTATTCTAAAAGTCTTTTTGTATTCCAGTAACTAGACTTGTTGAAAAACACAGGGGAATATACTGTTTATATTTTGTCTGTTCTTAGAGAATTCAAAGATGTACTTTGCATTCTTTTTGTGCTTTTTCTTAATTATTGGACTTGGAGGGTTTTTTTTCCCCAATTTAATTCCCAATGCAAAAAGACAATACTTTAGAGCAGAACAGTTAGGGAAATGTAATGATAATGCATTTTACTTCAAAAAATCAGGATTATGACATTACCCCTGCCCATGGCAGGAGGGGTGGAACTAGATGACCTTTAAGGTCCCTTCCAACCCAAACCATTCTATGATTCTATGGTTATTAAGGAGAAATTGCATTTATGGAAACAATGGCGTAAAATATTTAAATGCTTTGAAATACTGCAATTGTCTGCTGTAAAAACCCCAAACAGTACCGATGATGTTTGTCTACAGATGGCATGGTTCATAATTGTAAGAACAGTTCATCTGGGTAATCTTTCAAGAATCATTTAATACAAAAAAAAAGGTTTTTGGGGGCAGCAGAGTAGTTTTTATACTTGTAAATACAGCACAACCATTGCAGCATTTCTTTTAATAAGTCAGTCTTCTGTTGTAGCAACCTCTCCGAATAACCTTATTGCTAGGTTGTACTCTGTCCTGGCTAATAACATTTCTTTCTTTAGTACCTGAAAGAAGAACACGACAAAAACTTCAAAAAATGGTATGTTCTGATGTTATGAACGGGCCCATCAGCATGGGATGCAACTGATCTGCTTTGGGTTTTGGGGCATTTAGTGGTGCTGGAGATGCCTGATAATACTTACCTGAGAAGAAGGTAGTCATTATTTTAGTAAAACTCTGCTTCCTTTTTTGCAAGTAATAGTGCTGGAATTGAATTCCTGTGTGCTGAGCACACCTGTCCTTCCCTGGAAGCAGGCAGCGAAACAAACAAATGTTTTGAGAGACATGTGTGACCAAATCAATTCTTCCTTCCTTGAACAGGGTTCATAATAGGATGAAAGGAGCCAATAGTTCATCCACAGCTAGTTAAGGTTACCCCATGAAGACTGATTGCTCTTGAAACATTGAGATACTCCTTCTGCATTGCATTGACCTCTAAATAAATGTCAAAAGATATCTGCGGATGTGGTGATGAGCTTTTCTTATATTTACTCTGAGGTATTGATGTTACAGGCTTGTTAGGACTGAAGTGTCGAAGAAGGGTAATGCCTTTCAGCTGGGGCAGTGTTCCCTGTGAACTATGTACGTATCCTTCGAACTGTAGTTTCTAGACATCAGTGAGGATTGTGTAGTATCACAGGCAAGCTGTAGTCTCTCTTGATAATGTAACCTGTAATACTGTGTATGAGTATCTCCTCCATTTACCAGTAGTACACCTAGCTTGCTTTGCTGCTGCCAATAATATTAACTTACATGTGGCAGGTGCATGGGCTCCAGTTTTAAATATCCTTTAGCTCTGTTTCAAGGCATCTCTTTTATCTCAGTTTGGCTTCCAAATGTGAAGCTTCCTGTTATTTCTAAAATAATTGAAAAGTGAGCGTTGAAGAGCAGTCTGAAAGCCTGATGATAAGCCATCTTTACTTTCACTGGCCTGAACAAGGCATGAGGATGTGGAACTGCTGCATCTCGAGTGGAGGTGGGAACTGACTTGTCTTCTTTGAGATCACCAAGGTGTGGCTGGGCATTTCCTACAGAAATCTTCAAAACAGAGATCTGCCTTCTAGAGAAAGTAAAGTGCAAATAGCTGTAGTTTTCTAGACAAAGCGTTTTGGCCTCCATTCTGTTCTGCGACCTACTTTCCACTCGGGAATGTCTTTCCCATCCCATTTCCTTATCATGTGTGTGTGTACTTCTGCTGTCACTGAATGCTTGATATGGGTGTATCTGTGCGCTAGCATATTTTGAGGCATATTTGTTAGCTGTACGCTTTGCCACATCCCATGATGCAAGTATGAGCCCCATCTTGATCACCGCTCCCTTGCAGAAATGTGCATTAAAGAGTGGCAAGAATTGTAAGCAGCGTTGTAAGTGCAGCGAGCGGTTAAGATTTTAATAATGAAGCAAGCTGGACTGTGTGCATATCTGAAGTTTAAAGCGAATCTTGAAGGTTTAAAATTGTAGCTGTGTCTTTCATAAGAGGACCTTCCTTACCAGGATGGTAGATCCTGTGTGTGCAGCTCATGGCAGGTGGTCAGCCAGGCATGGCTATGGATGGAAAAGTGCTTCTCTTGTAAATGTGTAAATCTTTGACATGGAAGTGAAATTCAATCTGTTAAATTCAACTCCTCATCCTAAGAACGAACCAGGGAAAAAATGATATTCCATGCACAGTGGGAAGAAGGGAATTCATTAATTAAAGTTCTGTTCATATTTAATGATTGTTTAATTTTCTTTTTTCCCCTCGATATCTTGTTGACTGGCTTGCTTCGTTCTCTTGAGGGCAAAGCTTGTAAAAGGTTGCACTCAGCAAGCTCACGTCTGAGGCGGTCGTACCGAGCCATGCAAGATCACACAGGCAAGGTTCCATTAGCCTTTATTTCGTGCTGTTTGGCACAACTGCACTGTTAAGCACAGCAGGATTAATTTCTGTTCAAGTGCACTGAAACTCCGCCAGCCAAGAAAAGAAGGGTGCTATCTACATGACATTTGCCATGTTTAGTTTTTAACATCGATAGTCTAATTGCTGCGAGATGGATTACAAATTGCCAATAGAGAATGTGGTCTATGTTCTGAGAAACAGTCTAAGGCTAATTACTGGGGAAATAGCTGTAAGGGAGGAAGGGGAAAAAAAAAAAAAAGAGAAAGGCTGGAGTGTGTGTTGTCATTAAATTGTCACTAGTGAATGACTTCACTGCCTTGTTGCTACTTGGATGAATGACCTGCTGTGGCTATGGAGTCTGAGAGTTCTCCTGCACACTTCTGTGTATGTTTTCTAGCAAGCTGATCGGCTCACTTCCAAACATAACCCCTTGTAAAGGGGTGGTCAGCAAGCTTTTTCTCCCCGTGTGAAGGAGATACTTCCAGGGAATGTTTCAAGGTCATATTTATAAATACGGTACTAGGGGAAAGGCAGAATTGTGCTTAATGAGCAGCTTCAGGGGCTGTGGAGCTGAATTAAACTATAGCAGAAAGAGAGGAGTGGGAAGACATGGAAGGAAGTGCATCATTCACTGCTGAAATCTAAAAACACTGGTGGATGAAAACCAACATTGTATGCTCCTCATACATTTGTAGGAGAAATATGGAAGTAATCAGTATTTTTCCAGAATTCCTATTTCTGTTGTAAAATACCACCTGCAGTGCTGTGAAAGTGAAGAGCAGTTTTTCTTTGTTAATCCGGTCTTGGGTTTATTATTCTCACAGGCTTAGGCTGAGAAGAGAGATTTTGTTCTTAATGTATTTAGCATCTTTGTTTCAACTTCTCCCTCCAGACACAATTCCTTCTGCACGACTATAGTCTGTGATTCTTAGAAAAAATTCTGCTGTTATGGGTAAACATGGGCATAATTACTTTCCTCTAAAGTCTGGTAAACAGTAAACTAGCAAGCATCATATGGGATGGGATTACAGCCGAAATTGACAGTTGATATTTTCAGGATTTTCTGCTAGGTGCTATATAGGTTGCTAGCCATAGGATATTTCTCAGTTGTAGTATTGGCTGTGTCACACATGGCTGACTTTATTCTAGGAAGTCATTGGGTGCCTCTGTAGCACAGTTCACCCATAAAATTGTGTACCTTTGAGGGAACTGACTGCTGCTGTAAGTGCTTTTGAAAACCTTGCTATAGAGTATAAAATGTTAATCAGACCATAAGATAATTCTGGAATAGTAACATTCCCACTAGCAGAAAAATGTAACTGACAGAGGATGTGATCTGACTGCACCAGGTGCTGATGTTCTTGCTTGTTCACCACACGCACAGCTTGAGTGTCTGGAGCTCTGACCTGAGGTTACAAGAAGCTGCTAAGAAATACCTGAGGTTAATATAAACATGGATGATTTGGACTGGGTTGTGTAGCTGAGAAGACACATTTCTAGTTTCATATAAAAGATGATAAGAACTGCTCAACAGATAAATCATTATGAGATCATTGACAGGTTATCTCCAAATGAGGTAAGAATGCAGAAACTGGAGGCTGGGAAGGAAAGGAACAAATACAGCTTTACTCGGGGGTGTGACTTAAGGGCAGCATACCATGACTGGAATATTAACAGACTGTGGCTAGTTAGGAATTGTGGGCCTGTAAGAAAAAGGGAGGTAGCGTAGGCTGGTAGAGCAATGGTCGTGCACATCTGCCAAAGTCCCAAAGCAGTGGAAATAAACTTGTTAAAGGTTCACAGCTACCGATAAGTAAAAGGAGAAGGCAATGCTGCTATGGCAGCAGCTTTGCATCGATGCTACCAAGTCAGGTAGATAAGGCTTCTTCAAAAATCAGGCTTGCCCTGTCTCTGGGAACTGGTTTATATATGTCAGCATATTTGAGCAATTAAAAGACTACTGCAAGACAAGCTGCCTAAAAAAGTTCAGGAACATGCAGCGAGCAGCATCCATTTCTTGTGAAGAGAGGTTTCCAAGTTTTGACTCCTGCCAATGTAGAGTATTGTGACATACTGGGAAGAGAGAAGGCAATTTAATCACAAAGTGTGAGCTGTGCAGAAGATGGATAGGCAGCAGATTGGACAGCAGCGCGATAGAACAGACTGAACTGGGAAAGGGGTAGGCTGCATCCAGCTCAGGAAAGAAGTGTTCAGCATTTGTTGTTTCCTTAACGTGTGTTCAGAAAGGAAGCACAGACTACACAGCACAGATCGAAGTTGAGAACGTAGGAGGTGAGTGATCTAGCAGATTGTCTTTGCTGACCTGAAGCTCAGGAAAGAAGTGAATGGGAATTCAAAGCCATGTCAGATTCCAAAGAGCAAGAGTATAAAGTAGCCCTAAGTAAATATGGGTGGGTGAAGGCAGAAAATTTAGAGTCGGAATAGCTGTCTAGCAAGAGCTAGGGGCTAAAGGGCAAGAAAGATGCCTTGTTTAGGTATAGAAGTAGCAGGAAGATGACCAGGAAAATTGTGTATGCCACTCCTTCAGGAAAGGAGAGTTGTCAGAAGATGTTATCTGATACCGTTTTCTTCTGATATCAGAAGATGTTATCAGAAGAGGCCTGGCAACTGTTTTCCAAGTGCTGGAAGAAAAGCCACTAAGGAGAACTTTCTTAATTGATCAGACTGGTAAGCCCTGCAGTAGTGGTCAGAGAGGGATGGTACAGCTTTACATGAGAGTCTTGAAAGTCAAACACAAAATTGTCAGCATTGGATAGAGTGCTTTAGTTGAGCCTTTCTCCTGCTGAGGAGAGAGGCTAACTAGATGGCCCCTGCAAGGTCTCTTTCGTTCTGTATTTATTATTCATGAATATATGGCATTTTTGTCCCTACAGGAGAAAGGGCTGTGGAGAAAGATGCGGCGAATGAAGAGACGGGACGCAGCTTGATGCAAGCAAATGTCAATTTATTGTACAGAAGCACGAGTTTATATACACTTTCAGAAGCTGCGTGTTTTAAACAGATTGGTTCTTGAAGCTAAGCCTTGCATACTAGGCAATCCCTGATTGGTGGTTAACTACCAGCAATTAACAGCAAGGTGTTACCTTTCCTTGGCGCCATCCGTCCCCCACTCCCCTGTGCTCTGTAAACACGTCTCATCATGTTAATTGTTGTCTAGACAAGCTTGAGCACATTCCCCTCAGCTAACTGATTGCCACGCATGGTCCTAGTTTCCAGCCCGCTCCTGCAGAAAGATGAACCACATGAGTATGACCTTAATGGCGGCTTTAGAGATGATGAGGAAGAGGTGTGCAAACCTACCGATGAAGACTCTGACTGGGAACCAAGTTCAGAAGACAAGGATAACAAAGATGTTGAAATGCTTTTGCAAGAAGCGTCTAGATTTGTTAGAACCAAAAAGTAGCCATAGGGGGACAGCATTACGTATGCCCAAGCTGGTTATGTTAAAACATGAATGTGTAAGGAGGGGAATTGCTTTGAAAGCTATTTTTTCCTCAGTGATGTAGGCACTGCAGGAGGATTTTAGTCAGCGAGGGGATTCAGCAGTGTCTTTCTTTTCCATAGGGGTTTTTTTGTCTTACTAAGTGGTGGAGCCAGAGAACTGAGCTCTGAAAGTTTTTTGTGTTTCCTGCCCCCCCCCCATCTATTTCTTATGTTCTTATGCAACACCATTGGTATTTCATAGTTTGAAACACAGTTTTAAAGGTTGTTAATGCTTCATCTTCCTGTGCTTGAAAGAAATACTGGCATTAGGAAAGCCTTTTCTTTTGCTGAAGCACAGTATATACTGTGTTGGATGAAGGGGAGTTACACTGCCCACCTGCCATATCACAGACTAATTCTTGGCCATCACTGGGGAGTTTGTCTAAATTTTGTTAACGTTCTTTTGAGTTAGTGCAGTGCTACTGGCTTTCCTCTTTGGTGACATTTCTTTGGTTCTCTTGATTAATACAGATTAAATACAGATTAATACAGTTAAATACAGAATGTGTAAATCACTTGAGAACAGTATATCAGTGTATCGAACCGCATGGTTGTCTAAACAGTGACTATGGTGTATTTGCTGTAATTACAGTAGGACCTCTTTCCATGCCTGTACCTCACTGGAATTATGTTCAGTTTACAACAAAGCTTAAGTCTTGATGACTGTATTTTTGCACAATTAAACTTGTAACATACTGCGGGAAAAACGTTTGCCTGTGTCTCTGTGATTTCTAAAGACTGTTGAAGGTTCTTGCCTTCTGTGTGTTTGCAGCACGCCTGAGCTTTCAAGAAAGTAAAAGTTTTAGTGTGTTTCAGGGCAGGTGACTGGAGCCATGTGAATTTGGCACCTTTTTGGACACCATCTGGAAATTCTGCAGGGGAATTATTCTTGTGTGGCTCTGGCTCCCCTGGGAGCTGGAGACAGACATCCAAATACACTCAAGCTTTTCAGCTGTGTGGCTCAATGTGCTCTGCTTAAAATGAAATGGCTGTTGCTGCAAGCTGGCATTGGGTGCTTCTGGATGTGGGGACCATCTTCTGCCAATTGTGTGTCAGAAGCTTCTCTCAAAAATTGTAGATGTCAAAAATACAAACATTTATGATGGGGAACTCTTGCGAATTTGGAGAACATCATTCTGTTGGCCAACGGCTTACTGTTTGCTCAAGTTATTCCATACAGAAAGAATCCATTTGGTGTTTTGTACAGTGATGTCTGTGACCATAACCTTCCTCAAGCTAAAGCATTCTGTATCACAGCATTAGTCTGTGAATGGCTATTTAAGCTGCTCACAGGAGCTACTAGCCTTTACTTTGAAAGCAGAAATAGCTTTTTATTGCTAGAGGCTCCCAGTCAGATCTGTAATCACAAAAGCACATTTGGAAGTAAATGATGTTGCATGATAGATCAAGTTTTATTACTGATACATCGGGACTGAAAAACTTGCGTATGACCAAAGCAGCACACTGGGACAGTCAAAGCCGTCGTGAGCTGCTCTGTGCTTGTAGGTTGAAGTTCTCTCTGTTGAAGTGCATTTCCCTGTTCTTGTATTCTTTCCTTAAGAGCAGGATGCATTTTTATTCTTCTGGCAGGATGAACTGGTAACTCCAGGATACTGGAATACTGATTGAAACTACTCTGTTGGAGATACAGATGAGAGTACCCGGGCACTCAGGAGACCCTGAAAATTTTCAAGTTACCCAGAAAGGCAGAGGGTAACGTTTCACCACGTAGACTCTGCATCACATTACCCTGTAATACATGCTTATTTGCTCTGAAAAAAAGCAACTGGTGAAATCTTTACCCCCCTGCCTCCTCCCCAGAAAATCCATTTTGAAATACTGTACTTCAAATGAAGTGAGTAGGAAGTGCTTCTCTCCAGCTGCCACCTGAGAGGGTACCCATCTGTTTTAATAATATGGCTAAGATGTGCAAGCCTCTGTTCCTTGTGTGATGGGGCGCAGACCATAACTCCTCCCTCCTTTTATCTTGTGGTGCTACAGACTGCTCTCAAACTGCCCCCAAATTCTCCTTCCATAACACCTTTGCTTCATTGAAAGCCTGGTCAACACGGAGTGCCCTCAACCCAGAGCATGGGGAGAAGTTAATTACCTTTTGATTTGTAGCATCCTTTTAAATATTTAAAGGCCCTTAGACAGCTCTTCTGTTAAGAAGATGCTGATGTTAAACAAGTCCATTCACCCTATGATTAATCCTGTGAGACCCTGTTTCCTGAAGCCCTGACCCTTCTTAACCATAGCCTCTGGCTGCTTTCTCCTTGGCTTATGTCTTTCTGGAAGAGTGATCCTCAGAAACAGACACTGTTTCGGGTGAGAATGACAGGAGACCCCAGCCGAGGCATGATCCTGGGAGGGGTTTTCCACCGACGGTCAGTGATTGCAGAGACAAACCTCTGCTGGCCTGTTCATGGGCATGGCAGGTGAGGGGGCGCGGAGGCCGTCTGGGGTCCGTGCCCAGGTACCTGCCCTTGACAGGGGCTTAGAGGAGGGAGCTGCTCTGCTGCTCCTGTCGCACAGTCCTCTCTTCATTGCCATTGTTTGTTGTGGTGGCCTGAATACACGTAACTCTGGGATAATGACTTAATCTTGGAGTGGGACCTGAAAAGGAGTTCTTTAGTTAAACTAATGTGATTTCATTTTTAAACTAAAGGAATTTATTTTCAATTGAATTTGATTTTTCTCTGCTTTTCTTGCCTCTTAGTTCTTTACCATCCTGCCGTGACATCTGGGCAGACAGCAAAGGAGTAAGAGCTTTCCATAAGCTCAGCCGTGGATTCTGACAAAGTTTATTGCAGGTTTCTTCCAAGTTTGTCCCCCAATAGTTTTGCTCAAGGGAGTCACCGTGAGCGGTGTTGATGCTGACAGGGAAGCACGTTACAGGGCTTGGCTGAGTCCCCTCTCCCTGCAGTGGGGTGAAGGCCCGCTGCCCTCCCTGTGGCCGCCTGAGGAGGCCTCTGTGGACGCGGTGCCCTCTGCAACACCCCTGCTGTGTTCTTTGACCAGCTCGTGTGGCCGTCCCCTTGTGACCAGGCTCCTCTCGGGGAAGGAGTCGAGGGGGACTCAAACCGGGCCCTGAGGGGGCCCCTCTGCTCCCGCCCCGAGCTGTGCGCGGCCTCCGCAGCCCTGAGCCTGCCGCCCCCCCGCGCTGGGCCTGTGCTGGGCCCGGCCGGGCCCGGGGCTGCCGGCGGGCGGGCGGGCGGGCGGGGGGCCAGGGCGCTCGCCATTGGCTGGGCCCAGAGGCGTCGGGGCCGCCGGCCAATGGGGTGGCGCCTTGTCACAGGAGAGGGAATCTGAGGGGTTCCCCGGAGCGCGTCTGCCTGTTGCCAGGGCACTGCGCCTCAGCGCCTCCCCGCGGGCGGCTGCGGCCGGCGGGCGCTGCTGCCGCCGCTGTGGCCGAGCCGCCCCTGCCCGCGGGGGGAGCTGCCCTCGGCGGGGAGCTGCCGCGGCCAGAGCTCTTGCCGCAGCGAGGCATCGGAGCCGGGCTGTGTCGGGACGGAGCCGCCTCAGCGAGTCCTCCCCGGGACAGGCAGGAGCTGGTCTGCGGCTTGGGACTGGGGCTCGCCCCAGGCTTGGCTTCAGGTGGGGTTCGGCCGGGGCCGGGGCTGAGGTGCGGGGTTACGGGGGCTGGGTAGGAGCGGGCGGGCGAGCCGAGCCCTGCCAGGCGGGCTCTGCCGCGGGCGCCGCTGTCTCTCCCCTCCCTCGGCCCGCCAGAGCTGCGGGCGGGCTGCTCTGGCCTCCGGCCGGGGCTGTCGGCACCCGCTCCGCTCCGGCCCGGGCCTCCCCTCCCCTCCCCTCCCCTCCCCTCCCATTGGTGGGTGCGAAGCACGCGCGGCTTCGGGAAACTTCGGGCGGCACCGGCCGGTGCGAGGGGCGGTTCCTGCCGCGCGCGGAGCTGTCGTTAGGACGCGGCTGCGGCGCCCTGAGGCGGCGGCGGCGCCCTGAGGCGGCGGCGCCCTGAGGCGGCGGCGGCGCCCTGAGGCGGCGGCGGCGGCAGTTTCGTGGAGGACGGCCGGGTGAGCCAACACCTTGTCCGGCGGGACTGGCGAGGGGAGAAAGGCGCTTTTCCTCCGGAGCGGGCGGCGGGCAGCCTGCCTGCGGGTCTGGAGCCTGTGCCCGGCCCTGCCGTGAGGAGCCGGCACGGTGACAGGCCCCGAGTGTGCGCCGGGCTGTGGCGCTGTGTCACGCCGGGTGGTTTAGCATCAGGCCCCGCGGTTCAGAGGCTGAGCACTGGAGATAGGGACCGGGGACCTCTGGTGCTGCCAGTTTCCACCTCAAAAGAGGCCGTTGAACGCACACCCCCCTTGGCATTTGAAAACTAAACGGAGCTGGTTATGGATGTGCTGTTGATGTGAGGGGCAGCTAAGATGGTTCATGGGCACCAGTCCATTCAGAACCTGTTCTTCAGGCAGTTCTTCATGTGGAATAAATGAAGCCTGGCCCATGCCCTGCGCTACACCCTGGGGTGCATGTAGAAACGATGCCAGGGTTTTGTGCTCAGGGAGCTCCAGTCTTCCTGTGCTGGCTGTGGGGAGAAGGGTATGTGGATCACCCCCGAGGCAAGCAGGAGCTGCCTGAGCAGGCTGAATTTAGTGCTGCCCAGCTTTGTGGTGCTCCGTGTGTGTGAGTAGGTGGTGTGGAGTGGTCTTTTCCAAGCAGTGTCAGAAACATGTCTTTGCTTATGGTGTGAGTGCTTGTCGCTCTTCTGTCCCTGCTGCTGGCAGGGGGAGGAGGTAACTCGCTGCCAGGGAGACCCCCCTGCCCTCGTATGCATGAAGGTGTTGCAGGATTGTGTCTAAAGTGCAGTGGCTTGCTCACTGCTTTCCCTTTAAGTCTGCATTTACAGGATATGCTGGATTGTGGTGTTGGGGCCCAGAAATTAATCTCGGTACTTTATTTTTCTTCTGGAACAGACTGTTAAATGCCATGCAGGGACAAGCCCTTCCTCCCTTGGCCTTGAGAATGTCTATGTTCCCTGTAAAGGTAGTATATATTTAACATAAAGACTGAAGAGGGTAGCTTCTTCTCAACTCTGTTGCCCACAAAGTTGACTGATCCCTGTGCAACAGCAGTGGTCCGGGAAGAGATGCGGCATTTGTGTCCCTGTGAGGTGTAGCCTGGCTAAACGCAGGCAGCATTTCCATTCTGGGAATGGTGTAGTGCAGTTCTTTAGCACAGTAAAACCAGTGAGAAATGAGGAATTTCCCAGGAAGGCCTAGGAGGTGATGAATTTGGATGCATTCAGGAACTTTCCTGCAGCTTCCTAGGAATTATCTCTGTACGGTTGTTGGCTGGGTATTTCTGACTGAGGATAAGAACAGCTATTTCAGTGCTGTTTTCTAGAAGTGCTCACAAGGGTTTTGCAGCATGTGAGGAGTGCGTCAGCATGAGGCCCTGGAGGATGCTTGAATGCCCAGCTAGTCCTTCACAGAGTGGCTTTGTTGGGTTCCTCCACTGCCTGGCTTTCCTGGGGAGTTCACCACCTGGATTTTCTGGGGAGCTTCATTCACTGTGTATCTGTTTAGTAGTGCTTCATCATCCAGCTTTTATTAGAGTGCATCACCACACAACGCTGGTGAGGGGCTTTGCTGCATGGCCCCGGAGGAGCCGTTCTCTTCCTAGTTTCTTTGGGGTGATTCCCCAGTTGGTGTTTTTTGACAGTTCCATTGTGTTTCTTGGTGGTCTTGGAGCCCTTCAGCATACTGTGCCAGAGGTATTGGGTGTGGTACGGGATATGGTATGGAACTGGCTGTGGTACTGTGTTCTATGCATTACTTTGACCATTGTGTTGCATTTTGTATTGCCGTTAGTGTATGTATGGTGTTTTGGTTTGGATGGTAAGGTGTATTTTGTATGGTATAGTATGTGTGGTATGGTATTGTGCCTATGGTAGGTTATGCTCGTGTACAGTGTTTAGGGTATGGTGTTTAGTTATATGGTATGTACCACATGGTATGCATTGTATTGTACAGCATGTATAGTATTGTTTGGCATGTATTGTATGGAATATAATATATGTCTTGCATGTATGGTATCCATTGTATGGTATGGTATAGTGCGGTATGGTATTTTCTATTGTATGTATTGTATTTTCTATTCTATGGTATGGTATTTATATTTTGTATTGCACTGTATGTATTCCGTGTATTGGTTTTATGTACTGTGTTCTGTGTATCTGTATGTATTGTATGTGTAGTATCATATTGGATCGTATGTACTCTTTTTATGATATTTTTTCTGTTAGTGTGTTAGTGCATTGTGTTGTGTAGTACTTCTACTGTATGTGTTGTATATTTATTGTATGTATTGTGTGGGAATTTTGTTGTTAGATGTACTGTATTCTCTTGTGTGTTTTATTGTATTTTGTGTTCTGTTGTTTACTACTTTTTCCATTCTGTGTTGTGTTTTGTATTCTGTGTTTTCTTGTATTGTGTATTGTGTTGCATGGTCCGTATGGTGTAGTAGATACTGTATGGTCTGTCTCACAGGGTATGTACCATATTGTACTGCAGGTTGTTTTGGATTGTATATTGTATTGTGTATTGCCTGTGTTGTGCAGAATTCTATGCATTGTGTTGTGTGGCATAGTATTACATGCACAGTAATATGTATGTATTGTTTCTTGTGGTCTGTATTTTATTGCGTGGTATGGGTTGTATTTTGTATTGGACTGTATTTTGGGTTGCATGCGTTTCCCGTTGTACGGTTTGGTATTGCATAGATTGTATTTTGTGTTGTGTGTCATGCACTTCTGTGTGTGTTGCGTGTATGGTATGTATAGTATAGTCTTGTATTCTGGGGTATGCCCTGTATTTTCCGTTGGATGGTTTGTAATGCCCTGTCTGCATGGTATTTGACGCTTAGTATTTCCCGTCTCTTGTGTGTAGTGTTGTATTCTCTCTGTGTTGTGATGTGTTTTTTAGGATGACGTGTATTGTGTTGTGGTTTGTATGGTGTGGTTTGTCATAAATTGTGTGGTATGTGTGGTGCTGTATGATTTCCTGTGTTGTTTGGTATGTTTTGTATGTACTGTATTTTATGTAGGGCTCTTGCATTGTCTCATATGTATTGTATTGTGCTTCAGTTTGTGCCATCTTGTGTGCTGTTGTTTGTGTTGTAGCGTGTATTTTCTGTATTGTACGGTATTTATGTATGTAATCTGTTGGCTTTCTTGTATTCTATAGGTTGTATGGTATTTATTATGTTTATTCTAGGAATTGTACTGTACGTTTTGTATGTCGGGTATGGTATGGAATGTCTGGTGTGTATCTTGTTTTGTTTTGTATTGTATCTGGGGTGTGTATTGCAAGTTGTCTGAGGAGCGGCAGAGGGAAGTGGGGTTGTATAGCTCGGTGGAATTATGTGACCTCATGTGACCCTGGAGGAGCCCCTAGTCGCTTGGTAGCGGAGGAGCTGGTTCTTGCACCCCCGCAGAGGAGCCCTTCATTGCAGCGCCCTTGAGGAGGCCTTTATTAGCTTTGCACGGGAGGAGCCCCTCCTTGCGCTGCCCCAGAGGAGATCTTCATCACGCTGCCGTGGAGGAGCCCGTTGTTGCCCCATGCCTGAGGAGCCCTATATTTTGCCTCCTTCTCAGAGCTGTTCATCGTGCTGCCCAGGCCTCCTTGCAGCCCTTCGCTGTGCTGCCCCAGAAGCATTGGCTGTAGTGTGGGATGTGGTTTGGCATTGGGTATGGTATTGTGTGGTCTGCGTTGTTTTACGTTAAGTGTGATATTGCATTTTGTATTGCCTTTCCTGTATTTGCAGTATGGTATGTATAGTGGTGGGGGTTTTTAGTATGGGAAGGTATATTTTTTTATGCTGTAGGATGGCATGGTATGCTATTACAGGGTATTTCAGGTATGCTGTGGTATTTAGGTGATGGTGTGGGGAACGGTCTGGTATGTATTGCATGGTATGCATTGTAATGTATGGTATGCATGCCTTTTTTAGCAGGTGTGGTATAATTTAGCATGTATTGTGTGGTATGTAATCTAAGTCCAGTATCTATGGTATCATATGGTAAGATATTGCATTTTGTATGTATTGTATTTTCTATTATATTTATATTTTGTATTGTAGTGGATGTCTTATGTGTATTGAACTGTAGGTTTTGTACTGCATGTACTATGTAGTTTCCATGAAATGGAATGGATTGTGTTTTCTGTAGAGAATTCTTTATGCAATGTATTTCCTGTGTTCTATGTGTCCTTTGTAGAGTGGGGTGGGTTTTATTGTATGCTCTGTGTAATATGGTATTTACTGTGCAATAATGTGTTCTATCCTAATGATTTAAAACAGTCTCTTGTTTATCTTATGCAATGTGTAGTATTTCGTATTGCATTCTGTATTTAGTATTTTATTTTGAAATCCGTAGTATATGTCCTGTATTATATCTTCCATCATATGTAATGTAGTGTAGTGTAGTTTTTGTATGGTGTCTTGCGTGTATTCTAAAGAATGTGTTGTGTTCATGGGCATGTATTCAACGACCTTTGTCAGGATTGTATATTGTGCTGTATTGTTTTGGTTTTCCGTGGTTTAGTGCTTATTGTACTGAGGGTCTCTTGAGCTGTATCTTGTATTTCCGGCCTAGTGGGTATGGTGTGCGTAGGGTTGTATTTTGTATCCTATGGTACGTCTTGTGTTTTCTGCTGGGCTGTTTGTAATACGTGGTATGACGTATTGTATTTCAAGCCTGTTCTTTCCAGCGTGGTATGAGTCGTGTGGCATTGCGCTCGCGCCACCCCAGAGGAGATGCTGATAGCGTTGCTCCTGGAGAGCCCCCAGTGGCGCCGCCCCGGAGCAGCCCTGTAGCGCAGCGCCCCAGGGGAGCGATTGGCGGCAAAGCGCCTCGGGAGCCCCTCGTCGTGCCGCAGAGGAGCAGCCCTTTGTTACGCTGCCGAGGAGGAGCCGATGGTGGCAGCGCCCTGGAGGAGCCATTTGTTGCTTTGCGCTGGAGGAGCCCGTGCTAGTGCCGTTGCGCAGGCGTCCTTGTTGTCGCCCCGTCGGAGGAGCGTGTCTTGGCGCCTCCCCAGAGGTTGGCTTTGTGCCGCCGCAGCAGAGCAGTGGTTAGCAGGGAGCGCCGGAGGAGCAGTTTGTTTGATGCCCGGCTCTTCTTGGAGCCCCTTTGGTGCAGCGGAGCAGCTGTTGGTGGTGCCATGCTGGTGGGGCCCTTGGTGGTGCAGCATTGGAGGAGCCCCTGATGGCTTGGCGGCAGAGGAGCCCTTTTGTCTTTCCGCTCTGGAGGAGTCCTTGGTTGCGCAGCCCTGGAGGAGCCTTTCTTTGTGCCGCCCCGCAGGAGCCGCTTCTCGTGCTGCCTGCTAGGGCACCTGTGTCAACTTATGTTGGAGGAGCCCTGCATCGCAGTGCCCCACGGGAGATCTTCCTGACGCTGGTGATTTGGTACGTACTCTACGGTAGGTACTGCGGGTCTGGTCCCTGCCTGTGGTATCTCCTGTCCGGTCTGGGATGGTGTCGCGTTGTAGTTGGCCTGTATTTTTCTACTGTGGTACTTGTAGTTGGTATTGTAGCATATGTATTGTGTGTATGGAGTCGTAGTTCTTGTACAGTGTGTGCTGTATGGTATACATTGCATGGGATGGATTTTGTTTTCTGTAGAGTATTTTTTATTGTCTGTTCAGTATGCTGTGTATTCTTTGTGCTGTCTTTTATTGTGCAGGATGATTTTGATGGTATGTATTCGTGTTTTGTTTTCTGTTGTATGTTACATGTATTGCATAGTACCTTCTGTTGTGTGTCTTTTACTGGGTTTTGTCTTGTTTTGCCTGTATTTTCTGGTACGTATTGTCTTTTGAGGCATTTCCCGCCCAGATTCTGTTTCCTGTCCTGTATTTTGCGTCTGGTTTTGTGCGCTGTTTCTGGGAGTGTCTTGTGACATGCGCTATGGTTTGTAATGTACTGGCTCCTGCGATTTCTTCGGTGGTGTGTGTCTGGAGGAGAGGCTGAGGGAGCTGGGGTTGTTTAGCCTGTGGAGCCCTGCATCGTGCCAGCCCCAGAGGACATGTTCATCACACAGCCCAGGCCGTCTCTGTGGAGCCTTTCGTCGCCCCGCGCTGAAGGAGCCCTGAATGGCGGCACCCCGGAGGAGCCCTTTGCCAGATGTCACCGGAGGAGCCTGTCATCGCCGCATCATTGCGTTTGCTCTTTTGTATGGCGTTTGGTTTGGTGTATTTGATTGTACGGCATCTTCTGTGTCTCTTAAGTGGTCTGTACAATGTCCTTTGTCGGGGATGGGTTGTAGCAAGGGCGGGGGGTACATGGTGGAGCGTACTGTAGTTGGTTTTGTGTTCCGTAGTGCGTCGTCCTGTGTCTACTGAGTATTGCATGATCTGATCTGGACTGTATTTTGTGCTGTATGTATTGTTTTGGTTTTGCGTGGTTTAGTGCTTATTGTACTGAGGGTCTCTTGAGCTGTATCTTGTATTTCCGGCCTAGTGGGTATGGTGTGCGTAGGGTTGTATTTTGTATCCTATGGTACGTCTTGTGTTTTCTGCTGGGCTGTTTGTAATACATGGTATGACGTATTGTATTTCAAGCCTGTTCTTTCCAGCGTGGTATGAGTCGTGTGGCATTGTGCTCACACCACCCCAGAGGAGATGCTGATAGCGTTGCTCCTGGAGAGCCCCCAGTGGCGCCGCCCCGGAGCAGCCCTGTAGCGCAGCGCCCCAGGGGAGCGATTGGCGGCAAAGCGCCTCGGGAGCCCCTCGTCGTGCCGCAGAGGAGCAGCCCTTTGTTACGCTGCCGAGGAGGAGCCGATGGTGGCAGCGCCCTGGAGGAGCCATTTGTTGCTTTGCGCTGGAGGAGCCCGTGCTAGTGCCGTTGCGCAGGCGTCCTTGTTGTCGCCCCGTCGGAGGAGCGTGTCTTGGCGCCTCCCCAGAGGTTGGCTTTGTGCCGCCGCAGCAGAGCGGTGGTTAGCAGGGAGCGCCGGAGGAGCAGTTTGTTTGATGCCCGGCTCTTCTTGGAGCCCCTTTGGTGCAGCGGAGCAGCTGTTGGTGGTGCCATGCTGGTGGGGCCCTTGGTGGTGCAGCATTGGAGGAGCCCCTGATGGCTTGGCGGCAGAGGAGCCCTTTTGTCTTTCCGCTCTGGAGGAGTCCTTGGTTGCGCAGCCCTGGAGGAGCCTTTCTTTGTGCCGCCCCGCAGGAGCCGCTTCTCGTGCTGCCTGCTAGGGCACCTGTGTCAACTTATGTTGGAGGAGCCCTGCATCGCAGTGCCCCACGAGAGATCTTCCTGACGCTGGTGATTTGGTACGTACTCTACGGTAGGTACTGCGGGTCTGGTCCCTGCCTGTGGTATCTCCTGTCCGGTCTGGGATGGTGTCGCGTTGTAGTTGGCCTGTATTTTTCTACTGTGGTACTTGTAGTTGGTATTGTAGCATATGTATTGTGTGTATGGAGTCGTAGTTCTTGTACAGTGTGTGCTGTATGGTATACATTGCATGGGATGGATTTTGTTTTCTGTAGAGTATTTTTTATTGTCTGTTCAGTATGCTGTGTATTCTTTGTGCTGTCTTTGATTGTGCAGGATGATTTTGATGGTATGTATTCGTGTTTTGTTTTCTGTTGTATGTTATATGTATTGCATAGTACCTTCTGTTGTGTGTCTTTTACTGGGTTTTGTCTTGTTTTGCCTGTATTTTCTGGTACGTATTGTCTTTTGAGGCATTTGCCGCCCAGATTCTGTTTCCGGTCCTGTATTTTGCGTCTGGTTTTGTGCGCTGTTTCTGGGAGTGTCTTGTGACATGCGCTATGGTTTGTAATGTACTGGCTCCTGCGATTTCTTCGGTGGTGTGTGTCTGGAGGAGAGGCTGAGGGAGCTGGGGTTGTTTAGCCTGGGGAGCCCTGCATCGTGCCAGCCCCAGAGGACATGTTCATCACACAGCCCAGGCCGTCTCTGTGGAGCCTTTCGTCGCCCCGCGCTGAAGGAGCCCTGAATGGCGGCACCCCGGAGGAGCCCTTTGCCAGATGTCACCGGAGGAGCCTGTCATCGCCGCATCATTGCGTTTTGCTCTTTTGTATGGCGTTTGGTTTGGTGTATTTGATTGTACGGCATCTTCTGTGTCTCTTAAGTGGTCTGTACAATGTCCTTTGTCGGGGATGGGTTGTAGCAAGGGCGGGGGGTACATGGTGGAGCGTACTGTAGTTGGTTTTGTGTTCCGTAGTGCGTCGTCCTGTGTCTACTGAGTATTGCATGATCTGATCTGGACTGTATTTTGTGCTGTATGTATTGTTTTGGTTTTGCGTGGTTTAGTGCTTATTGTACTGAGGGTCTCTTGAGCTGTATCTTGTATTTCCGGCCTAGTGGGTATGGTGTGCGTAGGGTTGTATTTTGTATCCTATGGTACGTCTTGTGTTTTCTGCTGGGCTGTTTGTAATACATGGTATGACGTATTGTATTTCAAGCCTGTTCTTTCCAGCGTGGTATGAGTCGTGTGGCATTGTGCTCACACCACCCCAGAGGAGATGCTGATAGCGTTGCTCCTGGAGAGCCCCCAGTGGCGCCGCCCCGGAGCAGCCCTGTAGCGCAGCGCCCCAGGGGAGCGATTGGTGGCAAAGCGCCTCGGGAGCCCCTCGTCGTGCCGCAGAGGAGCAGCCCTTTGTTACGCTGCCGAGGAGGAGCCGATGGTGGCAGCGCCCTGGAGGAGCCATTTGTTGCTTTGCGCTGGAGGAGCCCGTGCTAGTGCCGTTGCGCAGGCGTCCTTGTTGTCGCCCCGTCGGAGGAGCGTGTCTTGGCGCCTCCCCAGAGGTTGGCTTTGTGCCGCCGCAGCAGAGCAGTGGTTAGCAGGGAGCGCCGGAGGAGCAGTTTGTTTGATGCCCGGCTCTTCTTGGAGCCCCTTTGGTGCAGCGGAGCAGCTGTTGGTGGTGCCATGCTGGTGGGGCCCTTGGTGGTGCAGCATTGGAGGAGCCCCTGATGGCTTGGCGGCAGAGGAGCCCTTTTGTCTTTCCGCTCTGGAGGAGTCCTTGGTTGCGCAGCCCTGGAGGAGCCTTTCTTTGTGCCGCCCCGCAGGAGCCGCTTCTCGTGCTGCCTGCTAGGGCACCTGTGTCAACTTATGTTGGAGGAGCCCTGCATCGCAGTGCCCCACGGGAGATCTTCCTGACGCTGGTGATTTGGTACGTACTCTACGGTAGGTACTGCGGGTCTGGTCCCTGCCTGTGGTATCTCCTGTCCGGTCTGGGATGGTGTCGCGTTGTAGTTGGCCTGTATTTTTCTACTGTGGTACTTGTAGTTGGTATTGTAGCATATGTATTGTGTGTATGGAGTCGTAGTTCTTGTACAGTGTGTGCTGTATGGTATACATTGCATGGGATGGATTTTGTTTTCTGTAGAGTATTTTTTATTGTCTGTTCAGTATGCTGTGTATTCTTTGTGCTGTCTTTGATTGTGCAGGATGATTTTGATGGTATGTATTCGTGTTTTGTTTTCTGTTGTATGTTATATGTATTGCATAGTACCTTCTGTTGTGTGTCTTTTACTGGGTTTTGTCTTGTTTTGCCTGTATTTTCTGGTACGTATTGTCTTTTGAGGCATTTGCCGCCCAGATTCTGTTTCCGGTCCTGTATTTTGCGTCTGGTTTTGTGCGCTGTTTCTGGGAGTGTCTTGTGACATGCGCTATGGTTTGTAATGTACTGGCTCCTGCGATTTCTTCGGTGGTGTGTGTCTGGAGGAGAGGCTGAGGGAGCTGGGGTTGTTTAGCCTGGGGAGCCCTGCATCGTGCCAGCCCCAGAGGACATGTTCATCACACAGCCCAGGCCGTCTCTGTGGAGCCTTTCGTCGCCCCGCGCTGAAGGAGCCCTGAATGGCGGCACCCCGGAGGAGCCCTTTGCCAGATGTCACCGGAGGAGCCTGTCATCGCCGCATCATTGCGTTTGCTCTTTTGTATGGCGTTTGGTTTGGTGTATTTGATTGTACGGCATCTTCTGTGTCTCTTAAGTGGTCTGTACAATGTCCTTTGTCGGGGATGGGTTGTAGCAAGGGCGGGGGGTACATGGTGGAGCGTACTGTAGTTGGTTTTGTGTTCCGTAGTGCGTCGTCCTGTGTCTACTGAGTATTGCATGATCTGATCTGGACTGTATTTTGTGCTGTATGTATTGTTTTGGTTTTGCGTGGTTTAGTGCTTATTGTACTGAGGGTCTCTTGAGCTGTATCTTGTATTTCCGGCCTAGTGGGTATGGTGTGCGTAGGGTTGTATTTTGTATCCTATGGTACGTCTTGTGTTTTCTGCTGGGCTGTTTGTAATACATGGTATGACGTATTGTATTTCAAGCCTGTTCTTTCCAGCGTGGTATGAGTCGTGTGGCATTGTGCTCACACCACCCCAGAGGAGATGCTGATAGCGTTGCTCCTGGAGAGCCCCCAGTGGCGCCGCCCCGGAGCAGCCCTGTAGCGCAGCGCCCCAGGGGAGCGATTGGCGGCAAAGCGCCTCGGGAGCCCCTCGTCGTGCCGCAGAGGAGCAGCCCTTTGTTACGCTGCCGAGGAGGAGCCGATGGTGGCAGCACCCTGGAGGAGCCATTTGTTGCTTTGCGCTGGAGGAGCCCGTGCTAGTGCCGTTGCGCAGGCGTCCTTGTTGTCGCCCCGTCGGAGGAGCGTGTCTTGGCGCCTCCCCAGAGGTTGGCTTTGTGCCGCCGCAGCAGAGCGGTGGTTAGCAGGGAGCGCCGGAGGAGCAGTTTGTTTGATGCCCGGCTCTTCTTGGAGCCCCTTTGGTGCAGCGGAGCAGCTGTTGGTGGTGCCATGCTGGTGGGGCCCTTGGTGGTGCAGCATTGGAGGAGCCCCTGATGGCTTGGCGGCAGAGGAGCCCTTTTGTCTTTCCGCTCTGGAGGAGTCCTTGGTTGCGCAGCCCTGGAGGAGCCTTTCTTTGTGCCGCCCCGCAGGAGCCGCTTCTCGTGCTGCCTGCTAGGGCACCTGTGTCAACTTATGTTGGAGGAGCCCTGCATCGCAGTGCCCCACGGGAGATCTTCCTGACGCTGGTGATTTGGTACGTACTCTACGGTAGGTACTGCGGGTCTGGTCCCTGCCTGTGGTATCTCCTGTCCGGTCTGGGATGGTGTCGCGTTGTAGTTGGCCTGTATTTTTCTACTGTGGTACTTGTAGTTGGTATTGTAGCATATGTATTGTGTGTATGGAGTCGTAGTTCTTGTACAGTGTGTGCTGTATGGTATACATTGCATGGGATGGATTTTGTTTTCTGTAGAGTATTTTTTATTGTCTGTTCAGTATGCTGTGTATTCTTTGTGCTGTCTTTGATTGTGCAGGATGATTTTGATGGTATGTATTCGTGTTTTGTTTTCTGTTGTATGTTATATGTATTGCATAGTACCTTCTGTTGTGTGTCTTTTACTGGGTTTTGTCTTGTTTTGCCTGTATTTTCTGGTACGTATTGTCTTTTGAGGCATTTCCCGCCCAGATTCTGTTTCCTGTCCTGTATTTTGCGTCTGGTTTTGTGCGCTGTTTCTGGGAGTGTCTTGTGACATGCGCTATGGTTTGTAATGTACTGGCTCCTGCGATTTCTTCAGTGGTGTGTGTCTGGAGGAGAGGCTGAGGGAGCTGGGGTTGTTTAGCCTGGGGAGCCCTGCATCGTGCCAGCCCCAGAGGACATGTTCATCACACAGCCCAAGCCGTCTCTGTGGAGCCTTTCGTCGCCCCGCGCTGAAGGAGCCCTGAATGGCGGCACCCCGGAGGAGCCCTTTGCCAGATGTCACCGGAGGAGCCTGTCATCGCCGCATCATTGCGTTTGCTCTTTTGTATGGCGTTTGGTTTGGTGTATTTGATTGTACGGCATCTTCTGTGTCTCTTAAGTGGTCTGTACAATGTCCTTTGTCGGGGATGGGTTGTAGCAAGGGCGGGGGGTACATGGTGGAGCGTACTGTAGTTGGTTTTGTGTTCCGTAGTGCGTCGTCCTGTGTCTACTGAGTATTGCATGATCTGATCTGGACTGTATTTTGTGCTGTATGTATTGTTTTGGTTTTGCGTGGTTTAGTGCTTATTGTACTGAGGGTCTCTTGAGCTGTATCTTGTATTTCCGGCCTAGTGGGTATGGTGTGCGTAGGGTTGTATTTTGTATCCTATGGTACGTCTTGTGTTTTCTGCTGGGCTGTTTGTAATACATGGTATGACGTATTGTATTTCAAGCCTGTTCTTTCCAGCGTGGTATGAGTCGTGTGGCATTGTGCTCACACCACCCCAGAGGAGATGCTGATAGCGTTGCTCCTGGAGAGCCCCCAGTGGCGCCGCCCCGGAGCAGCCCTGTAGCGCAGCGCCCCAGGGGAGCGATTGGCGGCAAAGCGCCTCGGGAGCCCCTCGTCGTGCCGCAGAGGAGCAGCCCTTTGTTACGCTGCCGAGGAGGAGCCGATGGTGGCAGCGCCCTGGAGGAGCCATTTGTTGCTTTGCGCTGGAGGAGCCTGTGCTAGTGCCGTTGCGCAGGCGTCCTTGTTGTCGCCCCGTCGGAGGAGCGTGTCTTGGCGCCTCCCCAGAGGTTGGCTTTGTGCCGCCGCAGCAGAGCGGTGGTTAGCAGGGAGCGCCGGAGGAGCAGTTTGTTTGATGCCCGGCTCTTCTTGGAGCCCCTTTGGTGCAGCGGAGCAGCTGTTGGTGGTGCCATGCTGGTGGGGCCCTTGGTGGTGCAGCATTGGAGGAGCCCCTGATGGCTTGGCGGCAGAGGAGCCCTTTTGTCTTTCCGCTCTGGAGGAGTCCTTGGTTGCGCAGCCCTGGAGGAGCCTTTCTTTGTGCCGCCCCGCAGGAGCCGCTTCTCGTGCTGCCTGCTAGGGCACCTGTGTCAACTTATGTTGGAGGAGCCCTGCATCGCAGTGCCCCACGGGAGATCTTCCTGACGCTGGTGATTTGGTACGTACTCTACGGTAGGTACTGCGGGTCTGGTCCCTGCCTGTGGTATCTCCTGTCCGGTCTGGGATGGTGTCGCGTTGTAGTTGGCCTGTATTTTTCTACTGTGGTACTTGTAGTTGGTATTGTAGCATATGTATTGTGTGTATGGAGTCGTAGTTCTTGTACAGTGTGTGCTGTATGGTATACATTGCATGGGATGGATTTTGTTTTCTGTAGAGTATTTTTTATTGTCTGTTCAGTATGCTGTGTATTCTTTGTGCTGTCTTTGATTGTGCAGGATGATTTTGATGGTATGTATTCGTGTTTTGTTTTCTGTTGTATGTTATATGTATTGCATAGTACCTTCTGTTGTGTGTCTTTTACTGGGTTTTGTCTTGTTTTGCCTGTATTTTCTGGTACGTATTGTCTTTTGAGGCATTTGCCGCCCAGATTCTGTTTCCGGTCCTGTATTTTGCGTCTGGTTTTGTGCGCTGTTTCTGGGAGTGTCTTGTGACATGCGCTATGGTTTGTAATGTACTGGCTCCTGCGATTTCTTCAGTGGTGTGTGTCTGGAGGAGAGGCTGAGGGAGCTGGGGTTGTTTAGCCTGGGGAGCCCTGCATCGTGCCAGCCCCAGAGGACATGTTCATCACACAGCCCAAGCCGTCTCTGTGGAGCCTTTCGTCGCCCCGCGCTGAAGGAGCCCTGAATGGCGGCACCCCGGAGGAGCCCTTTGCCAGATGTCACCGGAGGAGCCTGTCATCGCCGCATCATTGCGTTTGCTCTTTTGTATGGCGTTTGGTTTGGTGTATTTGATTGTACGGCATCTTCTGTGTCTCTTAAGTGGTCTGTACAATGTCCTTTGTCGGGGATGGGTTGTAGCAAGGGCGGGGGGTACATGGTGGAGCGTACTGTAGTTGGTTTTGTGTTCCGTAGTGCGTCGTCCTGTGTCTACTGAGTATTGCATGATCTGATCTGGACTGTATTTTGTGCTGTATGTATTGTTTTGGTTTTGCGTGGTTTAGTGCTTATTGTACTGAGGGTCTCTTGAGCTGTATCTTGTATTTCCGGCCTAGTGGGTATGGTGTGCGTAGGGTTGTATTTTGTATCCTATGGTACGTCTTGTGTTTTCTGCTGGGCTGTTTGTAATACATGGTATGACGTATTGTATTTCAAGCCTGTTCTTTCCAGCGTGGTATGAGTCGTGTGGCATTGTGCTCACACCACCCCAGAGGAGATGCTGATAGCGTTGCTCCTGGAGAGCCCCCAGTGGCGCCGCCCCGGAGCAGCCCTGTAGCGCAGCGCCCCAGGGGAGCGATTGGCGGCAAAGCGCCTCGGGAGCCCCTCGTCGTGCCGCAGAGGAGCAGCCCTTTGTTACGCTGCCGAGGAGGAGCCGATGGTGGCAGCGCCCTGGAGGAGCCATTTGTTGCTTTGCGCTGGAGGAGCCCGTGCTAGTGCCGTTGCGCAGGCGTCCTTGTTGTCGCCCCGTCGGAGGAGCGTGTCTTGGCGCCTCCCCAGAGGTTGGCTTTGTGCCGCCGCAGCAGAGCGGTGGTTAGCAGGGAGCGCCGGAGGAGCAGTTTGTTTGATGCCCGGCTCTTCTTGGAGCCCCTTTGGTGCAGCGGAGCAGCTGTTGGTGGTGCCATGCTGGTGGGGCCCTTGGTGGTGCAGCATTGGAGGAGCCCCTGATGGCTTGGCGGCAGAGGAGCCCTTTTGTCTTTCCGCTCTGGAGGAGTCCTTGGTTGCGCAGCCCTGGAGGAGCCTTTCTTTGTGCCGCCCCGCAGGAGCCGCTTCTCGTGCTGCCTGCTAGGGCACCTGTGTCAACTTATGTTGGAGGAGCCCTGCATCGCAGTGCCCCACGGGAGATCTTCCTGACGCTGGTGATTTGGTACGTACTCTACGGTAGGTACTGCGGGTCTGGTCCCTGCCTGTGGTATCTCCTGTCCGGTCTGGGATGGTGTCGCGTTGTAGTTGGCCTGTATTTTTCTACTGTGGTACTTGTAGTTGGTATTGTAGCATATGTATTGTGTGTATGGAGTCGTAGTTCTTGTACAGTGTGTGCTGTATGGTATACATTGCATGGGATGGATTTTGTTTTCTGTAGAGTATTTTTTATTGTCTGTTCAGTATGCTGTGTATTCTTTGTGCTGTCTTTGATTGTGCAGGATGATTTTGATGGTATGTATTCGTGTTTTGTTTTCTGTTGTATGTTATATGTATTGCATAGTACCTTCTGTTGTGTGTCTTTTACTGGGTTTTGTCTTGTTTTGCCTGTATTTTCTGGTACGTATTGTCTTTTGAGGCATTTCCCGCCCAGATTCTGTTTCCTGTCCTGTATTTTGCGTCTGGTTTTGTGCGCTGTTTCTGGGAGTGTCTTGTGACATGCGCTATGGTTTGTAATGTACTGGCTCCTGCGATTTCTTCAGTGGTGTGTGTCTGGAGGAGAGGCTGAGGGAGCTGGGGTTGTTTAGCCTGGGGAGCCCTGCATCGTGCCAGCCCCAGAGGACATGTTCATCACACAGCCCAAGCCGTCTCTGTGGAGCCTTTCGTCGCCCCGCGCTGAAGGAGCCCTGAATGGCGGCACCCCGGAGGAGCCCTTTGCCAGATGTCACCGGAGGAGCCTGTCATCGCCGCATCATTGCGTTTGCTCTTTTGTATGGCGTTTGGTTTGGTGTATTTGATTGTACGGCATCTTCTGTGTCTCTTAAGTGGTCTGTACAATGTCCTTTGTCGGGGATGGGTTGTAGCAAGGGCGGGGGGTACATGGTGGAGCGTACTGTAGTTGGTTTTGTGTTCCGTAGTGCGTCGTCCTGTGTCTACTGAGTATTGCATGATCTGATCTGGACTGTATTTTGTGCTGTATGTATTGTTTTGGTTTTGCGTGGTTTAGTGCTTATTGTACTGAGGGTCTCTTGAGCTGTATCTTGTATTTCCTGCCTAGTGGGTATGGTGTGCGTAGGGTTGTATTTTGTATCCTATGGTACGTCTTGTGTTTTCTGCTGGGCTGTTTGTAATACATGGTATGACGTATTGTATTTCAAGCCTGTTCTTTCCAGCGTGGTATGAGTCGTGTGGCATTGTGCTCACACCACCCCAGAGGAGATGCTGATAGCGTTGCTCCTGGAGAGCCCCCAGTGGCGCCGCCCCGGAGCAGCCCTGTAGCGCAGCGCCCCAGGGGAGCGATTGGTGGCAAAGCGCCTCGGGAGCCCCTCGTCGTGCCGCAGAGGAGCAGCCCTTTGTTACACTGCCGAGGAGGAGCCGATGGTGGTAGCGCCCTGGAGGAGCCATTTGTTGCTTTGCGCTGGAGGAGCCCGTGCTTGTGCCGTTGCGCAGGCGTCCTTGTTGTCGCCCCGTCGGAGGAGCGTGTCTTGGCGCCTCCCCAGAGGTTGGCTTTGTGCCGCCGCAGCAGAGCGGTGGTTAGCAGGGAGCGCCGGAGGAGCAGTTTGTTTGATGCCCGGCTCTTCTTGGAGCCCCTTTGGTGCAGCGGAGCAGCTGTTGGTGGTGCCATGCTGGTGGGGCCCTTGGTGGTGCAGCATTGGAGGAGCCCCTGATGGCTTGGCGGCAGAGGAGCCCTTTTGTCTTTCCGCTCTGGAGGAGTCCTTGGTTGCGCAGCCCTGGAGGAGCCTTTCTTTGTGCCGCCCCGCAGGAGCCGCTTCTCGTGCTGCCTGCTAGGGCACCTGTGTCAACTTATGTTGGAGGAGCCCTGCATCGCAGTGCCCCACGGGAGATCTTCCTGACGCTGGTGATTTGGTACGTACTCTACGGTAGGTACTGCGGGTCTGGTCCCTGCCTGTGGTATCTCCTGTCCGGTCTGGGATGGTGTCGCGTTGTAGTTGGCCTGTATTTTTCTACTGTGGTACTTGTAGTTGGTATTGTAGCATATGTATTGTGTGTATGGAGTCGTAGTTCTTGTACAGTGTGTGCTGTATGGTATACATTGCATGGGATGGA